>NC_081833.1:74147166-74456144 GCF_030867095.1 Alligator mississippiensis
AGATGAAGGTCACCAAGACATTTTTGTACAGAAACAAAGGTTAAATGGAAGAGTGACACAGCAACAAACGGGCATGGAAATCTGGCATTGCAAAGCCAAGGGGCTGAGCAGCTGAGCAAAGCCATACCCAAAAAACCTCATTCATGAGAACAGGTGTGAAAACCTTTCAGTGAAAAACCAAATAAGAAGGCTTTTATTGCACTTTTTATTTATGCAGAGGGATGTTTTTGATCACAGTGTGCATACAGATTCAGCTTCTGTATGTGGTATGTAGGTGTATGTTCATATGAACTGCTGTGCAAATGCAAAACTTAGATGGTGAGATCCCCATGACAGGGACTGTGTTGACACGAGGCTGGATACATTTGGTACCCAAAACGAAGCTGAAAAGTGCTGCAGGTCAGTTTTAAGGCCAAAAAAAAAAAAAAAAAAAAAAAAAAAAAAAAAAATCACAGGTGAAAAATGTACAGCTTGCTTTAGGCAGGGCATCAGACTACATGAGCATGATTGATTGCTTCTAGTCTCAAAAAAAGTTATGAATTTTACTCATGAAGATTGTTTGCATAGTTATAGGAGCGCCAAAACATTCAGATAAAAAGCACAGCCAATTAAATGCTTGTTTAAAAATGTTCTTGTCAAAAGCAGCTAATAAAACACATTCCTAGATGATGTTTGCTATTAAACAAAAGGAAAGAGTCATGATGAAGTCGTTCTTTAAAAAACAAACAAAATCAATCAAACAAACAAACAAACAAACAAACAACTTTTTAAGGTTTTTAAATAAAATGTTTCTTGGTTTTCAGGGTCTCTGCAATTCTTGTATTCTACCTCACCGCTTCACTAAAATGCTATAAAATGTGCCTGAAGAAGGGTGTTTGTACCAGAAAGCTTACAAGAGCAATTTTTTCAACTATTTAGCTGGTCAAATACAAGATATCACATTTACCCAAAGAACCTCATCTTAAAATGATGCAGGGACACTCTCTCTCTCTCTCTCAGTCATTTATGATCTGGACCCGAGTAGCTGAGCAGTACAACTTCCATTAAAACTGGAATGAGCGATGGAATTATGAAAGCCAAATACATATCTTCATCTGTTACTGCTGCAACTTTATGAGTGCTTTGTAATGCAGTTACCATTAGGTTTCATTTCACTTGCTCTCTACCTCTCAAATTGCAGAATGCTTTAATACTAAGAGAGCCTGAAGACAGAGAATTTAAGAGAGAGAGAGAGTGAGAGTGTGTGTGTGTGTGCGCGTATGCATGTATGTGTACTATTCAGCCCCTTAGAGACATTTATAAAGCAGTGTATAGCAGTTTCCTTGTATCTGATAAATTAACGAGACGAGAAAACAAAATGCTCACTGTGAAACTTATAACTAAGGCTATACACCATCATTTATTTTATGCGATTTGAAAAAGTAATTTTAATATGGACTTTACACCGAGATCTGTCAAGATAGCAAAGAGATAGCTGGTGCTGTAGGTCTGCCATGGGGCCTCCTCCTGGGAACACTGTGTTTGAAGAGTATCCCTGAAGCCCTACGTTTAGAAATACGCAGCTGAACTTTCACACGTATGACCTACCAGGTTCTGAATCATTAAATATTAAAAGGATGACACAGAAACCTTTAGACTTAAACTTTGCTCCATGTAACAATCAGCAAGAAAAACACCTTGGGTTCTTTAACCACATATTAACCACTCAGTCATTTTAAAGTAGGACCAATCCAGTCTATTTTGCAATAGGCCAGAGTCTGAACATGGGAAATTTTAAATAAAGGTGTTCTAATGGGGTGGGGAAAGTTCATACTTATAGAGGATCATCTATAGAGAAAGGAACAACTAAGTAAAAAGGAAAGGCGTACTTGATACATTTTAAAAATGTAGTAAAAGTTGTTACAATTTATGTAACAAGCTGACAAAATAATACATGCATATTGTTCACAGAAAAAAAATGACTGTTTCTAGCCACATTGGTTTTTATCCATACATCAGAGGAGGGGGGAAAAAACCTAAAGTGCAGATAAGCATTACATATCAAAAGCCAGGCAATGCATTGAGAATAAAAGAAAAAAAAAGCAAGACAAAGGCTGACAGTTAATTACTCAACGCATTGGTTTTTCGCATAAGGATGACCATTTCCCACCATTAGCAATGAGCTACATACATTACCAGGCAACCTTCTGACAAATCCCGTCATTTACTTCCAGAGGAATAACCTGCTTTCCCATACGAAGGGGTTTTTGTCTAAGCTGTAATCCTACAAGACGGACATTACATCAATTGATCCTGCAACCTCTAGGCAAGTGCAAGGTCTGTTTCTTGCTGAGAAAAGTATCCCAGGTCATAAGTTAAGTGCAGCTTAACCCTCTGCGAAGGACTGCAGAGCAGGATTGCTGTTGAAAGGCCTGAGACAGTAGTGAGATCTCTGAAGATGCTCCTTGCGTGGAAAGACTGTTAAAGTTTCATAAGGACTCTTGTTCAGTCTAGTGCATCCAGGCTCACATCCTGTCAGATGAAGATCGGTGCACTTGCTATGCCTCAGCAAGGCACTCAATTATGTATTTAGCAACGTAAAAGGGTAGAAAATCAGTTGTAAAGAAACCATGCCAAAAATTTTGCTGACAGCTCCATCATTTTACAGAAGACTTCCCTGGGTGTTAGGACCCCTGGAAGGAACAATCCCTTCGCTAGGGGAGGCAGAATATGGTTCTTTTGGGAACTTGACAGGATTTCAGATTTATTCCAGGTTAAGAGCATTGGTATCATCAGGTTAATCTGACCAGGGACGTACAGGCAACACCACTTCCTCTACAACATTAAGGGGTCCCTTTGAATGGCAGAAGCCCTGCTAGCACAAGCCCTTTTCTGCAGATTGACCTGCAGCCACATTGCATGGTTTTGTCAGCAGATCTACATTACGGGGTGAGATCTTTTCACGTCCTTTGCCTTGCCAACACAAGTGATGCCAGCTAAACTCTATAATGCAGACACAGCCTTAGAAAGGAAACCCAAGTCGCAAAAAAATTGTAACCAAAAAAGTGTTCAGCTGAAGAATGGTTGGTCTTCTGGTCACCTCTGCAGCCCATATTTGCAGGGCAGCAACCTAGTAGTTGGAAATGGATGCAGTCCAGACTGTCCCAGCCAGGAACACTCATATCTGAGGCATGCTAAGAAAAGCTATAATTTTTCATTTTTCTTTGCAACTACACATGCAAGATTCTTCCAATTTATAGAGTTGTTTTTAACACCAATATCAGTCCAAATAAAACGGGATTTTTGATGCCAGTATAATCCTTGTTTAATTTTTAAATAATTCGCTGAAGCCTACAAAGCTCCATTGTGCAATTCCTTCTGGTGGGGCAGCTTTTTAAAAAAAAAAAAAAAAAGCCCACAAATGCTAATTTATTTTTGGCGACATATGGAAAAGTTCAATATTTATGTGTTGTATCCCTCGCCTCCATTCAGTATGCTACTATTCTGCAAGTTCCTGCTACTTCCTCAGTTTGGCTCATTTCACTTGCAGATTAGATAACCCTTTCATGTTTCTCCAATACAGGATCTAGATTAAAAAAATAAAATAAAATCAAACCCATGCCCATGCATTTTACCTCTTAAAAGTTAAAAATCAAAACAAGGTATGAATTCAAAAGAGGTGAATGGTATTCTCGGCATTTTAGCTGCCCAAAAAAACTGTTCCAGCTAACTAACTGTTCCAGGATTTCATTATAGATTTGTTGTGGGGGGAGGAAACAAAACCCCACACACACACCACTGTTTGCACTGAAGGTGGGAAATGACTCATTTGGACAGGGATATCTAAAACCAAGATGAAAGTCATTCAGCTGTTTTCAGAATTAAAAAAAAACAAAAACAAACCCCTTCCCATTCCCTTACTACATATACTGTGTTTGTATACCGAACATGTTGGGCTGTTTTACCACGGTAAATTTGACAGTCTAATCCACTGAAGAGACAGTTCCCTTGTATCTTCCTAAATGCTAAAAAAACCCCTAAAGTTGTATGGAATAAATTATTTAAAAGAAGCGGTTGTCTTAGACATATTGTAGATCAACTCCTGACACTCTGCTTAGCCTAAGAACAGACACATGTCAACACACTAAACACGTGCCGTTCATTGGAACATGCACACCTCTAGGTCACAGAGAGCTAAATGTGGCAGGCCAAAAAGGAGTGGGGCAGGGAAGGTTGCAGTGGCACAACTGAGTAGTGCTGCAAGCTCAAGGCAGGCTTCAGGAGCCCGAATTGATAAATTAAGGATAATAGTACAAAAGATGAACCATGCATCTCTGCTATATTACAGCTACTCTTCAAAGTTGGGGGGGTTGAGGATCATTCCTACAGCAATGCAACATGTCTGGGCAGTGATTTTGCATGCCCTTCTTTTTTAAAGGGAGTGGAGAGGAAGCATTTTACCACTTCTATAAGTCAGCAATTCTAAAATGGGATCTTTTTAAGGGTGTCATCCTTCCCCTGTTGTGCCAGCTGCTGTGTAGGGCTGGACCAGGGGCGCCCCACTATAGTGAGGCTTGATAGCAAGGACTGCCACGCTGTCGGTAGCTTGCCCAAGTCCAAACCGAATATGACACCACATGGACAGGATACAGTATGTGCCACCCCTGCCCCTGTACTTCCTACTGGTCACGGCGTACCCCCTTGGCTTCATTAAGGCGAAGGTGGGTGGACATGTCTTCCTCCAGCAGCAAAAAGGAACGACTTCACAGGAACTAGTTGTACAGCAAAAATTTAAGCGTGTACATAAGTATCTGCAGGGCTGAGGCCTTAATTTGAAGAATACAATGGCCACGTTTGTGTACACAATTTGGCTAATTTATTTGTATGTGCATCAAAATAGCTATTTGCATACAACTATGGGAAACATGCATACAAAATAGGTGCGGAAGTACATACAGTACTTGGCTTGCCTAATGATTTGCTTTAGCTTGAGATAGAAATAAGTAGTGGCTTTCTCTAATGAGCATTTAAAATCTTAATTTTCAAAAAGATTCTTGTGCAATTATTGTGACTGTATGCACATATGCATGATTTGCATACAATTTCAGTAACTGCATATTTTTGTACATACAGTTAAAAGAAAGAGGCTCTTCATCTCTAATCATACAGTCCATCCTAGTGAAAACATCTGAGCGTAATCTAAAGGAGAGCAGAGATGTAAATCTTTGTAAATTAAGTATCTTCATCTTGGATAAGTAATGCTCAGTTACACAGTGCACATTACATCTATCTTAATTCTTTTTGAGTCACGTGATATTTACTGTCCCAAAAAGAATGCTTCTGAACATCAGGAATCTTGGTTCTGTTTTCTAAGAGGGAGGCTGACTCAATCTACAGTTTTTCAACCCAGAGGGAATGCTCCCCGTCAGCAGTCCCCATTTCAGTGAAAAACAAAACAACTAGTAGCCTATAAATCCTAGTTCAAAAGTTACATCTGTGTATCAACAAAAGGCAAGGAGCCAATTTCTGTGAAAAAAATGCACCCAAGTTTAGTTGTGCACAGATCCAGCCATTCTCTGCTTAAACTGCATTAAAAGACAGGCCATGCTAAAGTCCCACCACTCAACACAAAAGAAAAATCTAATGCAGATGGAGATCTGAAAGTTCAGATTTCTAGATGGTCTCAAAACAGAAGTGTGTTGTCAGCCATGGAAAAGCTCAATCCCTGTCCAGCCCATTTCAGAATAGATCTTTGTAGGAAATGCAGTGTTCAAGTTCATATATTCACTACAAGTGGAAGTTTCATTTTGAGCTCCGATGTCCTCTCAACTTGAGGGGGCCAGATTCTGATACCCCTAATGTGTGTGAATTTAACAAGTCATTTAAGTGCTATTCTCTACATGTAACAATATCAGAATCCAGTCTAAAGAAATAAGCAAACTACTTTATCTAGGCAAAAAGAGGAATATCAGTAGACACTTTCCAGCTGTAAAGCACACAACAATTTCAATTTCATTTGAAATGACTTATAGATATATAATATAATGATTTATATAGCTAGGCATCTGGTTACATTCAAAGTTTTTCCTTTTACACAAAAAGGGGCTTCAAAGGAATAAACTTGCAAATTCAGCATTCTGTTCAGATACAGGAGGAATGAACATATAAAATCAGTGGTTCTCAAACAGGGTGCCGTGGCACTCTGAGGTACCTTGAGATCCTTGCATGGCACCCTTGAAATGTCAGAACTGTTTGGTGTGCAAACATGACATATGATAAACCCAGAGGCCGCGTCCAGACAAGCGCAGACATTCGGTTTCCTGGGGACAAGAAGCAGCGGTATACCTTGTGCCACTGCTGCTTGTCTCCGGTTTCCCGTGCCACACGGCCTCTGGCACGCAGCAGGTTACCCCGGATGGGGTATGGGAGGCTGGAGCCAGCAACTCTGCTGGCCCCAGCAGCCTTACCTGGGGCCCTGGGGGCTGGAGAAACTGCAGTCATGGCACTCCTGCAACTTGAGGCCTGGCCAGCAAACAGAGCATGGCTCTGGTGAGCCAGGCTTCAGTTTTGGGGGCACACGTTGTAGCCATGTGCACTGCCCCATTTTTCCTACGTGGCTTTTTTTGACTCTGGGTTCTCCCAAGGTCAAAGCAATGTAGCAAACGCCTGAATGTGCAGTGTGTGGTGCCGCAGATGGATATGTGGCTCCACACACTGCATGGACACACTTGTCTGGACGTGGCCAGGGAATCCAGAAAGTGAAAAACTTTCTGCCTTTTTGTGGTCTTCCTGAGTTGTTTGCAACAGAAGAACTGCTCTATTATTTTTCCATAGACAAAAGACAAGTGAAAAAGGAAGAGCTGGCATTTCCCAAGGGGTGCCTTAGGTCTATTCAGGGGTGCCTCAAGTCTAAAATAGTTGAGAACCACTGATATAAAATGTTACCTTCATTTTTCATAAAAAGAAATAATTTAATGCCCTTATCTGAAGCAATACATGAACATATCTGATCTGGTCCAAAAAGGATTTGCCAGTTTAAAAGTTCTAAGGTTGGAAGTCACTAAATTCTTCAATCAAGATCTGAAAATTATTTCTGTTTTCATCTGCAGCATGTTCAACTCTTAATTCTGCGGTTTGCAGTATGTAGCCATATGTTAGCATACATGGAATCACGTCAGTGAGATTACAATGCAGCAGCTGCTGGGACAGCATGCCTTGGCTTGAAGGGCAATCTGGTGATAAAACACCAGATCACTTAGATCAGATGGCAAGCAAGCTGCTGAAACCTTTGCTGAACAATTTCTGCAGCTATGAAGGAGGAGTTGCAACTTTCCAGTTGAGCAACAAAATGCAGCATGAACACACATTTTAAATTTGCCATCACCACAAAGCTGAGATAGCTTTCCTCTGAATGAAGCTATCTGACAGCAGCAATGCACCATACCTGCAGAAATCAGAATATCATTTTGTGCATTTTCAAAGCCAGCATGAGCATTTGGGAACTCAGGCCTAAGACTGAAGCAACCAAGTAATGCAAGAAGTAAGGAAATACCTTTTGATGTTGGCTTCAAAATTTTCTAAGGATTATAGAGGGAAAATGGTTTTAACATTGATAAAAATATCCAATCTGTTTAAAAATACCACATTTGAGGAACAACTCTAAGAGGCAAATATCTTGCTGCTAACATTTTGTTTGCAAAGCAACGATTTTGTCTATTCAAAATGTTTAGGCTTTGGGTTTCAGGGCCGACTGCATGCAGGTGCATGTTTTTCTAACAATATTTTAGTTTGCACAAAACCGTAAAAAAAATTATTTATGTTCAACACAGCAACTCCTCATTTCCAGTGCCAGTCAGGATATGGTCAACAATTCACCAGGGGAATCAGGGTTAAACACTCAGCAATTGCAAATTACATCAATAATCCTCAACAGTTTTGATAATTCAGAAGGGGGCTGGGGGTGGAAGAGAGATATTTTTAAAACATTATTCCTTAAAAACACAATCCCTGGAAAATGGGATTAAAAATTCAAGAGTCTGTGGAGACCATAAACTATATTTACCACTGGATTTTGCTATACCTTGAAGAAAAGCAATGGATCCAAAAACACTTTATATTCCAACCAGTCGTCGCTATGTCTTCCTTGATACCCATCAAAAAGCTCTCTAACAATTCTTTCAAAAGTCAGCCCTCTTCATTTGAGGACAATAGGCTGCATTGTAAAAATCCTCCACCAGACTTGCTTCCAAGACAAAATTTATTTATTGCTCACCCCGACATGGCTGCTTACAAAAAAACTACTGCCGAAATACTTCACGAGTATTCCCGGCCAATCCTTGCACTATCTAAATGAAACTGAATGATTTGTCCACAGAGGCAAAAAGCACAGAAGAAGGATCATCCTTCTAGGGTGCCGCTGTGCTTTATGCCGTTTCCTTTCAGCGGTGTGTATTAATGATGTAATTGCAGCAGGACTACCCCTCCGAGTTAGTTAAAAATAGCATGTGCACGATACACTGATGAAATATATCCAGTCTAGGCAGTGAGGTAATGCAATAAGTCCACTGCTCTTTTACAGGGGCCTAAAGAGCAAGTTCACAGAGAAAATGAAGCATTAACCTTTTTGCTTAGCTCCATGTTTTCAAATTTGTGAAATAATCAAGAGCAGCATGTCGGCATTAGGTCACAAGCACCATTTTGCATACAATGACATATACAGAAATGTTTTCAGTTTAACAGATACCAAACAAACGGTGGAGCTTGATATTTGACACCTCTCTAGAGCTAAGGACAACTACTTGGCTCCTTCTCTCTTCCAATGACACAGGAACTGCTGCACTGCAACAGATGCACAGTCCACCGAGTGCAATATCCTATGCCTAACAGTGAACAGCATGAAATGCTTCAGAGGAAGGCGACAGGAACCCAGCACAAGCAGACGCATGCTAAATCAATCTGGTAACTACTATGAATTAGTATTAGACTTCCCATGAAGACCTTCCATGAAGGTCTAATACTAATTCGTAGTAGTTACAAGATTGATTTCAATCCTGATATGTGAGGTTTTTTTCCTTTCTCCCTTCCAAATTTTTTTGGCACTTAACTATAAACAACTACAGATATTCATGTGCATATCCAGTTCCTTATAATCTTGCTAAATTCTTGGCTTTAACATATTATATAAACCATCACAAAACACCTAGCTCTCGTTCAGTACTTTTTCTTAGTAGCTCTCAAATTTCACTAATGGCAGTCATCTGCAGTAAAAAGAGGAATCAAATTAATGGGTTTTCCTTCACCTCAAAAGAACTGAACAGTTGTGCGAAATTTTAGTGCTTTGATTTTTTAATACCCATTTGGCTCTTCAGATTTATTCTGCCTCATCCCAACCCCATATTCCTTAATGCTCAGACAGTAGCACAACTGTTTCTGTTTACTTCCTTGTGCACCAGCACAACAGGACAATGTGAGCAGGTATATGCACAGATTGAAGACTTCCTCAACCTGAAGAAGGGTGTTTGTACCAGAAAGCTCGCAGAGAAGAATTCTGACAACTATTTTAGCTGATCTAATAAGAGAGATCAGATTTGCCCAAAGCACCTTCTCTGCAGATTGAAGAGTGCCATTTTTACCTGCATAAGCAAACCAGTGATCCGTGTGATCACCGCTTTCTAAAGTCACTTGAACATTTATGCAAAGACTTTGCTATTTCAGGGTATTCTACTTTTATCCCTGAGCCCCTACATAATGAGAATTATCCCTTTTCAGGAATAGGTACTCTTGGCAGCAGAGCTACTTTTACACCACCAGGATTCCTGGCTTCTGTGCTGAAATCCTCCAAGGCACCTCCGTATCTAAACTCCCTTTGATTATTTATCTGCAATCTAAAAGCATCCTGTGAGTTTTGATCTGTGCATCAAGGTATTTGATATGTAAATCCCATTACTGGCAACACCTGGGCCTAAGAATAAGAGAACTAGTAAAACAAACACAAGACAAAACATGGACTTCTCCTTCTAAATGCACAAGACTTTCAAATTTATGAGGTACTATTTGCAAAGGGTCTCTGCCATCAGTGGAAATATAAATTACATTGGTTCTTTATTCCTCACAAGTCATCTGTTGGTCATGCCAAATACTGAATGTGTGCAATTGTGACCACTTCTAAGAAAACAAAATATATAGAAGGCAGGACATTGTGGCATCCAAGAAGGGGAAGCTGAGTAAAGAAATATTTGCAGTAATAGCAGGGTAAGAAAAGAAAATAGCTGGCACTCTAGGCAGCTATTTGTGAAATGTTCTCTTTCCCCTCCACCCACCTCCACATTTTCAAACCAGGCCAATGTGTCACATCAAGGCTTAGTACTAGAGATAATGTGTCTCCTGCTGTTGCTTATTCTCTTGGCTCAGTGCTTTTCAATCTTTTTTCATTTGTGGACCCCTAAAAAACCTCAAATGAAAGTGCAGCCCCCTTTGGAAATTTCAAATGAGGGTGCAGAATTGTAAATGTGGGTATTCACATATTTTTGCTCGATCAGTCATCTTTCATGGACCCCTTTGACATAGTCTGCGGACCCCCAGATGTCTGCAGACCACAGGTTGAAAGCCACTGTCCTAGCTGAACCCCTAATCTATTGTTTCTCATTTACAGTAACTGTCATCTCCTGTCATTTTATCCCAAAACCTCTGGTATTTGGCGTTTTTCGACTCCCAATTCTGGGATGTACTTGATTATGAAGATCTCAGCTTTTTTTTTTTTTTTTTTTTTAAAGGCTTCTAGTTCTCACGTTTACAAAGATATAAAGTAAAAAGACCTTACATTACATTTAAATGACATGATGATCTTTCAGGTCCTGACCCACAATTTTTGAGTACTTGGTCTTGACAATCCTAAGGGTGGTAATGACAGTCCACCCTTTATTCATAATAAAGGGAAATCTAAGTAGAGGGATGGGGTTTTCCTTCAAAAAATTGCTTCTTGAAAGAGCAATACAGAAGCTAGCTGGTAGACAGAAATGCAGACTAGCATGTAGTCTGGATTATGTTGTTGAAAGACTGATATTTACCCCAGTTAAAGCTTTTTTCATCTGCACCGGGTCGTTTCTTAGAAAGGAATAAAACACAAACACATCCTGAGCCGATTATGCACGCATGCAGATTACTGGAGAGTTCTGGTTTGCAACACTGGGCAACTGAATCTTGCTACCCACAGATCAATAGGATGCACACCTGGACTTGCAAATTGCTTCAACAGCAGGAGCTTCACTGGCATGAACTCTGGACACAGCAAGAGACCCAGACAGTGACTCAACGTGAGAGTCTGAACTAAACGTGTCAAGCAGAAGATTATTTCTAGCAGGGTATGCAAGGAACTCCTTCCTCTGACATGAAAATGCCTTGAGAAGTATACAGGAGCTATGCTAAACAAGCCATTTGTGTCAGTTCTCTTACCTGTTTTTATTAAGATCATCACTGTAGGGTTAGTTTCATATAGGGAAAGTAAAGGACTCTATAATTTGTAAGGAGACTTGCTGATAGGCTAATTATTTAACCTCATTTCCATCTCAGTCAAGGGTGAAAAAAAAAAAAAGCATCTCAATCCCAACAAATGTGCAGCAGCAGGCTGCTGGTCACTGTCTTCCCCTACTTTACCTGTGGCAGGTTAGGTTATGTCTTGTGGCTTTGTCAGACTTGTCTACATAGTTTTGCTAATTGGTTAAAGGATGGATGTATATAGGGGTGGTTTACATAAGGATGATCCTGCTTCAGGCAGGGGGTTGGACTAAATGATTTCTGGAAGTCCCTTCTAGCCCTATTTCTCTACTTGGTTAGGTATCTGGCCGTGGCAAACAAAAGAGAAAAAGCCAAAAGACCTATCAGGACAGAGGTTGGTAATAGTATTAGGCACATCTGTACAGTAAACAGAGACCCTGAATAACATATTTCAACCTTAAAGGCATCTTCCAAATTTTTTTTAAAGAATGAGGCAGAGGAACTAGAATACTGACCTAGTGTAGATATTTCCATTACGTTTAAATAATTCACAGTAAAACTGCCTGTATAAAAGCACAAGTCGCATACAGAATTTAAAGACAGAGTCAATTCTGTAAGTTAGTGTCCAAAATGGACCCTCTTTGCTAGATGAGTTTACATGCTGGAAAAAGGGGCACCAATAGCATGAGTCTTCCTTAGACTACCCATTACAGTAAATTCAGAAAACTAAAACCAGAAAAAAGATTCTGGTTCTAGCTTCTGAAAGAAAATGTGAACTACAGCCAATTTCTTTCATGCCACCTGTATTATAATTGGAAGTGCATGTCTGCTTCCCACAGTTGTGGCTGGAATGATTGGCAATTTATTTGAACATGCAACTCTGCACAATGATCTGGAGCTGACACTTCATAGCCTTCATACACATGGGCTGGTTAACAGCTTGCTACTAAATACTAAGGAACAACCTGAGAAAGGGATGAGTTTACAGAGTGCCACTTCCATGTTTAAATGGCTGTGGAAAAGGACAAGTGGTACTAGAGGTTCATTTCAGATTCTGTTAGTGATGGAAAAACTATACTTTTAATAAGATTTGCTCATGTCCAACTGCATGTTTGGAAAGATAGCTCTCTAGGCCTACTGCACCTACATAGTAGACACATGCTGCTGCTGCTACTACATATTCCTAGAGCTTTCCCTTTTCTTGCCGAGCCTGTTTGTAGATTACTGTTGAAGCATCTTCAACTCCCACTGAAATCACTGAACAAGTGAGTCTGAATACTCAGCACCTTGTTGGAGCAAGTCCTTAGTACTATCCTCAAACTGACAACAGCTATGGGAACATACTACTTTCCAAGTGTTTTCAGATGTGCAGTTGAGCATTAGGCACCACACATCCTCACAACGTTCTTAGGCAAATCACTTAACCCAGTGGGGGCAAACATTTTTGGCAGGTGCACCACAATTTAGCCCTGCACCCTCTCCGACACCATTCCTCAGACTCATTTGCTCTACTTCCCCCCCCGCCCAATCTGCAGCCCTGCCTTTTGCTTCCTGTTGTCCGCCACTATGCTGCCCGTCCCCTCTCCAATCTGCTGTGCCACAGAGGCTGCCTGTACCACTTGTGCTGCAGGTTGGCCACCCTGACTTAAGCTCCCCACCTCAGATTTCTTAGACATAAAATGGAGGACCCATTCTTACATATATGAAAGGGTTGTATGGGGAAAGATTTAAAAGGAATGTCAATTTTTTCTATTCAAAGCCCATTTCAAGAAGCTGTTAACAGCAACTCACTTGTTTAAAGATAGATTTGAACAGTTGTCTTTAGCCCATGGCTAAAAACTTTTGGCTTCAACTAAACTCAAGTGCTGAACTCTACAGAATGTTGAATTTCATTATTTAGCTATATATCAGCCTCAAATAGTTGTTTAATACACAATAGGCTTAGTCTAAGGGGAAAAAATGCAATGGCAAAATATTTTTAAGAGTAAACTAAACCTTGGATTCAATAGCTAGAATTAACTCCAAATATTTGGTGCTTATAAAACAACTGGCATATTAGGGCCAATAAATAAGGCAGCAAAATAATGCCTTTGGTGCAATCTACATCCAAATTTGGGGGGGAGGGAGGAGGGTGTGTGAAGACGTGTGTGTGTGTGCATGTGTACTCAAACATAAAGACAGATAAAAGAACAAAACAAAGCAAAACAGAACAAATATAAATACAGTAAAAGTTCTGTTATCCAGCATCTTACAAGCTGGCATGCTCCACTAACCGATATGCTGGCTCGTAAGATAAAGTGCAACTAGAAGCGCACTTCCGGTTTCTCCGAGCCCCCATTGCTTGGGGCAAAGCAGATTGCGCTGCTGAGCCCCCATGGCCCGGGGGGCATAACGGCTGTGCGGGACCCGCCTTCTTGTCCCACGGGGCCCACAGGAGGGGCAGCAATGCCACGGGAGAGGCGGCGGGATGTCCCAGACACGGTGTGAGAAGCAGCAGCTGGGGCTACTCAATTAACCGGCATATTTTGTTATCTGACATGCCTCGTTCCCGGGGGATGCCGGATAACACAGCTTTGACTGCATCTGAATAATAATGACGCAGAGTTTGTATACAACAAACTAGGTTAAAACTTCAGGGCTAATACAAACAGTCAAACAGCCTGAGGCTGAACCAATTCAATCTTCACAGGTCAGTCTAAGCTGTGTAGACTGAACCAATAAGTAAGCGAGCAGACATTCACTTTTGATTCTGGAAATGCAGCCAAATGCCTGCAGTGGCCAAAGCCAAAAGTCAGGAGGCGCTAGAGCAGACAGCTTGGGCCAAGGCTAGCCCATACCACCTGCAAGGGGTGGAGTTTGCGGGGGAGGTGGAGAGCATCCTGGAAAGCAGGGGACTGCAAGTTAACTTGAATCTGGAAGGGATCTGGGACAGAAGTTCAATAAACTGATTTAACCTAAATCAGTTAAGTCTGATACTACATCCATCCAAGTTTATCTTAAACCAGCTTCAGCCATTTTGAAAGCAGTTTATGTGCACGGAACGTCTGTTGTGTTATAGATTTGAATTGGTTTCCAATCAGTTATACCAGTTTGTGTGTAATTTCTGTCCCTAGCCCAGAATTTCTCTGTGAATTATAACATGCCAGTACTTAAAAAAGGTATTTAAGCTTACAGATGACCTCATATTTTTGTAGCTATCAAATAATTCTATTTTGTAAATGTCATAATACACTTATTTAAAAAATATCCACATTATGGTGCTGAAGCAGCAGCAAACTCTGGATATCAAACCAGCATGGTTTGAGAGCGTATGCTTTGTAATCCTTCTCTTCTGGCATGCTGAGTAACCAGCCAAATGTCAAGCAGTTCTGGAAGAAAAAAAACTTGTTGAGTTCCACTGCTAGAAAGAATATTGCTGCAATGCACATGGCATATGCATGTGGGCGCATGCGTACATGTGCATTTTTTAGGGGAGGAGGTGATGTGAAAGGGGGAGCTGGTGGTCTTAGAAGTGAGAAAATAAAAAAAGGGACAAGAAAAGAAAAAGACAACCAATAATCTCCAAGGAAAATTTGATAACAAAATAAGATTACAGTAGAAGGCTCTGGGTAGCTCATCCCATCACAGAAATCTAGCCATTCAATTAAACATGTACTATATTATGCAATTTTTCAAATAACTTACAAATTTGCTGAACTTGACTGGTTTGCATTCGGTACTTACACATATTTGGTGGATAAAACCTCTATTCTGGCCAGTTTAATACGATCCACCAAATAGCTCAAAGTGGTAATTTCTACACTTGTTTTTATCAGTAGGTTGCAAGCTTTTTTATGCATCCACACATAAAAAAAGTATGTACACTGCCACAGGGAACTTTTCATTCCCAGGACAATTTTTTTTTAATTTAAAGTCAAATCAAAATTTTCCATGTTCTCTGTTTTCCATCTGGGGAAAACCAACAGCCTAACATCGGTGATTCTCAACCGGGGTGCTGTGGCATCTTGGGGTGCCTTGAGGTCTTTTCTAGGGCACCAAATGTTAAAACTGTTAGGCATGCATGAGTCACAGGATAAACCTAGAGATTTCAAGTAGGAACCCATACAATTAATAACATGCCGACCTGTGATGGCCCTTCTGAGTTCTTTGCAACAGAAGAATTGTCCTTTATTTTTTTTTTTTTTACTGTAGAAAAGTGAGTAAAAACTAAAAACTGGCATTTTCTGAGGGCTGCCTTGAGTCTACTGGGGGGTGAGTCAAATCGAAAATGGTTGAAAACCACTGCTTTGCATTTTTATTTGATGTTGTTTCAGAACCTTAAAATGGAAACAGGGTTGACTGACATCTTCAGAACCGTCTTTCTGATAAAGGAAGTAATTTGTACATGGTTGTTTTTAAAGCCACAGATGGTAACAGCTCATCACTGCTCTGGGAACCCTGTATTTTGTCCTCTTTACCAAACAGTGTCACAACTGGACTGATCTCTAACTTCAGAAATAAAGCAATAGACAGTAACAATTTTGTTTGCTGACAATTGGAAAATCTTAAAAGCTGTTATTACCAATGCAAAAGTTAATGTTTTCTTGCTGAATGTGATTTAGTTGTATGCATACTTCCTTCTCCAATCATTAATTCATTCAGATTTTCAGCATTTAAGGTTTGGTAAAGAATGTTACTGAATCCCAAGTGACATTCCTCTCTTACAATATGAATTCTTCTTTTTATTCCCAAAGTCTGAATTCTTCCTCAAACTCCATTACAATTTCTCATCTCACTTCCTCACACAGATGTCTTGATTTTCAATAATATGCAACTTTCCTCTAGAACTTTCCAGCAATCCCTCGACTTCTTCAAATTAGTTTCACATTTACTTCTTAGTTCCTGAAAATTCTCCAATCTTTCGAGGTTTTACCTTGAAAGTAATTGCAAAAATAATCTCACTTACTTGGCAACCCATAAGCAGACCTATGATGAAGTAACAGATAATTGAGGTTACTGAGAAAACCTGAAGTGATATAACGACAACTCGCATCATTGCCCGTGTTATCCTGAAAGCACTAAACTACCGAGATGATGTTTTCGGTCATGAGACTGCCCAATAGGACCGGTGACTTGGTCCCAAAACATCCCACAAGAGATCATATACTTGACCTTTGCCCACAAAAGGCCGAGAAGCCACTACATGCCTTCTTACATCCTCTCGCACATTCACGTTAATACTAGGATTTCACTCATTTCTATTTCCATGATACCAAAACCAGATTAGTGCAATACATCTATTTTTGGCTGCAGAGTGCTGTCGTCTTCTTTGTTTGTTTTTTAGTTGCATGCTAAACCAGTTCATAAGAAGAGTGAAAACACAGATAACATTACAGAACCACCCACAAATATCAAGAAAGAAACAGAAGTTTTGGTTTCAGAGCAAAAGGTCAAGTAGTCGACCCTGCAAGCAACTAGGTAGCAAGTAACCAGCAGGCTCAGAGGGCTGCCAAGGGCAGGGCTCAAACTGGCAGTTAGTTGGATGCTGCTTAGGTTCAGCGGCCACACAACTATTCTGATGTCAGTCTGCCTGCAAATATTCTGGCTTACAATAAAATCCTTGAATTCACTGTCTTTGAGCAAATTACTGGTTTGGGCCCATCAACTTGACTAAAGCCACAGTGTGGCTATAACATTTTACCCCGAATACTTTTTTTTTTTTTTTAAATAGTCCTCCTTTAAGGGCAGCACATGCTAAGCATTAGTTGAGATTGATCCAAAGCAGGTAACATTAATTTTGAAACAAATCAGAGCCACAGCTTGAGGCCTGGCTACACATACAAAAGCTAAGAACTGTAAATTGTTGGTGTCGCATGATTATACAAGAAAAAGAAATCTGAAAAGGAACCTGCTACCTTTGATTGTAATCTGAACTGAAAGGTATACTTTTGAGGAAACAAAGTATTTAAAGTGATATTTTCCAGAAATGAAAAGGCACAGATTCATTATATCAACAGATACAATGTAGTTGTTTGCAGTGGTTGCTGTTAATTCCAAGTAATACAGTTTTAGTTCTGCAGACATGGTGCACTCAGAGAAACAGCCCTGCACCTTTTACTATTGATTTCAGCCTGCTGATATCAGTATTAGGTGAAGAGCTAGAGAACAGGCCTCATGTCCCCATTTTAAACTTCACAAACACTGTGCAAGATGAATGCAAACTGCTTGTTTAGACCAGGGGCGGGCAATTACTTTGGGCAGAGGGCTGCTTACTGAGTTTCGGCAAGCCATCGAGAGCGGCATGACAGGCAGCTCAGGGCAGATTAATATTAATTTTCTAAATTTTTCAGGGGCCCCATGGGCCAGATAGAATGGCCTGGCAGGCTGCATACAGCCCCCGGACTGCATTTTGCCCACCCCTGGTTTAGACAAAATGCAGGCAAGGAGTTAGGCTAGTGGACCAGCAAATTATCTTGACTACACAAAAGACTGCCAAGATCACAGTTGCCTCACCTGAAGTTATGTTGGGCCACTAAGAGGCATGTGTTTTTTTTCCTGTGTTAGTAGTGGGAATTGAGTGAGAGTTGAATCACCAAACCATGTGGCACCCACAAGGACAGCCCAGCCTGAAGAAGGAGAACATTGGAAACCTGAAAGCCATGGGGAGGCCAGCACTACAGAACAGGTAAGAAACAAGAAGGTAAGAAACAATGGGCCCCTTGGGACTCAGAGCGGGGGGGCAGCAAAGGCACCAGTCGCAGGGCTCAAGTGCCTATATACTAATGCTAGGAGCATGGGGAACAAGCAGGATGAATTAGCGCTCCTGCTTGCACTAAACACCTATGACTTAGTGGGGCTAACAGAGACCTGGTGGGATTCATCCCATGACTGGGCGGTACATATTGAGGGCTATAGATTGTACAGAAACGACAGGTCGGGGAAGAAAGGGGGGGGGGGGTTGCACTTTATGTCAGTGAGCAATACACATCAACCCTCATCAAGACAGAATCCAAGGTTGAGGAAGTAGAAGGATTGTGGGTTAGGCTACATGGGGGGCAAGGAGAAAGGGATTTGGTGGTAGGGGTCTGCTACAGACCCCCACACCAAGGGGAAGAAATAGATGCGGGGCTCCTGAGGCAACTCTCGGAGACCATAAAAGCTAAAGAGACGGTAGTCATGGGGGACCTAAACTACCCGGACATCTGCTGGGAGACGCAGACAGCAAGGTCCCATCGCTCATGCAGGTTTCTAACCTGTATACAGGACCTCCACCTGACACAGGAGGTACACGGTCCCACTAGGGGGAATGCCATACTGGATCTGGTATTGGCAACAGGGGATGACATGATAGGGGACCTCCAGATCGGTAGCCATTTGGGAGACAGTGATCACCTAATAATAGAATTCAACATAAGACGTCGAGTGGGTAAGGTAACTAGTAGGGTGAAAGTGCTAGACTTTAGGAAAGCTGATCTCAATGCACTCAGGCGATTAGTCAAGGAAGCACTGCAGAGTAGGAGTTTTGAAGGGATGGGAGCCCAAGAAGGGTGGCTGTGCCTAAAGGAAACGATCCTTCGGGCACAAAGCAAGACGATCCCCGAGCAAGGCAAAAAAGGGAAAGGGGCCAGGAGGCTTCCATGGCTGACCAGAGAAATCCAGGGCAGCCTAAGGGCCAAAAGGGGAGCACATAAAAAGTGGAAACAGGGTGAGATCACTAAAGATGAATATACCTCCTCTGCTCGTGCTTGTAGGGAGGCAGTTAGGCAGGCCAAAGCTACCATGGAGCTGAGGATGGCAACCCAAGTAAAAGACAACAAGAAATTGTTTTTTAGCTATATTGGGAGTAAAAGGAAGGCCCAGGGAGGAATAGGACCCCTGCTAAATGGGCAGAAACAATTGGTGACAGACAGGGGGGACAAGGCTGAACTCCTCAACGAGTTCTTTGCCGCAGTGTTCCTAAGTGAGGGGCACGACAAGTCTCACTGGGGTTGTAGAGAGGCAGCAGCAGGGCACCAGACTTCCATGCGTAGATCCTGAGATGGTGCAGTCACTTGGAAGAACTGGATGCCTTTAAGTCGGCAGGCCCGGATGGGCTCCATCCGAGGGTGCTGAAGGCACTGGCCGACGTCATTGCACAGCCACTGGCGGGAATATTCGAACGCTCGTGGCACACGGGCCAAGTCCCAGAGGACTGGAAAAGGGCTAACGTGGTCCCCATTTTCAAAAAGGGGAGGAAGGAGGACCCGGGCAACTATAGGCCGGTCAGTCTCACCTCCATCCTTGGTAAAGTCTTTGAAAAAATTATCAAGGCTCACATTTGTGAGAGCCCGGCAGGGCAAATTATGCTGAGGGGAAACCAGCATGGGTTTGTGGCAGGCAGATCGTGCCTGACCAATCTAGTCTCTTTCTATGACCAGGTTACGAAACGCCTGGACACAGGAGGAGGGGTGGATGTCGTATACTTAGACTTCAGGAAGGCCTTCGATACGGTATCTCACCCCATACTGGTGAACAAGCTAAGAGGCTGTGATGTGGATGACTGCACAGTCCGGTGGGTGGCAAATTGGCTAGAGGGTCGCACCCAAAGAGTCGTGGTGGATGGGTCGGTCTCGACCTAGAAGGGTGTGGGCAGTGGGGTCCCGCAGGGTTCGGTCCTTGGACCGATACTCTTTAATGTCTTCATCAGTGACTTGGACGAGGGAGTGAAGTGTACTCTGTCCAAGTTTGCAGATGACACAAAGCTATGGGGAGAAGTGGACACGCCGGAGGGCAGGGAACAGCTGCAGGCAGACCTGGATACGTTGGACAAGTGGGCAGAAAACAACAGGATGCAGTTTAACAAGGAGAAATGCAAAGTGCTGCACCTAGGGAGGAAAAATGTCCAGCACACCTACAGCCTAGGGAATGACCAGCTGGGTGGCACAGAGGTGGAAAGGGATCTTGGAGTCCTAGTGGACTCCAAGATGAACATGAGCCGGCAGTGTGACAAAGCCATCAGAAAAGCCAATGGCACTTTATCGTGCATCAGCAGATGCATGACGAATAGGTCCAGGGAGGTGATACTTCCCCTCTATCGGGCGCTGGTCAGACCGCAGTTGGAGTACTGCGTGCAGTTCTGGGCGCCGCACTTCAAGAGGGATGCGGATAACCTGGAGAGGGTCCAGAGAAGGGCCACTCGTATGGTCAAGGGCCTGCAGACCAAGCCCTACGAGGAGAGACTAGAGAAACTGGATCTTTTCAGCCTCCGCAAGAGAAGGTTGAGAGGCGACCTTGTGGCTGCCTATAAGTTCATCACGGGGGCACAGAAGGGAATTGGTGAGGATTTATTCACCAAGGCGCCCCCGGGGGTTACAAGAAATAATGGCCACAAGCTAGCAGAGAGCAGATTTAGACGGGACATTAGGAAGAACTTTTTCACAGTTCGAGCGGCCAAGGTCTGGAACGGGCTCCCAAGGGAGGTGGTGCTCTCCCCTACCCTGGGGGTCTTCAAGAGGAGGTTAGACGAGTATCTAGCTGGGGTCATCTAGACCCAGCACTCTTTCCTGCTTATGCAGGGGGTCGGACTCGATGATCTATTGAGGTCCCTTCTGACCCTAACATCTATGAATCTATGAATGTAGGGAAAAATAATCAAAAGGCAGTGGACTTCTGCCATCTCCTGGAAAATTAAACTGGCGGAGAGTGGAAGAAGCCAACTTCAATACTGTATAAAAAGGAAAATAGTAGTCAGAGCACTTTCACCTATATGGGCTTGCAACAGTGGATTGCATTATATAAATCTTTACAGAGAACTCTTCCTACGGGGAGCTCCAGGAGCTAAGACAGATCAAAACACAGTATGATAAATCTTCAGAGAAGCAAAGCGCTAAGAGTACAGTTTTCATGTTTTGCACTTTACGTTGCCTATATTATAGAGAGTCTTTGTTTTGTACTTCAACATCTGGTCTACTGCACTTTATCCCATTGTGCTTTTGGAAAATATGCTGTGGTCACTGACCACGTTTAGCGCATTGCTAAACCCTGTCACATGACAGCGCAATATTATTCATGGCCTGCATGTGTTATCCACCTAAGGACTGAATCATTCCCATTTTCAACAACATAACATACAAAGGTATTTAACAACATCTTTGGCGAGAGATAAAACTATCAGAATTGCAACACAGCTTATCAAACTGCAAACCAAAGTTTTCATTACATTTTAATCACATTTTACACAAAATTTGATCTTAATGACAGAGACAAAAGTGGAATCACCCTTCTTGTGCTTGGGGCTCCTGTAAATAAAGCAAGGTTTCTGTCTCCAAACACACAAAGCTGAAAACAAAGGGTAGATGACAGGATGAATGGAAACCTGCTGCCAATTTCTGCACCAAGAAAAATCATGGTATCCCACATATGACCGTGCACCACCTGGGTTTCCAGTTTCTACTAGCCAAGTTTGAAATCATTTGCAAGTTTTATCTGTGTGCCAACTAATATGACTTGGCTTGATATGCACCTGACCCTCATGCCAGCGAAGGGGGATAGAAACTGCATCTGCAGGGAGACCAGTCTGACAGCTGGGTCTCAGTTTTGAGCCCAGGATCTTCTCTGTAGCTGGGGCAGCCCAGCCCTAGCGCATTTCACAATGGAAAAGGAATGAAGAACATTAGCAACTCAGTCGTAGTCCCAGAAGAAATGTCCCTTTAGGAAAGGGTTTGATGCTGAATGTGCCCAGTAGGCAAAACTAAAATTTTGTTTTGTTTAAATGGCAGCATCCAATTAGGGAAGTCAGTATTTTGGGTAGTTTCCTCTACCACAACAAGGAGCCCCTTTATTTGTTCACTCATTAAGTCAGAAAACTCTGGGAGGTTTGAGATCGGGCTGTTCCAGATCCAGGCTGGCAGTCAGACTTGGGTCTTGCCCCAACCTGCGTGGAAAGGAGCAAAAGCTCTTTGGTAGACACCTCCACACATGAAGGAAGGGTTAAAACAAACTGGTATGTTGATGGCTAACCACAAAACAGTTTACTATCTGTTTTAACAGAGAACAAGAGTTACTAACTATAAAATCATTTGTTCCTTGGTTTCAACTGGCGATTCCAAGCGACCGTTGCAACATATAAATTAGGCGGCCATACTCCCTATAAACTGGTTATTCTCAAGTTTACAGAAGAAAATACAACTACTTTTCACTCTGTACCATAACAAATCTTGGCACGTAGTCAGTACTGGAATAATAACCATGGTCCAAGAATGAAAAATATGTAATGCTGAACCCAGTCCTATTTTTATCAGAGGGAAATTACAATCTTTGGCAGGTTTTTGCTTAGCACTGCATTTTTCTTCTGTGTCCTGATAGCTGAAGAAAGAGTTCCTTACACACTGTTATTTTGCTGTAAACACATTGCTACTTGGAGCTATTGGAAATATAATTGGGTACATCACACAGGGGTTTCCAGAAGTCAAGCCAATTTGCTTAGAATGTGAAACTAATTCCAAGCTGCTTTGGTTTCACCGTCTCTGCAAATAAATAATGTCACACTTAAAACCACCTTTGATCAAGGATTTCCAAGCGGCATTAAAATCCATTTGACAAACTGGAGTGATGTGGGTGGGGAAAAGATGGCCTAGGAAGGAGAGAGAGGGATATCTAAAATGAGTTAAACAGCAAAACAGTAGTACAGGCGCAGAAGAAAACCAAGAAAATCAACTTTACAGGTCACTTCTAACTATTGCATGTTGCCCCAGTAATGAAATCCCAGGTTTTTACTTTTCAACTGCTCACATAGTCCATGACTCATTGAAATTATGGTTACATTTTAAGTCTAATTAAAGTTAGAAGGAAAAAATACTACCTCTAATTAAAATTTAACTAGGTAATTTATCTGCATTAATCTTTCTATACAGAGCTATTTTTTATTAATCCTACAAAGCCCGTTTACAAAAGCAGCTCTACACAAGTATAATACTAGCTCCACAGCTCAAAGAATGCCCCAACACAACACTGGGTCACATACTTCTCTGCCTGCAATAAAAACCAACTGCTGGAGTGATACTTTTAAAGCAGCAAGGCATGAACTAAAGGCATTTTAATTTATAAGACAAACCCACGGGTGTGGTAATGGAAAGTAGTACAACACTCCTGTACCTCAAAATTTCAGGAAACCTACATTTTGGTTGTGTCATTATGCAACGTATCATTAAATAACAAGCCTGGTTCCTGTGCTGTAAACCCTTTTTCTATGCCACTTTAAGGTTAGCTATGCCTGTGGTAACGTATCATTTTTCTACATGTTAAAAAGGTCAGAGTGCACAGTAAGGGCTAACTTCACTCACCATCAAAATTCCCGAGCAAATTTTTAAATAACTGATGATATCAACATGAAAGATATGCTTACAAGACGACACTGGATACTGAAAGGTCTGTGCATGTATCACCCATTAGGAATACAGCATTACATTCAACAACTAAAGATTATGGATCAATATACAGACTTGAGAATTAGCAAGGGCCAGGCCGCCTCTCCTACCCTTTACCCCCTCCTCCCAATGCGTGCACACTTTTCTAAAATGTCCTCTTGAGAGCCAAGAGAAAAATGAAATCGCTGTGCTTCCAATGGCTGTCTCTCCTCTACAGAAAAATAGCCATGCTGCCCCAGATAACATTTTCCATTCTATAAAATATTAACAGCCTACTTGCACAGAAACTCAAGATATATGGCCAACCATGATAATAAGAGATGGTTAGTTATTAAGAAGGCATACTTGACAAGAGTTAAAAGGAATTGAAAATTGTAAGCAACATTCTTGATAACCTCCCAGCTGAGTAATAAACATCTCCTACTATGCACATCTAATTGTTTATTGGTAGATCTAATGACCATCCTCCATTTACAGCATAGTATCCTTGCTAAAACCAACTGATTAGCAAAGAAGCACAATTCCACTTGTGGATCAAGATTGCAAAGTTATCCCTGCTTGCTGCAAGGAGGACTCTCCCCCTTTTCCAACAGGATGGAAATTGTGCAAAAGAAGTCAGGACGCACCTTTGGAGTGTTTCCCTGACGGCCTCTTGGGTAACGACTCCTCAATGGAATGTGCTGATGTATGTAGTGCATTTTCCAAACTGTTACTGACACTGTTTATTGGGGTCTCGGATCTTGGAGCGACCTGGAAAAAACCATAATAAATAAAGCTGTGGTAACTCTAGAACCGTCTATTTTCCTCTACTGAATGAAGAGTACTTCAAAATCAGTTAAGCGACATCAAGAACATTACTACTCTCTTCTTAAGCAGTTACACACATTTCATTATATTTTTTACAAGCCATCTGGGGAAGTTTTTGTTAGCAGCCATTTGCAAATCAGGATTGCCTAGTGCAATCCACACGGTATGAAACACGTACTGTGCACATGCTTTATTAGGCTTCCAAGGTAGTTAACTTTACACCTGCTTACAAGATGGTTGGTCCCTGCCTACAACAATTAACTTTTCAACAGGAAACCTAGAATTTATTTCTTAGTCTTGTGAGTGGCAGCCATTTTTAACGTTGTGTCGTGCATTCACAGAGATGCAGACTGAAGGTATGACTTTAAAATATTACTGCAATAAATTACAAGCAACTTGTTTCATCTCCCAAAGACACTGCATGAGAGACCGACTCACTTGGCTTTGAAACCTGGGACCTTGCCATCAAGATCATATTTTGTTGAAAAATTACTCAGCGTGAAAAAAGGAAACTTGAACAGCTGACTGCATCAAACCAGACTTTAAAGCCTAATATGTACCTTTTAGGCTGCACTAAGCATAAGGAACATATTTTTGCTGTTACTCAAGAGCTGCAGAAGCGAACATAAATCACATGAGAAACAGAACAATTAAACTATTAGAGTTACTGTCCATACCAGCATTCACATCCGTGTAGAGAAACACTTATTTTAGCAGTCTGATGTTTAGAGCTTGTCACAAACAGCAAGTCAATTAGCGTGTCACATTTTGTAAGAAATAAAAAGCAGATACAAAGAACAGTCACATTAGTAGTAATAAGCACAAGGACTTAACTACTTAGAGGAAAATGTGCGTCTTAAAACAGGTAACATCATCAAAAGGGCTCAAACTAAGGCATTCCTTGACTATTCAAATATCACATTTGAACTAGCAAAAAATCCTAGTGTGTATGACTACAATCCCAATTTCATTTACTATTTATGAAAGAACAGAATATGGGACAAGAACCCTGACATAATAAAAGAACCTAGTTTGTATTCATGTTAACAACAGTTTAATGTCCTATAAAGAGCAAGGCTCATTCATACGGCCATCATTCCAGGCAAGGCCATTTTTCTAGAAATACCTTGTGTACCCTATTGATAGCTGGGTAAACCGTGACCAACTGGATGATATGTTTTGCCTTTAGTATAATGTGTCTCTACTTTGGTAGAGTATTATCCTTTTGTGGCTTTGATTTTTAAACTTTTACCTTCACATGTGGGTGCACACATTTTCACATTAGTTTGCTTTTATTATTCAAAAGTTTACTTGGATGCCTCTTGCCAGTTACACGGTTGCCTTGATATCATCTTCATCAACAACTTGCAGATTAATAAGGCTCGCAATGATATGCATAACTCTATTACAAATACCAAAAGGACTCTACAAAAGCTTGAACAAACAGGCAGTCCTGCACTGTTCCCAGAAGCACTTTGGCAGTCATACCAAAGCATGAGTTTTGGTACAGTGATGCTCAACCTTTTGGCTCCACAGGGCAAATGTGTGGTGCAGGGCTGGCCCACAGGCTAGACTGGACACACACCATGCCAGGATCAGGCCCCACTCTACTTCTACATGCCAGGATTGGGTCCCAGAGTCCCACAATACACCCAGTTGGCCCTCAGTAGCCACCCCTGTGAGCCAGGATTAGGGCCATGTCCTTGTGTCTCCTCCATCCAGCCCCTCTGGCTAGGATCGGGGGATTGGTGCTCTGGCACTGCCCCACATCTCAGGATCAAGGGACTGGACCCTGCATGCCGAGATCAGGCCCCAAGCCCTGTGCCACCCTCAAGGACAGGGCCAAGCTCTCTGGCCCACGAGGCTTCTCACAAGTCCAGAAATTTGACAGCAAGGGAGCAGTGTCACTGCTCCCTTCCCTGCTGCCAAAGTTTTGGCCTGAGAGGCTTCCAAAAGGTCCAAATGACATGATGCCAGGAGCTGGGTTTGGCCTGAACACCCCTGCTCTATACTGAATATTGAGGAGAAATTTCAGAGTGCCACTGGTGTTAGGAAGTTTAATCTCAAAAACAGAGCAAAGCAGAGGTATTCTCTAGATGAGTGGATCAGAAGATGCGGATCATAAAAAGGAAGCTCAATAGTTATTTTCAAGCACAATTTCAAGTGCTTATAAACACGTGTACACTGCTGATTTCAGAAAATCTCTTAACTCACAGCCTTTGTCTGGGAAATACATTTCCTCTACTTATACTCACTTCTTCCAAACAGTAATTGTCTTCACTCACAGCTTTCAATTTTGTACACTCAAGAACTAACAGTCACTTCCTCCCAGGAAGGCCAAATTATTTTTGTTCTTTTTGGTAAAAATTAAATTTAACCCACATGTCTTAATCAGCTAAACTCATTTGCTATGTGATTCACTCTCAAGTTAAAAGTACTGGAACTGACATGGAACAAAATATGATACAGAACTAATGCAAAGTTCAGACCCGTGCCAAACAAAGTATTTTAGCTAGCAAGCAAATGGGAGTATGAGCATAACATTAAGAACTTAAAATCTTGGTCCTGACTTTAAATGACATTTTTCACTGCAATTTCCTTTTTCTTGGAAAATTTCAAGAATGTGCAATATCAAAGGATATGGAAGTCTTTAAAAAAAAAAAAAAAAAAAAAAAGGGTTTCTAACCAAGCAAATTTTTGCACCCCTAGGCTCTTAAAAAAAATAAGAGCAACACATTTCATACATGTATGGACTGTCAAGCCTACAGACCTAGAAAAAGCTTGATGAAAGAAAAAAGTATCCACATTTATACATAACTTGCTTTCTTTTTATACTTTTAAGGCTATACTGTTTTTGGAAAAACAGGTTTGATATTATATACAAGTGCTGTGAGTGCAGCCAAAAGTAACATTTTTAAATAATATTTTGGAGCTACCACAGTCTAGAAGGTAGTCATGTGTCTGTCCAGAACATCTGTACTTAATCTTTTCCTTGACTGCCTGGATGTTGCTTGAAATTGTTTGGTTTGTAATCATAAATTTCACTAGTGCTACTTAATCCCACACTGCTAAATAGTAGCTTAGACGGACTTCAACAGACATTTGAAAATAAGGAGAGTCAGGAAACTAAAGGCAGGCACTGAAGGAGCATGGGGGAGGAAGGTATTTTCTATAACAATCGGTGGACTAAACTCATACTATACAGGTTGGCCAAACGAGGCAGGTTCATCATATCTGAAGACCATGGTGATCCACAGAGTAAATGCCTCGAAGTGCAGAGAGATTTTGGCTTGTTTTTCAAGACTGCCTTTGAGAAACAGGTGAGCATGTGGGTTTTGCTTTAAAAATCCTTAGCATGGATACATGCAGATCAACAAGAATACTGTTAAGTCAGGAGGACATTTTCTGTAAAGGTAAAATGGACTGCTATATTTCAAGTATAGAAATAGAAATCCATGCCCTACTAGAATTCTCCAGAATTGAAAGCAGGCAAGTTGACTTTTGGATCTTTAAAGCTATTGATTATGATAATTTTGTTATGGCATTTCTGTCACGTCTGAGACTCCCAAAGAGAGAATCAGGATCCCTTGTTCAAGAACTGATCTCAGCAATTTGCTTCTTCAGTTTTTAAAACTACTCTAATGATGGACAAATTGACATTCCAAGAGATTTCACTCAGAGATCAATCCAGACTATATTCGGTCACAAACCAAGGACAGACATTTATCAGAAGCCAAGCCAAATTCACTGCTGTTTTCATACTAGACAGCACAGCATCTAGCTGAGTTTATTCTTAATGGCACAAGGGCAGTTTTTCCAACAAAGCTACTTTCTGCTTTGCCATCAGCACCACCATCTCATGGGGAATAATCAAGTACAGCAGAAATCCTCCAGTGCCACAAGCCCAACAATGGGATTCCTCACCACTCTCCAAGTTTTCCTGCTGGTATAACAGGATAAACACAGAATGGCTAGCATAGGATGCTCCCAAGCCTCTGTCATCCTTAGCTGAATTTTTGGTTGTTTGCAACTAGAGCAGGCATAAAAATGAAACGAGCTCTCAGCCTTGGTACCTGGCCCTGCAGAAGCAGCAGTGCAAACAAGGGAGTGCAGAGGTGATGTAGAAAGTTGAAGTAGCAGCCACTTCTAAAGAGGAAGATGATTCAGTTTGGGGATTCTCATAAGCATATGAGGATTTACAGACAATACATATAACTTGTCTGTTCCACAGTCTTGGGGCTTGAGACCTCCCATCCCCTTTTAGCAGCCCCACCAAAAGTGATCAAGCTTTTCAACTGCCAGCAAGTGTGGCAGTATGGGAAGGAATGAGGTAGAATTCTTTAGGTGGGCATGTCCAAAGCCAATTCAGACTTCACATTTTTAATCCTTCTAATTTTAATCCCCATCTGAAGACCAGTTTTAATCTCCAAATATTGTAATGGGGTATCCCTGCAGAGAACACATGGCAACGCTCTAATCTTCAAGTAAGACAACATGGATAATGATGGCAAAGGCTGCCTATCCAAAAGGAAAGGTGATAACCTCCTAGCCAGATGGAGATGGCATGAGCAGACTAAGTTACTACTGTATTACAACTGTTGAGCAGCAGCTAATCAGCTAGTGTCACTCCAAGCTGCAAATCCTAGTACACAACAGCAGACCTGCACCCTTAACCAAAGGGTTTCACTATCTCCTCTGGCCGTTTCCTGAAATCCATGATTTGTCTTCAGCCAACAAAACTCTCATTCATGCCCCAATCTCAACTAGCCACTGGCCAAAGTGCTGAACTGCACCATCTGAGTCGAAAGAGAAACAAAAAAGGACATACATGAGTGTCACCCTAGCGAACACACTACACCCATCCTTGTCTGTATTAATTACCCCAACATCATTAAATGTTCACATAGCAAAAGGGGAGTCAGAATAGCACCCTGGAGTATCCTGTACTTGTGAACTCTTTAGGAAGAGAGTGCAGACAAATCAGCACCACCTTGTGATTAACTGTATCGAAAGCAACTTATAATTAGGGTGACCATCGGTCCCAGTTTGGCCGGGACACTCCCAGATTCTGCAGCCTGGTCCTGGCCAGAGTCTGGCAGGGAGGCGGAGCAGCATCGTGCGCCAGACAAGTCGCTGGACAGGCATCACTGGTGCTGTGCAGAAGCAGAAGTGTGCCACACGTGGGTGAGGGGGCACCTGCTTCATCTACCTGCCTTGCTCCAGCACAGCAGTAGCGATGCCTGCCTGGCCACCATGCCGCTCTGCCTCCCTGCTGGAATCTGGCCCAGGACTTTTGAGCAACCAGCCTGGACTCACCTATGGAAACTGGAGCATCCTGGGGAAACCTGGACGTATGGACACCTTACTTACACTGGCTTTTATAAGTACAGTGATCCAATCTTCACCTATCACCAGAAGATCAATGCTTACTGATCAAGTTAACAGTCTCTGTACCAAGGCTAGGCCTATACTCAGAATAGTAAGGGTGAAGGGGATCAAAAGCATCCGGGTGGTGATAATTTTTTCACCACTGCCTCTCTTCTCGACAAAAACTGTCATGTGATAGTTGGTACTTGGCTAGATGGTCAGCATCAAAACAGTGACTTCTTGAAGAGTAGTTGTACCAACTTCTTTTAAAGCCACAGGCAAGCTCTTACTCCCACCCCACTTCCACAAGTTTCCTTCCTTGCAAGCTCAGGTTTGCCCCGAGCCATCTGTTGAATCAATCTTCAAAACCACAATTCCTCAACAAAAGGTGGGGCAGACAGCAACCACGCTGGCTTCAGATTTATCAGACCTTCTACAACCTGAGGATCAAGTGTCTGACAGTCTGGTAATAATATGGTGGATAAAAAGGATATTCTTTGTTTCCCAGACAACCACTGCATAAAACATTAAAAAATTCAGCTAGTCATGTCCAATTCAAGACTTCTGCCACTGATTATGAAACAAGAGGGCTTGATTTGTCACAGACCATCTGTAAGTCAAAGCGACCTGTGAAAAAGTCAAACAGGATGAGGTGTTTCTTAGACAGCAACAGTAAAGGACAAAGTACGGAAGCATTCATCCAAAACTTCATGGGAGAAGTCCACTTGTGGAATGATTTTCTCTCTCGCAGCTTTCTAGTACCAAAAGAGACAAAACCATCACAATTCTTACACTCTGATGGGAGGAAAGAGCCTCAACAACAAAATACAAATAGTAGTGGCATTAATACATGGACTAAACATATTAAGCAAGGCAGTATAGATACTTGGTATCTGCTTTGACAAGTAGTTACCTGGTACAATTTTCTAATCCCTTAGCAGCTACTAGCTCTGACTAAAAGTTTTTATGTTGAAATCTGTTTTTCTGGCACACCTCAAGAGATCTAGAGAAGCAACTTTCAATCACAGTCTAGCAAGGAGGGTCATTTCTTAAGGAATGCATCTCTATGTTATAGATCTCCTTCTCCCCTGCACTCTTAGTCTTCTTGTAATTTTGACGAGAGGCACAATTAAACCATCACTTTGGACGAAAGCTAAATTACGTAAATAGCAACGTTACTGTTCTCATTATCCAGTATTCTATTTAGGGTTATTATATACTGAACAAAGACAAATGGGGAAAAAAAAATCCCTGAGGTGGTGATGGATCTGCCCCTTTTGAGTGCTCATAAAAAAAAAAAAGGAGAGATGTCTTCATGATCCATCTCTTTAAAAAAAAAATCTTTCTGAAACTTAATGTGCTACAACACATCCATGCAGAAAATATATATACAATGAAAAATACATTTAAAGTACAGACGATGTTGTTCAGCATTACAATAGATACATTTTAAAATGCAACAGAATTCAGAGTTTACGTTCATTTTCTCACCCAATGTTTCTTATACATTACAGTACACAAAAGATAATGTGAGACTGGAAAGACTGACAGCTCCTGCAGTAGGCATGCAACAGGCTAAGATGTACTATGTACTATACTAAGTTGATGTACTATACTAAGTTTTTTCATGAGAACTGCAGGATTTGTAAAAGGAAACCTGACTTGGTAAGCATTTTAGTAAAACAGTAATTATGTGTTCCTTTTCAGAATAACTAACCAGAACACAGAAGATAGATGAGTTAATAGAAAAAAAAACATCTGCTGACGTAGACTGAAATAAAGCCAATACTAATGAATTAGTATAGTTTGCCATCTAATCTGTAACATGACTACTTATGTAATCTTCCTGTAAACTTGGAAGGCATACGGTCTGCTTCAGGTTTTTCAAAAATAACTTCTTCTTAAGAACTTCATATTTAACATCAAAACTGAATATTCGATTTCCCTGCTACAGAAGTTAAGATCATAAATTTGGATAGAAAAATTACCAAGTGAAGACTGGACAAGAAAGAAGAACATTGTTCTAAGTGGCATTGTCTCCATGCCCAAGAGCTGTGTGCAAGAATACTTGATATTTCTACTGATGGTCACAAATTGCCAGAGAGGAAGCAGAGAAGGGAACACTAAGGAGTGGGGGAGAAACATCAGAACAATAGTTCTCAATCTTTTTAGAATCAGGACACCCCTCCATAACTTTTTTAATGTGGCAATACCCACAGTTGAGAACCACTGTTAATGCTGCCTTGCTTTAGCCTCAGTGATTCTCAACTGGGTGACATGCTGCCAAGCAAAACTGTCCTATGCATCTCATGCAGTCAGACTGGGAAGGTCAGAGGCACAAGACTGAGCTCTTCATTCATTAGGGTGCTCTGCTAAGCCTAAAGCAGGTAGGAGCCCTTCCCAATCTGACCCTGCATGCTGTTTCCCAGAAGCAGAGGCACACAGGGCAGGTGGAACCGTCTTGCATGCCTCTGTCTCTGTGTAGAACAGGATGGAGGATGGGGAGCAGCCTGGAAGGCTGGGGCTCAACCAGGCTCTCCTGCTTGCTTTATGCAAAGCAGAACGCCCTAACATATAAGTACATCTGTACCACAGCCCTGTGCATGGGGTGATTTTACCTGGCTGCGGCAGTGCTGTCTGTCGCAGCGTCCCTGAGGGAGTCTCACAGCACCACGCTTGAGGACCGCTGCATTAGAGAATGATGGTCCAATAACTTTTTACTCCAAGAATCTTATTTTCTGAAATATTTCTTCTAAAAGCTTAGTCTTAAACACAACTAATTTTCTCAACTTCCTTTCTCAAGCTGCCATGATAGTAATACCGAATAACTTTGTTCACCTTTTATTAAAGCTTTGGAGAACATTTAAATAGTAATCCTGTCTAATCTTTGATGAATACAAGGAATCATCAAATAGCAAACCTTATCTGGATGGCTCGGTATTAGGAGTATTATTTTAGAAGATTCAGTGGGGGCCAATATTTTTGGCAGGTGGGCCATAATTAGCTCTGCACCCTTCCCGAATGCCACTCCAGTCCCCTTCCCCCATCTGATCAGCTACTCTACTTTCTCCCTTATCTGCTTCTGTACTGCCTTTCCCCTTCCCAATCTGCCACATGGCACACATAAAAGTGGCATCTGCCACTTGTGATGCAAGTTGGCCACCCCTGTTATGAAGGACAAATGTTTTATAGACTCTCCACAAATATATATATAAAAAAAAGGTAGTTCAGTTGAGGCTCATAAGCTAACAATGCACATAAAACTCAATTAACTGCTCACAAAGGCCACCTAGGTATGATAATGCCCTGCACATTCATGTGGGAGATAGAAGTTTATTTCTGAGTCTCTTGCTTTCCAGATTTGATAACTATACAAACGAACATATTACAGTGAGTTAAAAGGGGGAGAGACTTGCCAAGCTTTGGCTGCTTCAAGGAAATGGTGCTTGTTCTTGCCTTCTGATAAATGAAACTTGCCCCACAATAGTTAACCCCTCGATGAAACAAAAGAGCTAAGGTACAGTGGTTTAGCTACCACTTAATACAGGCACATAACAGCTGATGTACAGGAGGTCCTTGCCCCATTATTTGTTCATTTATCCACACCCTTTATGTTAACCCAGAAGACAAAAAAAATGTACCCTGCTCAAACCTAACAGCTGCAGAGGAACAGCAGAACAGATCCATGTCTTAGAAGCAGTTTATCCTTATCATGCCTACAGGTAGCTTCACAAGTATGATAATGTGCTTTTAAATTCTGAATGTGTTAGTGCTCTGTCTACATTACAGCTATTGTAAAAACAGGGCTAATACGAACGTGCCAGCATCATACTTAGGAAGTGAAGATGTAAGAGAAAAAGGAGGCAATGTTTATGTGTTGAAGTACAAACAAAGCCAAGAACAGACTTGTAATCTGAACTGTCACCAATATAATTCATAGCCACGCATCTCTGAGCAACAGCTTAAGCTAAGAGGGACTGGAGACAGAAGTGTGTTTCAAGGAAGTCACTACAACTAAACAAGATATCATCTACTTTTTTTAAACAGAGACTGTAGATATAAATAATGCTGTTAGATAATAACAATATTTATATGTAAAGGAGAAAAGCTGGAATGGGGAAAGTCTGCCAATGTTTAAATGTGAAATTTTCTAGTGTATCATTGCTTATTTGTCTAAGTCTAGATCTTCCACTAAAAAAAATAAGATGTTATGTATGCACTGCAATCAAAACGTTGGAGTAAATAATCAACTTTTTAATCATTACTGAAAAAAAACCTAATGGAGTTTGGATTTTTGCTGCTCCACAAATTTAAATGCAAAAACTCAGGCATGATGCATAAATGCAAACTTGGCTTTGTACCAGACCAATACCCTTGTCTTTGCCATCTCGAAATAGTCCTTATAAGTTACATACGGACAAAGTAATTCTTGATTCATCCTCGACTCTTCATTCCATTTCCTAAAAGGAAACTTCCCAAAGAGAAAAAGTAAGTAAGATAGAGTATTTTGAGTTTCAAAATGGAGCTCATTTTAACCACCAAGTTGTCACCTAAAAATAAAGAACCTTACAACGGAAATGTTAACAACCCGTGCCTATGCCATTAGGAACAGCATTTCTATACTTAGCATCTCTTTTGTTCACACAAGAAAGAGTCTCAGAAAGACAAAAAACCCACCAAATTATACACTGCAGCACACTAAGAAAACAGAAGGGGATGTACAGCCACTTACGGCATCTTTAATGGAAAAGTTGTTGCCATACATTTGCAGTAATTTGTGGAGGTCGCTATCATGACCAGAGTTCGATTGTGATAGAAAGATAGACTCTGACCCCACTTAAGAATCACAACATCTTAATTTATGCAATTCAAATTAAAAAAATAGAAACTGTTCAAACAGAATCTTAGAGAAGTGGGGCTGGAAGGGACCTCCAGAGTTCACATCTAGTCCAACCCCCTGCCTGAGGCAGGACCATCCCTATCCAAACCATAATCTAAACTACAGAAGATGACTGTCAACCCTGACAACACAGACCTCACACCCTAACCTGCCACAGGACAAGCAGGGGGACCACAGCAGCCAACATCCTGCTTCTGTGAAATGTTGTCAATATATGCTCAAGAGATCCCAGGCAGACAGACAGGATCCCCTCTACAGAGGAAGGCAAAACCTCCTATGCCAATCTGACCACAGGGTAACATTCCTTCCTGATCCAAGTAAGGCAATCAGTCTGACCCTGAGTAGAGGGGCAAAACCTTCTAGCCACGAACCTCTGACTTTGGTCCCAGCAGGAGTATTGGCACACCCCAGTCAAAGTCCCCAGCCTTGGCTGAAGGCAACACCCAATCAATGCCCCTGGAAAGGTTTAAAAACATCCCGACACATGTAGCAGAAAACGGGGGAGAGGGCACAGTGGCAACCAAAGACTAGAGACATGGGAAATCCCCACAGCAGAACACAGGCATTGCTACACCTAGATCAGGGATAGGCAACCCCCGATGCATGCCAAGAAGTGGCATGCGGAGACATTTTCCGTCAGGTGGTGTGCAAGGAAATTGCTTTAAAACAACAACAACAACAAATTTTTTTAAAGTTGCTGCTCCAGGATCTCCAGAGCAGCCACAAGTCCCAGAGCAGCAGCAGGCACTGGGGCTGGAGTCAGGAAAACACAGGTAAGGATGCTTTCCACATTCTGCTGACTCTGCCCTGCATCCCCGGGCTGTGCCTGGCCCGGCCCCTGGAGGGGAGCTGACAGTGGGCGAGGCTGGGGCCTGGTACCCAGGCAGGGACTGCGGAGGGCAGCTGTGCTGGAGGCTCCTGGCTGACTCGGCCCCGAGCACTGCCCACAGCAGCTATTCCTGGGGCCTGGTGGGCTCCTGTGGCCAGGCCCTTGCACCAGGGCCAGCTCTGCCCTGGTTGTACTGTGCCTGGCACACAGGGAAGCTGAACTTGGAGCCCCCTGAGCCTGGTGTCCTGCCCTGGGCAGGTGGTGTCCCCTTGTCAGCAAGGCACCTTAGGCCCATCCACACGGAGCTGAGCAGGCTGGGCTCCCACATTTGCCCACCATGGCCAGAGGAGCCCCGAGGCAGCCCCCACTTCCTGCCCGGCCCCCGCTGCCACCTTCCCAAGGGCCTGGCTGGGCTGGGCTGGCCTGCCTGCAGCATCTCTCTACACATCTGCTTCTCCCCATACTGCCCAGAACCTGCCCCGAGCGTGCGGTCCCAGCGCTCACCCTGCCTGGGTGGGATGGGGTGTCCATCTGCCCAAGCCCCAGCCAGACCCTCCCTGCTCCAGGACTCTTGCAGAGGCCTGAGCACCCCAGCCCGGGCAGCTGCTGCTGGGGTGTCGCTACCTTCCCCTGCCAGACACTGCCATGGACCAGCCAGCAGGCCCAAGCCACAGCCAGTAGCAGTGGGAGACGTGGGCGGCAAGGGACACATGCTCTTTTTGCTTTTTTTCCTTTCTTCTCTCCTCTCTCTCTCTTCCTTCTTTTTTTTCCTTGTCTCTTACTCTATTTCTTTCTTCCTTCTCTTTTTTCTCACTACTCTTTTTCTCTGCCTTTGTCTCTTTTTTTTGTTTTATTTCTTTCTTTAACTTGCTCTCCTTTTTCTTTTTTTCCTCTCTCATCACAACATACTTAAAAAAAAATACACCAGAACAAAGGTAGTATATGAAGTTTTTCATATTGTCACCAGGCTTAGAACTTTTAAAAAACCTGGTATTTACTGTTAAAAAAAAAAAAAAAGGAACATTTATGATTATTAACTATATTAATATGCAATGTGTCCTGCCATGTATCCTCCACCTCAGTTTTTGTTTTTCTGGCATGCCAGCACTCTGGCACCTTACAAGGTAGACACTGCGGTTTTTTTAGCACTCAGGCCAAAAACGCTGCCTACCCCTGACCTAGAATATCCCCAACCAGTGCTTGTCCAGCCTCTTTTTCAACACCTCCAGTGATGGACAGGCCACAACTTGCCTAGGCTGTTTATTGAGAATAAGGACTCTGTTCATCACCTCTGAAGTTATGCACTGGAACCCTGGATAATTATTGCCAGGTCTCATTTTCCAGGGATGTGCAACACTTTCTCTGCACTATTTTAGTTAAACCTAGTTTAGAGACTGGTTCAGCTAAACCAATGTAAATTCCTGTGGGGACACTCCGATTATATATGAGGAGCATCTTATTTCAATATTGCTTAAGAGGTCATTGAAAACCAATCTGAAAGGGGGAAAGGGGGGGGGGAAAAAATCAGTGAAACATTCACAAACACTTGACTTACACCCAGTGATGTATGGACTTAAAGCCACTGCAATTTATGTAGGAAGTCAAGTCCAAGGAGAAAAAAAAAAAGGAGACAGTATCATTTATTATATTAATATGATTTTTTTTGGCTCTTTCTACGCACTCACTAGGGAATGTTCAGTCAAGTTTCCCAGTAAGCTTGATATTAAATGACTAAATTAGTTTCTCATGTTAACATTAATCTTGAATGCCTCCGAGGTGGTGCAGTCACCATTTTTGGAGGTGTTCAAGATGAGGCTGGACAAGTACCTTGTTGAGCTTGTCTGAGCCCAATAACTTCCTGCCCATGGCAGGGGACTGGACTTGATGATCTGGCAGGTCCCTTCTGGTCCTTCAATTCTGATACTATTGGGTAACATCGATTAAAATGAATGCTATCAGCAAGACTACTTTACTGCTTGCAAATCCCATTCTATCCACAAACTGATTTGTTTAAAACAAACAAAACACTGGTTAATGCTTAGCCCACTTTGTGGGGACCTCTTGGAGGGAACCCCAAGAAATTTAGGGTTACCATCCAGTAAAGTAGGGTAGCCCAACCAGGCGATCTCAATCTTTCAAAATGGAAATTCAATAACTACATACAATCTATGTTGACAGTGTGACTCTTTGTCCCTCCAATTGAATAGATTTGTACAGAAGTTCATGTACACCACACCGTAAGTAAGCAACTCACCAATTCTACCCTGCTGATAATAATGTGGTAAACGTCTAACACAAGAAATCAATCAGGTCTGGTCAAGAGGCCAACAAATGCATTGAAACCGTAAGTTTCCCTCTGCTTGCAAAACTGGCCCAAAACTAAAAAGTTACTACATATAAAAGTCACATTAGGACAACTACTACTCTTGTAGGACTCGTGAGGTTTCTGGACCCAGCTTGCAACGTAAGATCTGAAGCAGTCTTACTTCCAAATTTTTCTACTGTGTTATTCCAGAAGTCCAAGTAAAATAGTGCCTTATGCTATATAATCTTGGAAGATATGTTGGGTACAGAAATTGAGGGTGAACTGGCCTGGAATATATGTTACCATTCATAAGACAGCAATTTGAAAAAGGTTACACAAATCCAGTATTGCATTACCAAGTGACTATGCAATTACAAGGGAATAAGAGGACAAATATACTATTTGGGGCCCTGATTCAACAGCTTACTCCACAGGGACCTCTGCACCTGCGGGGAGCTACAATATCAGAGAGAATCCTCCAACATGAATCAGCTGGAAGAACACTACCTAATTCCCCCAAATGTTACTCAAGTAGGCAGCCTTATTTTACAGTTTGTTGGAAAGCAGTTACTGCATGGTGTTTCTTGGTCTTCATTCAAAAATCTCTCTGCAGAAGTCACTGAGGTAGTTCAGTAACTTTCTCCCTAGTTGGACCTCTGTTGAAGTGTCAGCAAAAACATTGCTCCCGCCACTCAAAAATCAACACAGGTGAAGCCAATGTTAACAACATGCTTTCATCTTTAGCAAAAGGCATATTCTGTATCTGTGGATATTTCCAGCAAAACCTGTGCAACACCAGGAAACATGGAACTAAATAACTTAGTATTCAGCATAACAAGTAAGCGTAAGACAAGTTTTACTCAATGCGACTAGGCAACTGGACTCGATTCAGCAACCCACAAAACAAAATTATCTAGCAGCCTGAACATGCAGTCTCCTTCAAAACGCAAATGGTTCCCACAGTCCCCTGCATATGAAGAGCTTACTATTTGGTGTCTACTGCCCATTCAGCCTTTACCCTGTTTGTAAACTCTCATTGCTTATACACTGTGACTATGCTCTTCTCCTCAGCTGTATAAACAGACTGCTGCAATAGGAAACAATATTAAAAATGATTACACAGAAGTCATTTGATATAGTGTGACAGTACTGGTGGTGAATTTGTGCTGGTAGAGATTTGTGCTGGTAGAGTACTTTTCATTATAACCACATTTTCAAAGGTTTATACCTCAAACCAAAATTACTCCTTTGTTCGTGGCTCAAAAACAGGGCTTAGGATTTGGGTTGGGTTTGTTTTTTGAAGCTTAATAAAATTCTATTTAACCACTTCTGAGTTTTCTGAGCATGAAAAAATTATTAATACATAAAAGAGAGAGAGAGAGAGAGTGAGAGTGTGTGTGTGTGTGTGTGTGTGTGTGTGTGTGTGTGTGTGTGTGTGTGTGTGTGTGTGTGTGTGTGTGTAAGAGTGTGAGAGAGAGAGAGAGAGAGACTAGTCTTGGATGAATCAAATGTGTTTTCATTTAAAAAAAAATGCTAAATCTGCCATTCTCCTCCCACAATTTAAGTATTCACAGAGTGCACTTAACTAGACAGACTCTAGAAGACAGATCATCCGCTGTTTCTCTCCAATTTAAAACTATAAAAATGAATGCAAAAAAATGGTTTGATTTCACATGCATAAAGAAAGGAAATGTGGAGCTGGATTTTTAGTTTGGCCTAACAACAACTCAATCACAGAAACATTATCATCCTACATAAGAACAGCATATGCAGAGAGGAACAGGTTACATCTCTGTGGAAGCTAAAACCATGACTTTCATTGTATTCTACTTGCAAGAGTCATGAGATTCACATAGATTTTTTGCAGCTACCAATATAAAAATATGAATTCAATTATTAAAACTATTTCAAAGCCAGTCAGCAAGAAATGAAACTTTCCTATTCCTGATTCAGCCTAATGTTTTATATAATCCTAGACTGGGAAAACTAAACCTTGACCAAAGAATACAGACATCGGTTTTAAGCATTGCTTTAGGAATCAGATGCAACAGAGCCACGAGAAATAGCAAACTGGCCCTTTAAGGGTTGCTAAGTTATTTAAAAAGACCCTCCCCCACTATCTGGGGGACCATAACTACCGCGTTCTGTTGGACGGTAAGTACTTTCTAAATAGTTCTTTGAAACTCAGGTTTGGAAAGATTTGTGCTAACTTCATCAAGCTAGCCAAGTGGAAGTAGTGAATCTCCATATGCACCTGGAAAATGAATTTAAAGGAACACTTTTCAATTATCAAGTAACTTCTTTGCACCTCTTCAAATAAACGAATGAAATGTAAACGGTCAGGAATGCTCATGGCCCTTGGCAATTACCTTTCATATGAAATACAGGTGCCTGCAGACCTGCTCAGCTGGTCTGTATGGGTGCCTTTACATGAGTGCGGAGGCTGCTCCAACGCGCTGGAATCCCAGTGTATTGGAGCAAACTCCATTAATCAAGTCAGCTGGTGCGTGGCAATTATCGTGGTCCAGCAGCCTCCCATATCACATGTATTGGCATCCCCATGCTTAAAAATGGCGTTGGGGCACTTGAACTAAAGCTCGTCACACAAGCTTTCACTATTACAGATTTTCCCTTTTTTAAGCCACAGATACTGGAGATAAGTCTCTAGATTACATGAACTACACACACTGAATCAATAGCAGGGAAGCCCGGGGTAGTTGTTCTTCTGTAACTTTAGATTTTTAAGTTCACTTTTAAGATTAGCCCAAGAAAGGGTGTGCTTGGAGTTCAGCATAGCATTCAATTAACTTAACACGACAGTGCTGACATCAAACACCAAGCCAGCACAGCTCAAACTCTGGCAAGCCAGCTAGAGAATAGGAAAGGGAGAAGCCACTCGCTCATACTCTGGGGATGGCTGAGAGCACAGGGTTCTGGCCGGCTTCAGCCCCAATGCAGATTGTTTTCTCTTCATGTCTTCACTGACTTTTCCAGGTAATGCTGAGACGAACATTTCACAATGTGATCCCTTAGTATGAGAACATGTAGCTCTGCAATGCTGCTAGTTAATTTTGCACATTTAAACGTAGACGGATTGAACAAGTTGTATTGTTTTTCCATACTCTACATCCAGCTATAGATCAAGGCCAACTTCTTGTTCTAATAAAAGTAATGGAATTAACTACTTATGGACATGTGGATGTCACCGGAGATTGTCCCTTCCAATGGTAGCAAGTCCAATGCCCTGCATTCACAGGCAACCATTTATCTGAAGTTTGTAATCTTTTCTTAAAAAGATAATAAAAATATACAGTGAAACAATGCTATTTCTGTACATTCCCAACAAACCAGAGGATTGTAAGGACATCAGATACCAGTATTCTTCAATGCCAAGAATACAATTCCATTTTTTAAAAGTGACCCCTCTTCACTGTTTGCCTTCTGATACATAGTGAGAAGAGGACCACCCAAAAAGAGTGAGCGTTATGGCTAGCTGGGTGAATGGTAGGAAGTATTATCCAACCAACCCAGAATGCTTGGCACTCGATTAGACAAAATGTGTACACTATGAGTGAAGACTCAAAGAATATGCTTCAAGAAGCGTGTCCTTAAATTCCTTTAGTGCATGCATTTGATTCATGTTGCATTTCCACTGAACTTTGGCAAGATGTAAAGTCTGCTTTAGGAGACTGCAGGTGAGAACGGAGGGAGACAGAAATAAAATTGTGGGTCATGGTGCAGCTTTCAATGTTGATTTTCTGAAGAATGGAAACTAAGAGAAGTTAAATATTTGTACGGAGGCTCCTCCTGTGGTTAATTATATCTTTCTATCCTGTCCTGAAGTATTTCTCTCTATACTTCAGCAAAAAAAAAAAATTAAAAAAAAAAAAATGGAAAATCGAACAGAGTAGTAATTTCACAACCTCTGCTCCTTGGTTTCCAATAGTTTGATATAAGGAATCAAAGTATTTGGGTTGGGAGGGAAGAAGAGGACACATATCCACAGCCAAGTAAAGAGATTCTCATCCAAAATTTTCAAGCTAAGACCACAGTACCCAAAGGAACACACAACTAGAAGAAAGCCTGTTTTGAAAGGACCAAACCAATATGCACACTCCCATCTCAGGCTGAGAACCAACCTTTGCTTACCTGAACTCCAACCAATTTAGAGCACACTGACAATACAATTTTGTTTCCGATTTAGTTACAGGCCAGCTCTCCATCCCATTATGGCTACGGGGGAAAGCAGATACACCAAAGCGTTCCACTTCCAACAAACCTAACTTCCACCCCAACCTCTCCAGAATACCACTCGTTCCTTAGTCCATCATCCTTGTAGACAGGCAACGGCTTACATTTCCCAACTGACTTTCATGCTCATCGCCCTTCTAGGCTCTTTCAGCCCAACAGTGAGACCAAGGCCATCCCAGCAAAAAGCTAACAGCAACCAGCACGTGACAGCAGTGTTTCTCAACCCGCGAGCTGCGACCCAAACGTGGGTCACAGTTTCATGGTTGTTAGGGGCTGGAAAGGACCTAACAGATCATTGGGGCCAGGCCCCCTGGTTGCAAGAATACATGAAAGGGTTGCGAACAAACTTCAGAAATGGATCCACAAACTTTAAAAATGGAGTCCCCTGGTTGCAAGAATACACGAAAGGGTTGCGAACAAGCTTCAGAAATGGATCCATCAACTTTAAAAATGGAGTCTCCTTTCAAGGAGTAAAAACGTGGGAAACGGCAGCTTTCCCCTTGCAGCCCGGCCGTTCCTCTTGCCCCACACCCACCCCCTGGGTCAGGACTGAGGGGCACTGGGTCAGGACTGGCCATCGACGTTTACAAATGGGTCCTGGTCCAAAAACAGGTTGAGAACCACTGCTTTGTAGCACGGCCTGTTGATCTGCTGGCAGCTGAACGAATTCCCGTTCTACACGGCATGCATTTGGGGGCCGGACCCCACGGTCCGCAAGGTCCCTTCCAGCCCCTAGCAATCCACAAATCATCCGTCTATTCCTACCCGTCCCGCATGCTAGCAACAGACTCCCGACGGGATTTGAACGACTGCTTCCAACAACAAGGTTTACACGAACGCTGCGGCCGCCTCCGGAAGGATCCCCTCGCACGTCTCGCCAAGGGGAGCAGCACGAGGGCGCGATACCCACCTTGTGGCAGCCGGGGTAGGTCGCCACGGTGTTGAGGGTGGAGGGGCCGGGGGTCTTGCTGGTGCTGGCCATGATGTTCTGGATCTGGGTGAGCTCCTTCCTCAGCACCTGCTTCTGGTGGAAGCTGAAGGCGGGGTGGTTGGAGGCCATAGTGAAGAGCAGCAGGAACTCGTCCCCCGTGCGCCCCTCGTTGAGCTGCAGCCCGTAGTTGTGGATGACCGAGTCGATGTGGGTGAGGGTGCGGAACAGCACGCCGGCCGCCTCGCGGTGCGCCGAGCCCAGCAGGGCCAGGGAAATCAGCAGCTTGCTGCGCACCACCTCGTCCGTCAAGTTGGTGAGGTTGCCCAAGTCGGCCGGGTTGTTGGCCTTGATCTCCGAGTCGCGTAGCGAGTGGTAGTCCTTGCGCGCCAGGTCCTCCAGGCAGGCGCCCAGGAAGCGCAGCTCCAGCGGGATGCACAGGTCCAGCAGGCCGCACAGGAACTCCACGCGCTGCGGCGACGGCAGCTCCGAGAACCACCGGTACACGCCGTCCCGCTGCAGCCGCGGGCACCGCTTCTCCACCATGGCGGTGCCGCCGCCCGACAGGGCCACCACCCCCGCAGCCCGGCGCCCCCCGGGGGATGGGGGGGGGACACCTCAGGTGGGGGAGGGGAGTCCAATGAGGGGGTGGGGGAGGGGCACCAAGGGGGGTGGGGGAGGGGCACCGGTGGGGGAGGGGCGGGGCGCAGGGCGAGCTGAGGGGAGGCGGCGGGTAGGCCCCGGGGCGGTTGGGCTTCGGCGCGGCCTCCCCTCACGGGGCGGCTCCTCCGCTCCGCCTCAACCCGGCGCCCTCCATGCCCCGCGGCGGCTGGCCGCCAGCCTCGTCGTCCCGGTGCCGGTAGGCCCCGGAACCACCACAACCGCGGCAAATAATCCCCCGCGGTCGGCGGCGAACGAGCGAGCGGAGGCACACGGCGCCGTGAGGATGAGGGTGAGCGCGGCGCGGCGCGGTGCGGCGCGGCACGGCGCGGAGGGATCCCTGCTCGCCTGTGACCAGGCCCCGGCCGGCGGGGTGGGGGGGAGAGAAGGAGGCGGCCGGAACTCACTCACCGCCCACTCCGCCCTCCCATTGGTCAGCTCGGCCGGCCTCTTCGCTGTCATTGGCTGGCGGTCGCAACGCCCCCGAATGAAGAGAGCGCGGCCCCTTGCCCCGCCCCTCGAGAAGCCGGGCTGTCAATCCGGCGCCGCTAGACCCGCCCACTGGAAGGGGGTTGGGCGAGAGGGGAAGGGGCGGGGCCGAGGGGAGAGGGACATGTGGCTGCAGCTGTGTCCCAGGCACGTGCAGGGGGGTTGCAGCAGGGGCCAAGCCCACCACCCCATGACCGTGCCCCTTACTGGGGCACCTCCTCCAGACCCTGCCTAATCCATCCCACCAGGGCTCTGCCCCCTGCTCCTGGGAGTGCCCCCTTGGAGATCCCACAGCTCCCCTGACCACCCTGCAAAGGTCCCTCTTGATCTGCAGCATGATCTGTCCCCCTGCTGCAGTCCCAAAGAGCCCATCTCTATCTGCTCTGAAATAGCCCTTCGGTATCTGAAGACTGTTATCAAATCCCCACCTTGAGCCTCCTCTTCTCCAAGCTAAATAACCCCAGTTCTTCCAGCCTTTCCTGGCTACAGTGGTAGCCTTAAGGGAAGGCAAACCAAGTGACTGTCTGGGGCCCCACACTTTAGGGGACCCTGAAATTTTGCAATAAATGTCCAACTTGCATATAGGTCGTCAAAATTAAGCCTCTAAGGGGCCTCAAATGACTCTCTTGCTCTAGGGGGCCCTGAAATTTTGCAATAAATGTCCAACTTGCATATAGCTCATCAAAATTAAGCCTCTAAGGGGCCCCAAATGACTCTCTTGCCCAGGACTCCAACAACCCTATGGCCACCACTGCTGGTTAGTCATGTATCCCAGGCCACTGATCATATTTGTTGCAGTGTGCTTTCTACTCTAAGCCAGTGATTCTCAACCAGGGTGTCTCAGCACTCAGGGTTGCCTTGGGACCCTTTCAGGAGTGTTAGATGTGCAAACATGATTCACACAATAAACCCAGAGATTTCAAATAGAAAGCCATGGGTGCCTATACATGTGCACAAGATTAATAGTTGGCTGGAGCGTGGTAATTACTGCACTCTAGCAGACTCCAGCGTCACATCTATCAGCGTTCCCATGCTGAAAAATGGTGGTGGGGGCGCTTGAACTAAAGCTTGCTGAACCAGCTTTCGTTAAAGCACCTCTGCTGCCATTTTTCAGCGCGGGAATGCTGATACACGTGATGCTCCATGACACTCCCAAGAGCTGCTCTAATTAAAGGTCATCTCTCCCCTCTCCAGAGCACATGTATAAACGCCCCAAAGTATTAAATATCTTCCATGTTTTGGGAGTGTAGGTTGTAGCCGTGTTGGTCTAAGGACATAGGCAGACCGGGTTGTTTGGGTAAATGTGATATCTTTTATTAGATCAACTCAATAGTTGGACAGACCTGCATTTGCATTTTGCAGAACACAAAACAACAGCACTCTCCCTATGCCTGAAGAAGGGTGTTTGTGCCTGAAAGCTTGCAAAGAACAATTTTTCCAACTATTTAGTTGGTCAAATAAAACACATCACATTTACCCAAAGAACCTTGTCTGCCAAATGTATTTAAAGCATTCTGAACGGCTGGGGTCTTTCTGAGTTCTTTGCGACAGAAAAATAGCTCTGTTTTTTTTTTTTTTAGTCAAACGATGAGTGAAAACTAAGAGCTGGTTTTGTCTAAGGGGTGCCTCAAGTTTAAAAAGGCTGAGAACCGCTGCTCTAAGCCAAGCCTAGATTGCTACACATTGTGGTGCTGTTCCCTACCTCTCCCATGACGGCACTTAGATTTCCTTCCTCGCTGTTGGGGAGGAGTCTTCTTCCCTCTCTGATACTTCTACAAAGCTGGAGTAGGCAGTGTCCTCTTTGTCGTAAGGACTGTGAAGGTTTCCTAGGTATCTTGTCTCCTGCTCTTTCCATCCCAGCCAAGAGGGTGTGATCCTAGGTTGGAGGGGCAGGGATGGTTATAGACGGAGCATCATTTCTCTCTGCTTATCCACCTGCTTTGTCTGTTTTAGGTAGCACAGTATGGGGAAGCACACAAAGATTCAAGCATATTGCAGATAAGCTGATCAGGACAATGTGGGGGTGAGTGGGAAATTGTGAGACCAGAAGAAAAAAATAAGGCTCCTGGCATAGTTTGCTTTATCAGTAGAGATCTATAAGAGAAGGGAGATCCCACAGTGATGTGCAGAAACCTGCTGATATGCCAGTGGGAGGAGGGAAAAATCATTTCTGTTGTGAGCGAGATTCAATGGAACAAATCTGGTTTGCCAGAATTTGTGGCAACAGCCCTGCCTGCTTATTTAACAAGTCTGTCCCAGGTGTGAGATCCAACAGGATTTCAGATGTCACAGGTGGGAGTAAAGAGAAAATGTGAGGAAAAAGTGCAGGGGCAGGAAAAAGTTTCTGCAGTGGTAAGATGGAAATGGGATGAAAACAGTTCGGCACAAGTCTCAACTTCCAGACACGCCTTACCAAACCAACCAGCTCTTCATGGTCCAAGCACTCTTGGCATTTGACTTGGGAGTGTGGAAACATAAGGAGTAAGGTAGCTTTTTTATGACAGTTATGTTTTTTCCTCAAACAACTTCATTCTAAACTGAAGTCTCCTGTAATGGTGAATGAAATATGTACATTACAGATGTACAGATGAAGCCACTTGAGATTTTCAGCACCGTATTGACCTCTGAGCTGCATGGATGACAGTCAACAGCTGACACACAGGATTTTTTTCATAACACTTCTCCATTGACTCATTTGCTCGTTCTGCTATGACCCAGGTTCCCTACTGATTAATAAAGACAGGGGTGGGGATACACCTACTTACTTCCCGACATAAGTGGAACAGGATGGGCACCAATATTTTTAGTTTTGATTCCAGACAAGAAGAAAGGGTGATTCCATCACTGGGTTTTTTCAATACATTGTAATATTCTGGGATGAGAACATGATGTCTTCATTTGCATGCAGAGGGAAGCACAGCATTAGCACTTCACTAAACAAAAGAGAGAACAATTGAGTCTTGCTGTAAAGTTTTATTACATCTCACATTCACCATGTGTAAGTTCCATGGCGTGCGTGCATCGTGTCACACAGATGGCACTTTTTCCTACATGGACTGTGTGTGCCTTCGTATGGCTACTGTATGAGTTAAGCAGATTTATTCCTTCGGGTAACAGTTTATTGGAAATTAGTTTGCACACAACAGTAAAATGAATTGCTGCAAAACATATTCTACCAGCACTGGGAATTTGTAATTTTATGTAGGTATTCAGGTTATAGCCATATTAGTCTAGAGGCAAAAGGAATCAGAACTCGTGGTAGAGGTGATATCTCTTATTAGACCAACTAGATTTTCACCAAAAAAAAAAAAAATGTTTAATTGCAAGCTTTCGGGCACAAGAGTGCTTGTGCCCGAAAGCTTGCAATTAAATAATTTTTTTTTGGCAAAAATCTAGTTGGTCTAATAAAAGATATCACCTCTACCACAAGTCTTAATTAATTTTATTTAGGAGATTTTACCCTATCAGCTGCATGTATTGAAACAGTCTTATCAAAATGCAAGAGTAAGCAGTCAAAGGAAGCTTATTAAGGTTAAAGTATCATATATTAGATGGCTTACACAGGATTGCTTCTATGGTGATGGCCTCATGTCACTTGATAATTTTCAGACTTTGGCTTTGAGAGGGTCCTTAAAAATCAGAGTCTCTTGCTGTGTTCTGGCATTTCAGCGATCTCCCAGCCAAGGGAAGCTGTATGCAATTTGTTCTGATATTTGCTGCCATTCCACGCACCGTGGCTGTTGGGAGTGAGCGGGGTGGGGATCAATGGGGAAAAGATGCTTCCTCTCCAAAGACAGGCCCCTAGAGCAAAAGGTTGAGTGCTTGATACTTGGGCCGCCCAGGCTAACCTCCGTAAACACTCAGGTTGATGGGAAGTAGCTTGGGGCCAAATTTAAAGCCTGAGACAATCAAAGGGAATTTGACTGAAAGGGGCATTGGATGAGACCCTAGAAAACTAGCAGGGAAAATAAAAAGCTGTATAATACTATCACAGTGGTGACCAGGCACTAAGAATTCAGGGCTGGCCTGCGAAGAAAATGCCAAGAACCACACGGAGGGGAATAAATCATAGTTACAGCAGTTCAGGTTACAACTTGCACGCTGCAGCTAAAGGTCATGTGGGGAGTGAATAGTATGTATGTGTGCACACATGCATTTAGAGGGGTCTTCTCTGGGATGGCCAGTCTCTGTGGACACCAAGCCTGCATGCTCTTTTTCCCCTGCCTGCCCTATTTCCTGCATCCCCTCTTCTTCAGTATTAATTAGCAGGATGATGAATGTGCATATTTGTACTACACAATTAGGGAAGATTTTTATCAGAATTATCAGGAAATAGTAAAAGTTTTGAGATAATTTATTTTCTGTTGCCTTATTTTGTTGCCAGCCTAGTCCAAACCCATTAAACTTATTCAAATTGAATTTTGAAATCCCAATCAGGATCGGGACCCCATGTGTCAGGCTCTGCACAAACATATATGACCCACCCTATGAAGCTTACAATCCAATTCCCTGCACTGCCACCTTTTAGATCCTACTTCACCGAGTAGTCAAACAAAAAGACTCCCTTTTCCTATTGTGATGTGTCAGGAAATTCTTGGCTTCCACAAACACGGATGAACTGAATGGTAACTCTTTCTCTTAGGATGAAGTTGGCCAACTGTGTGGTTGACATTTTCAAAGGTGTCTAAAGGAGTGGGGGCTGGAGTCCCCAAGGTACTTGGACACACAACTTCTATTTAAGGACTTGCTTTACTGCTGGGATCAACTGCAAGTTAAGCACCTAAATATCTTTGTGAGACTGTGCCCAAGCACCCACTGTTGAATTTCAATGTCCATTGAGTATATAACTCCTTTAGGCTCCTTTGAGAATCCCTGCTTAAAGAAAGGACTGGGATACCCCAAACTGGCACCTGTGAATCCAATGGGATGGGAGAACCAACAATGTGTCAGAATAGGATCTTTATGGCAGGAGCTAGAGTTGAACAAGACCTATGAAAACATCCAGTCCATCTTCCCATCAAGGAAGGCTGTTCCCTAACAGCATGTTTTGTTAGAGCCTTGTCTGCCTGTGAGATTTTACAGTCGTCACAGTTATCACGATCTGGTGTACTGTATGGGTATACATATCCTTGGCAAAACATCTTGACTTCGTGAACCACTGAGCAGGGTTGAAACCTCAGCATGAAATTTAGCATGCAAATTCTCAGCTTTGAGGTTAAGCACTTGCAAATCACAGCCACGAATTGCCAGCACCTTGATACGAGGTGGTTGCGACCTCAAGACGCAGGCTATGCCGCTGTTAATAGTCACGGCACTGCCCCCTACTGAAGCCAACTCCCTTATACCTGTTGCAGAAGAAGGAACTTGGAGAAAAAGGGATTTTAAAATTTTTAATGTGAGCCCTGGCAGTAATTCAAACTTTGCATGCCCAGCTCAGCATGAGGCAATGTATTGTTTCAAGCGAGATCTCTGTTTTACTTCCTGTGGCCTCTCTCTCACCCAGAATCTGCCGGCTAGTTTTGCTTTCTTCCAGCACAGGCTCATGTCACTGATAGCTTGTCTCATGCTTTGCCCTGCCTCCCTTTAACTTTCCCTCCTGATTATTGTCCCTCCAGGCTTGGTGCTCACTTCCGTTGCACCTCTTTCCAGATGCCCACTCTCCCGTGTCCGGTTGTCACTGCCTGATCCCAAACACTCAGTTCTGATATTTCTCATCTGCGTGCTCTCAGCTAAATCCCAGCAATCTTATTCCAGCCATAGCAATCTTATTGCAGCTCTCAGTTTTGGGACTAGCTGTTCCTTCTGCTCTCTCCAAACCCTACGAGCGTATAACTGCAGTCTTCCAACAGTTGTTTCCTGCTGCCCAATTGTAATACTCAAAAATCCCAGCTATCCGGTCCTAATAGCTCATCCCAACTGCTCTGACTGCAGTGGAATCCTTTAATCCCAGCCTTCTTCCTCCCAAAAAGCCAGCTCCATGCTCTTTTCTGTTCAAGTGGATTGAATAGTCTCCTGCAGCAGAAAGGAGGAGAACCTTGCAGATCTTAAAGCAGGTAGAAAATGCAAACAGCTTCATCTACCTGAGAAACCTTGTCACATGGGACAAGGATTGTTCTAAGGAGGTCATGAGACTGAAAGCACTGTGGAGGCTGTTAAAATAGCAGTAAAAAAAAGGACAAATATTACTCCATGCTCAGCCTCTTCCTCCAACACCCAACGGGTCTGTATTGCAAGGTTTCTCTGGGCTGCTGGGTCCGAGTCTCTTTTTAAGGGAATCTCCCCAACCACAATAATCAAGCTGCTCAAGACACACGTGGTCTATGAGACAGAGACGTGGACACACACAGACATGCAGCCTTTGAAAACAAAATGTTACAGACTTGGGGTCAGCTGGTGAGACCACCTCAGAAACAAGGATCAGAAAAAAGGACCAATACATAAGGCAGTTGTTTACGTGGCGAAGTGGGGGAAGCAGCAGCTGTCTGGCCACATCTGCCAGATGAAAGATGACCTCCTGCTAAAGACCGTGCTCTTTGGCCTAGTAGAGGGGACAAAACTGAGAGATGGGCTGCTGAGAGTGTTTAATGGAAAGGTTTGGCAGAGATCAGAGGATGCTGTCTGCCGAAGCGCAAGCTAGGACACAGCTACGAACTACAGTACAACGCAAGACTGTGGGCATTGGACTATGTAACAGCGGGAAGAAAGAAGGAAGGATGTTTACTAGTGGTGACAATGGCAGCACCATGGAGGCTGTTAAAACATCAGTAGAGAAAGGACAAACATTACTTTATGCTCAACCTATTACTCTAACACCCACTGGGTCTGTATTGCAAGGTTTCTCTTGGCCACTGGATCCGTGTCTCTTTATAAAAAGAGCTTTGAAGCATGTAGAAAAAATCAAAAAAAAAAAATCACAAGGACTGTGCAAAATCTTTAAATCAAATTTGGGGCCTGCAAAGTCGATGTTGCCCCTTTAAGATTAAAAAAAAAAAATCCCTCTGAGTCAGAGCTGGTTCAGCGGAAGGAGCAGTTGGAAGGAGTGCAGGGAATGCATTAGAAAATAGCAGGCTCAAGCGGGAAAGGCGAAGAACACGGCACCGTATCGTGTGCAGCTTGTGTGCATGTGCTGCTGCCCTCTCGTGGACACAGCGCGGCAGCCCTTTAGTACTTCAATGATGACTTCCTCTCAATTTTCTCCAGCTAAAATTGCCAAGCTGAAGTGCTTCCTGCTGGCAAAAGGAGCCTCCTCCAACACAGCTCCATCTTTTCTGCCTCTTTCCTCGATTCGGACTGACGGTTAATGTCCAGCCTCCTTCCTTCCAAATCTCCTAGATTAGCTGGTCTTCTCATCACAGCCTCCATCACAGGGATCTTGTGTTTTGCTGCCTTGACCGTGCAGTTCCCAAATCCTTGTCCTCCTATGCAGGATGCCACTGATTCATCTGTGGTCCCATCAACTTCCCCTTAAAATCATGGAAAAATGAGAGTTGGAAGGAAGCTTAGGAGGTCACAAGTAGCCCAACCCTCTGCTCCAGGCAGGACCAGCCTCAACTACATCATCCCAGCCAAGGCTTTGTCTACCTGGGTCTTCAAAACCTCCAAGGATGGAGAGTTCACAACCTCTCCAGGTAACCTGTTCTAGTGTTTTACTGCCCTCCTGGTAAGAAAATTCTTCCCCAAATTCAACCTAAACTTCCCTTGCTGCAACTTGAGCCCATAGCTCCTTGTTCTGTCATCTGCCCCTGCTGAGACCAGTCCAGCTCCATCCTCTTTTGAACCCCACTCCAGAGAGTTGAAGGCTGCTATTAAATCCCCCCCTCCGACTTCTCTTTTCCAGACTAAATAAGCCCAGTTCACTCAGCCTCTTCTCATAAGTCATGTCCCCCAGCCCCTAAACCATTTTCATTGCCCTCTGCTGGACTCTCTCCAATGTGTCCACATCCTTTCCGCAGTGGGGGGAGCAAAGCTGGACGCAGGACTCCAGATGTGGCCTTGCCAGTGCTGAACAGAGGGGAAGAATCATTGCCTTTGACCTTCTGGCAATGCTTCTACCAATGCCATTAGCAATAAGGGCACACTGTTGACTCATATGCAGCTTATTGTCTACTGTAGCCCACAGATCCTTTTCTGCAGAGCTGCTGCTTAGCCAGACGTTCCCCAGGCTGTAATGGTGCATGGGATTGTTTTGTCCTAAGTGCAGGACTTTGCACTTGTCCTTACTCCTTTTCCTTCAACCATATATCCAGGATCCAATGTGGACCAGTCTGGGTGTTTCATGCATCCCAAAGTCATGCTTCCATATTACCCTCCTGTCTCTCCCAGAGTCCTATCCTTCCCGCAGTCTCCCCACTACTGGTGCAGCAATCCTCTCGTCCCAGGGACTGCTGTCTGGGACATTTCCCTTCTATCTCACCAACCTACCCACAGTGCTGCCCTGAACTCCTCACTTCAGTTTCTTAGTCTAGCTCTGGGATGTGTTTGGGGAGAATCGTTTGTGTGACTATACAATAGGAGGTTGTTTTGTAAGTGTTTATAGTTTCCTTCTACTCAAGTGGAGCCTATGCAGCTGTTCATGGAGTAGAGATGCCAGGATTTTTTTTTTTTTCTTTTCTTTTCTCTTCTTTTTTTGGAGCCAAAAGTTGTGAATTCCATGCTACAGGCATGCGGTTAGCTGACAGCTGTAACAGCCCTGGGTGGATGGGCAGCCAGACTGCATGAAGAACTAGAGTCCTTTATCCATGCATCCCCACGTTGCAGTATACAAAGTCCTTGCCACTCTAGATCTGTTTGCCCTTCCCTCGGACCAAATCTTTACTGCAACTGGAAAATCAAGTCCACAGGCATTGATTTGACTATTGAGGTGAAATTTCTATCACTGTGCTAACATCCCCTTTGTCTTTGCTTTTTGCTCATCTCCTGGCAAACAAGCTTAAATAGTCAAGGAAAATGAATTTTAAGCTCAAGTATACACCACAAGTAGAGCTCTGTGTTCCAGTGCAACAGCTGAAAGGTGTGACATGTTTGCTAGTCATATAAATCATCCACTAGAGGAAAAGCAATAATACTGTGCCCCTGCTTAAGCAGTGCGTTGCAATTGCTCCACTCCAGGCATCAAATGTTTGCACAGCTAAGAGTCTGAAAAGGAATTGCTTGCCACAAGAGAAAATTCATGAGCAGAAAAAGCTATTAAATCCACCAAATCAACTGTTCTTTCGGCATTATTCAACTGTCCCGGCCAATCAGAACCCTTGGAGCAGGTCCTGTTCCCACTGGAGTCAACTCCAAAACTTTTGACTTGAGTGGGTGCATGGTGGAGCTGCTGGAGAGTGGGCTTGGTGTCTACTTCCTTCTGCAGCATTTTCTTCTTACTATTCATTATTCCAACTTTCTGCTAAGACAGCATCACCCAAAAGATCCTGCTTGCAGTCTGATTAAAACTTAGCTTAAAACAAGACCTGTCCAAAGGAAGGAGCCTCATACCCAATGTGTTGTTTGAATGGGGAGGTTTTTTTACGTGGGCTCTCAGGTCTTTGTTTTAATCCAGCCCTAATTACGTGAAAGAGCACAGAGATTTGGCACATCATGGAAAACATGGATGGATGGAGAAACGTTATAAGGTTGGGAGGTTCTGAAACCGAGTTTTCACTTTTAGCCTGGACTGTATTTGTGGCGTTTTCATGCTCTGTCTGGTAATAAAGCTCAGCATTGCTCAACCTTCTTTTTTTTTAAAAAAAAAAAGGTTTTATTCTGAGTATGTCTATGTTAGAAAAGACACCGATGGGGCTGTGTTCACACTGTAGTCCCAGAAGGGACCTCCCTCCCCTGCCTTCTCCCCCTTCCCATCCTGAGACAGCACCAGAGCTGGGAGAGCAGGGTCAGGGCTAGTCTGCCCTGCCTCTCTCCCTGGATCAGCTCCCAAGTGGAGCTCAATCCATCCAGCAAATGTCTGTTGGGTTGGGAGGGTCGGTCTAACTCATAGCACTTTTTGTAAGCACCATGAGTTAGACCGGGGAGCTGCACATCTGTCAGGGCCCTTAGTTACATCCTTGTGCATGAAGACAGGGAAGTAGCCCCGATGTAGCTGAGAATATACAGACCCTTTAGCAATTGTGCCAGGTTTAAATCCCAGGGGGTGTTGCGGTGAGGAGCCAGTCTGTGGTGATGGCTGTTAGACAAGCCTCCTCTGGGCTCTCACTCTCATTGCAGCTGAATTGAAGTTAAAGAGCGCCCATAACCAAGGAGCGTTACAGTGCCAATGTTTCAAGTTGCTTTGCCAGATTGGAGCTGGCTAATTCCCATGTTCACATCCAAACTTCTCTACCATGTCAGAACTCTCCTTCTGTTTGAGCTCTCTGTTGCCACATACCCTGGCAGCAGAGACAGGGAAATAAGGCTAAGACTGGAGCTGGACTGTTCTCAGTGGGAGCAGATGGCAGGACAAGGAGCAATGGGCTCACGTTGCAGCAAGGGAAGTTTAGGTTGGATATTAGGGAAAACTCTTTCTCAAAGAGGGTGGTGAAGCACTGGCATGGGTTACCTAGAGAGGTGGTGAAATCTCCATCCTTGGAGGTTTTTAAAGCCCAGCTGAACAAAGCTCTGGCTGCAATGATCTAGTTGGGGCTGAGGCTTGGAGCAGAGGGGTTGGACCAAATGTGACCTCCTAAAGTCCTTTCCAACCTTAATTTTCTATGATTCTGAGACTTTGGGGCTGGTAAAAAAGCACCGGATTGGTCTGCCTGAAGAGTGAGGTCTTCTGCTTAAGCAGGAACTGTTTCTTCTTCTGTATGTTGATCTTCTCCATAGTAGAGAAATTTGCCATGCTCCCAAGGCTGCAGAAGCTGGAGGAGGCTTGCTCTAGGAAAGCTAAGCACTAGATCAGTGTTTCTCAACCTTTTAAGTAGCAAGTACCCCCTAACTTCTGAAAATTTTAATAAGTACTCCAACACTCAATTTTCCGGGGGATTTTATATTTATAGACTATATGTGTGCTATATGTTGGAAGAAGGGCTGTGCATATAAGGCTGTGATATCACAGATGTCTTATCTGGTATGGATAGGGTTGCCCCATTTTACACCAGGGGTGCACACTCAATTTTCCAGGGGATTTTATATTTATAGACTATATGTGTGCTATATGTTGGAAGAAGGGCTGTGTATATAAGGCTGTGATATGACAGATGTCTCATCTGGTGTGTATAGGGTTGCCCCCTTTTACACCAGGGGTGCACAACTCAAGTATGTACCTGGGCTAGAGGTGATGTTGCCCAAAGCTAGGAGGGTTGAACCCAATGCTGCGCAAAGTGCGGCATGCCAAATTATTACTGGCGAATTTAATTTTTTGCTGTAGTTTTGAGAGGAAAAGAGGGCGAGAGAGAGTGTTGGGGTACCCGCGTACCCCCTGCCTGTGTCTTGCGTACCTCCAGGGGTATGCATACCTCAGGTGGAGAAACTCTGCACTAGATCCTCCTCCATCATGCTAATGTCCAGTGATCCAGTGCCAGCAGTGATGGCAAGCACCGCCAGAAGAGTCCCAGAGACACAAACGGTCTTTTCAGTGCCAAACATGTGTCACTCCTGAGCTACCCTGTCTGGTCCTATAATGCAAGGTCACCTATTCCTGGAGCCATTTGCAGCTCAACTTGAAACCACATTTTCCATCACTCATTTACACACTCCTTACCCAGCACGGATTTTGTCTCTAGCAATCAGCTGCTTTCTTGTCCTCCCTCGGGTGTCCTGCATGTGTGGGGCACAGTGGACACGTGATGTGCGTGCAGAGTGGACCACCTGAAGATGTGACAAGATAGTCCACTATTTCTGGTGTACCTCAACCTCAGCCAGGAGGAATTGCCTCAATGCAATTCAGTCTCCATAGCCCCTTCATTCGTGGCCAGAAGTATCCCATGGAGCCCCAGGATAGGACATGTCTTTTTTCTTGGGACAAAGGATGGGTGGAAATCCCTGGTCATCAAATCCCTACTTTCCTATTGCAGGCACCAGTCATATTATCCCTTTCCTAACCCTATCTAGAAGCAGTTAGGTTTCATTGCCTCCACTACTGCCCAGGGGAGGCTGTTCCAGAGACTAATGCTTTAATGGTTAGAAACCTGCTTCTAATTTCCAGCCTAGATTATGCCTGGCTTTTTAATACCAATTTGCTCTTCTGACAATATCATCCTTTAGCTAAGGATGATAGCTCCTGAGATAAGGAGGAAATCCTTTCCCTCCCTACTGCTTACCTCCCCGACATATTTATAGGCAACATTCATATCCCCTCCCAGCCTTCATTCTGCTTTGCTAAGTAAGCTCAGCTCTCTTAGTCTCCTTTAGTAAAAAAGACTTTTGCTCCCATCATCCTAGCCTCCACTTACACCTAATATGGTCTATAGGTGTGTATTTGTCCTCCTCTTCCAACAAGCTTTCCCCTTCACACGGGATACACATTCCTGATAGCTTTAGCCCCTTCGACCCCTCCTTCCACATTTGAATCCCAGAGCCCCCCAGTCCAGATGACTTTCCTAGCCCATTTCCTTGCATTATCAAGGTTTGGTTTTTTGGGTTTTTTTGCAATCCACAATTTTAGTTCCAGATCTACTTTGGTTTATCCTTCCACTTCATTTAAACAGAATCAGCTTGCAATCACTCGATCCAGATGCATTCACGCTAGGATCAGCTCTTTGATGATGTCCTTGTTACCCACCCAAACCACGTGTAAAACAGTATTGCTTCTTGTTCATTCAGGGGCTGTAGGATGAAGGAATTTGTCAGCTCGAGGAACAGTGTATTCTTCAAAAGGAAAAAATGCATCAGAAGCTAGCTCGGGATTAGCTACTGCCTTGCTCCTCCAGAAAAAATGGTGGCTAGTGGCTATATTTTAAAAGAAAATCACTAAAAAAAATGTTTAAAACCCCAGTGTAAACACACACACACACACACATGCACACTTAGATTGCAGACCATACTTTCCAAAGCCTATAATTAAAACTGATACAAAAAAATCACAAGGCACAGGATCTTATCAGGCATTACTCATTGTTTTTCTCCGGTGTTTCTTTGTTCAGGCTACAGTCGAAACCGAGTTATGAACCATATTTTCCTCATTAAATTTGTTTCCTTTCAGCACTCTTCTTTTCACTTCATTACCACATGTGATTTTTTTGATTTTTTTTTTTTTTTACAGCCCTCATAGCTAATATCACAACTATAGATCTTGAATTTATTTATAGACCTCAAACTCTGCAGAGAGCACTGTGTCGGTTGTTGCTGTGGAAACTGGGATTCTAAAAGTAAGAGGTTTCTAAACGAGTTTTAAAGGGACCCGCTAGGTTAACGTGCTAGGCTTTTGTTTCCAAAGATCTGGGTCCTACCGGGCTTTGGAGTTGCAAGTAAAACAGTTTTAAACTATGTCCGTAGTGGACGCTGGCCTACGACACAAATCCACCCTTGCAGCATGGTCACTGCTCTCTGCTGGGAGACTGGAGTCGCGTGGGTGGCTGCTGGCTCCATGCACATATTGGGGGGAGAAATGGAGGCTCGCCAAAGTGCCAAATGTGCGCGGAGCAGGGGAGGGGAAAGAGGCCGCTTTGCACGATCGCTTTCTTAAAAGCGTTTGCTTCCGAGCAGTAGCTGCCGTTGGAGCTGGGAAGAGGCTCGAAATCTTGACACAGCTTCAAACTGGAATGCTTGCCTGAAAGCAAAAGCGGGGTGAAAGCCAGGGATGGAAAGGAGCAGCCAGGCAGTGTGAAGAAGCAGGGATCCAGATGGTGACTAATTGCATCCAAGATCAAAATCCTGGAAGGTGGGAGAGGTGCAGAATCCCACAGGCTCTATGGCGCCCGGGTGGATGCTGCTTCGTAGTGCTGTTATTATCATCATGTCATCGTACTGTGGTGGCACCAGGCTGGACCCCATGCAAAGGTGCTGCCAGGGCGTGTTTATAAGGCTTTCCTCCTGATCTCAGGCCTACTCGCTTCCCCTGGGTGCACCAGAGATGAGCAATTAGGTAGAGCAGGGGCTCTGAGTAGCCTTGAGTGTGCATCCCAGGGCCAGATTCTGCTCTGAGTCTGCTCTGCCTAATTGCTGTTCTGCCTAATTGCTGATCTTTGGCGTGCACCAGCAAGTGGGGATGTGTAGAGCTTATCCTGTTGGCAGTAGACCCAGGGCTAGGAAGGAAACCATATCGACATACCCTCAACGAGAACCCTTGCCTCAAAGAGCTTCCAGTCTAACAGAGACGACCTAACAGGGGGTGATGCAAACAAATGGGCTGGGATTAAGGGGAGAAGAGGGAGGCAGTAACAAATGGAAGAAAAACTGCACGATTCTTAGCTGATCGGGGTGGTCATCCCACCTTGCTGCCTGCCAGGTTGCAGTGTGCTGTGCATATTGCAACCAATTTTGGCCCCAGACCAGGCTGCCGGAGGGGGGCATTAATGACCCCGAACAGCCTGTTCTGCAGCTAGAGACGACCAGGGGATAACAAACCCCTGATCGCCTCCCGTCTCCATTTAGTTGCATCCCGTAAGCCAGCAGCTGGGCAGCAAAGTGCAGTGGCAGCTCTGTGCCACCCGATAAAGCTCTGATGCTGGGATAAGCCTCTGACTGTTTAGGGGGTGCTGGACGTAGCCTAAGGACATAGGCAGACAAGATTCTTTGGGTAAATGTGATATCTTTTATTAGACCAGCTAAATAGTTGGAAAAATTATTCTTTGCAAGCTTTCGGGCACAAATGCCCTTGTCGAACACCCTTCTTCAGGCACAGGGAGAGTCTGCTGGTGTTTTGTGCTCTCCAGCAGACCCCCCCTATGCCTGAAGAAGGGTGTTTGTGCCCAAAAGCTTGCAAATAACCATTTTCCCATCTATTTAGTTGGTCTAATAAAAGAGATTGCATTTACACAAAGAAACTTGACTGACAGTTTAGTGCACGTACGGCGGGGCTAAAAACAGCACGGCAGCACCTGCAGTTGCATTTTACAACACTGGAAATCCGGTGCGTTAAATTAGCACCTTGGGTCCGCACAGGATTATTGTTATGTGCCATACTCAGGCTTTTCCCATATCTCTCAAGGTCAGGAATTACCCCTGCGTGACACGAGAACCGAAGGTCTATGTGCAGTACTCCTTGGCTGATAATGTCATTTTCCCACAAACCTTTTGTTAAATCAGCTCAAACAAAAGGTTTCCTAATTAAAGTGGCGTGTGTAGCCTTAGACAAAAGATATCCCCAGACACCGCATAGTGTTAAAAAGCCCTGGCAAAGATTTAAAAAAAAATGGGGCCTAAAGTGGAGTACAAAGGAAATGAACTGACCTTGCAGAAACTATTTTATTAGGAGCTGCTAGATGATCATCACTTTGAAAAAAAATCATCCTTCTTCAAGGAGCTTAACTTGAAACTCATGTTTGGCAGCAAGCGAAATGTTTGGATTGCTGCCATTGAACACCCCAGCACTTATTTGTCCAAGAGGTAAAAAAAAAAAAAGGGGGCTGCCTTCCAGACAACAGATTGGGACTAGTTCTTTGCATTGATATGAAATGCAGGGGTTAAGTCAGGGCTGATTTCATTTCCCTCTTCCATTGACCTGAGCTGAGCCGGCAGTCTGTTCTGTGCTAGCTTCTGGAGCGGAGGCACTAGGGGCAGGCAGGCAACCTCCCATCTCCGCCGTGGCTTCAGCACATTCTTCCAGGCATCCCCCACCCACCTGGAAATTATTACTGTAAGATTAGATTAAAAATAGAAATGCAGAAATGAACATTAAGCAGCCGATGAAGTGATGATTCAGTGACTTCTCTTTTCCATTAGAGGGTGCCAGGGACCTACCGTTGTTCCAAAACCGAGAGTTCACCGGCATCTTTATTGTTATGTGTATTCCAGCAGCTGGCTGGGGTTGCTTAATTTCATATACCTGCTTTCCACATCCCCACCTTACATATAACTCAGTTGCTAGTACTAAATACAAAGTGGGGAATAAACAGCACAGCAAAGAAGGATCTGGGGGCAGTAATGAATCCCACACCAAATATGGGTCAGTAATACGATGGTGACGGAAAAGGCAATTCTCACTCTGGGATGTATTACGGGGAGTGTCATATGTCCGACATGGACGGTAATTACTCTGTTCTGCTCAGTACTAGTGAGGTCTCAGCTGGAGCAGCACGCTCAGTTTTTGGCACTAGACTTTAGGAAAGAGGTTAGACACTTCATAGGAGAGCAACCAAAACAATCAGAGGTTTAGCAAATATGACCTGCAGGGAAAGGTGGAAGGAAGTGGATTTATTGAGGCTGGGACAGTAAAGGCAGGAGGCCAGGAAACATGGTAAGCGTCTTTCAATATGTAAAAGCTTTTGGAGGGTGATTGATTGCTCTCCAAACCCCTTGGAGAAGGACAAAAAGCAGCCAAACAGACTGCGATGAGACAACTGTAAGTCTTGATAAGAAGCAGTAAGGACCACTGAGGATGCGATGCAATCCCCTTCCTTAGAGATTTTTAAGTACACATCAACATCTGTAGGGGCTGGTCTGGGAAGACAACGTACCTTGCTTAAGTACATAGCTCTGGACTGGAAAAAAAGCCAGGCACTTTCCCTAACTCCATGCGAACAAAGCTTATTAACTCCAGGAACAACTTCTGCTGGCTTCATGCTTCATGACTGACCTCATCCTGGTCACAAAGCTCCCCACACCCTAATAGCAGCCTTAATCCGGACAGGGCCGAGTAGTGGCACAAACTATGCAGTTAAAGGGAGCACAGTTATCTTATAAAGCAGATAGCGGGGTCAAGAATTCTTATGCACTTAAGTGGTTTATGTACTTAACGGATAAAAATAACTGGTGTTTGTTACACAGTAAGCAACAGGTAACAAATGGAGCCCGGCACTGCGTTAAGCAGTTACGTGAACGATGCACTTACTCTCTGCGCGCATACATTTATTTATTCCTCCATTTGATTTCTATGCCGCCCTTCCCAACAAAGGCTCAGAGCAGGTTACAATAAAAAAAAAAACCCAGAATAACTTAAAAAGAGGAGAGCAGCAAGAGGATGAAAACAACTGAGAACATCTGGATAAAAGAGACTGCCAAGCCAACATCCTATTCTAGGTAAATGCCTGCCCAAAGAGGAAGTTCTTACAGCGCTTCCAAAAGACAATGTACTTGATTTTGCCTCAGACATGGGAAATGGATTAAATTAATTGTTTGGTCCATTCCAGTCCTACCTTTCCACTGTTTCTAAGATTAATTTTCGTTCTGATCATCTTTCGGTCTCAGCCACCAGATTCTTGCAGGCGTGCTTTTGGTTGCAGTATGTATAGTGACTAGTAGTACGTGTGGTCCCTTCCTGCTGGCTGTAGCCCCAGAGCCCGATTTTAATATAAATATAAAATATTGCTATGGTATTAACACAATAGCAAAGACTAGGCTAGTACTCAGAATACCCCATCCCTTCTGGGAACTGCAGTCCACAAAGCTAGCACTACTTCAACTCCTCTCTGCTTTCCCAAGGCAGCCAGCACAGCAGTCATGACAGCCAGGGGTTAGGATTTTCTGGCCCTCCACAGGGCCCTGTTGAATACTGAGCTGCTAACCTGGAGAGTTCACAAATCCTGGAGGACAGGCCAAAAAAAGCTCGGTCTGCAAAACATTAGATCAACCAGCAAACATAATAAAGCCCCAAACCCTGCCTGTGTTCTCTTGCTGTCTCTTCCTGATCCCCTGTAACCTGCCCACTCCCAGCATGTGCCAACTACAAGCGGGACTCAAAACTCACGGAAGAGGTGATATCTTTTATTAGACCTACTAGATATTTGCAAACCAATTATGTTTTCATTCAAGCTGAAATGCACTCAAAGAGTGTGCAAGCTCCAGTTGCACTGGGCATTTGCTCTCCACCTCTCCCCCTGCACAGAGTCCTGTGTGCCTGCTCCCCAACCTCTCTTGGCAGGCACCGGGAACCCTTGCTATACCCACAGATTAGCGGCTTCAGCTGTACCCGCATGTCTTATACTTGCATTAACACTCCCTGCTCTGCAGCTGGGGGAGGAAGAAAGCTGTTGCTCCTAATCCTAATGGAGGAGAAGGGGGGGAAAGCTAATCCTTCTGCAGCTGCTCCGAGCTTCTGCCCCCTTCAACGCTCACAGGATGCACCCGGGTGCTGCTGCTTTTGCTGCCTGCGGCTTCTAGCGGCCAAAAGAAAAACCTGCCAGGAGCTCAGGCAAAATGCCGGTTGTAGCAGCAACAGCTCCAAATATTAGTTGAGCTCTTGGCAAGACAGTGCCAGGGCAGTTTGGCACAGCCTCAGCCTTCAGTTTACCTTTCTGGGGCTTGAATGAGTCCTGGAAGGTTGCCCAGGGAGAAACTGGGTCTTGGAAAATGATAACTTTGCTGTTCTCCGGCTCCAAGTATTTTGCTACAGATCTTTCCAGGGTTCAGCCCCTTCCCTGTGGTAGGTCCTGCCACGGCTGTACCCATTTGCACCCAAAAAGAGAGGACGCAGCCTCTAGCATCAAGCTGCCTGGAAAACAGGCTGTGTGTCCTGGGGGAAATGCCGACGTTTCAGCCTGAAACATGATGAGAAACCAAAATCGTAGCATCTTTAGCAGAATGGAAATTCCAGCATATTTCAATTTAGAGATGGCAAAGCACCCGAATCCATTGTCCTCATCCACAAGAAGAAACATGTGCCTGACATCGTTTGAGATCTCTGATTTCATATGATAGGAATAGAAAATGGCCAGGCTGGAGTCCTGTCCCTCTGGCACGTAGGACGGTGTCATCTTGCATTTCTGAAGCGCCTTCCCTCCCCCCAAATCCCAAGCCACGTTACAAACTATATATAAACCAGAGCCATTTTGCCCACCGTGCGGGTGGGACACAACAGGTGGCTAATGGTATGCAGCACCCTAACACCAGTGTAGGACGGGAAGTGAAAGAGATCTTTATGTCCAACCAAAACTGCTAGAAGAATTTAGGTCAGCAGATTACACTTGATCTTAGCCCACGAGAGACCGAATGAACAAATCTGGGTTTTGGCCAAGAAAATGAACATAGGATCCACTTCATGCTGCTAAAAACCAGCACACAATTTACAGTGAAACAGTTCTTGGGGACGATGGAATAAGATGCCTTGCCATCGACACAGTCAAGGGCCTTGAAACCAATGACAAAAATTTCACTCCGGATGTCTCTTTTTTTTCCAGCGAGGTGGCTTTCCTCCTTAATAGGACACCTTCTTTTTTGTCTCCACTTCTATAATGACTGGCAGACCATTGCAACCATTGCAATGCAGCTACCAATTTAGGCCAGATCCTGTGAAGTACTGAGAGCCACAAGCAAGTCAGTGGGAGTTGAGGGTGGCCAGAAATCTTGTAGGACCACTGCTGTGTCATTGTGGCTGTCAGCGGTAGCTGACATAACCTGGTATTTTAGGATTCCCATAGCTCACACAGCTCTATGATTATACTCTCTTATCTCCCCGCTTCTGTTTCTTCTGTATTAGCCTTGCATTTGTGGATGTAAATGCATTACAATGTATTTTCTTTGCCTCTTCTGAATCCTACATTCAAATTTTATAGGAGCTCTTGAAGCCACCTGGACTTCTTGATTTAATAAAATCATAGAATCATAGAAAAGGAGGGACCTCCAAAGGACATCTGGTCCAATCCCTGTCTAAAGCAGGACCAACCCAATCCAAACCACCCCATACAAATCCATTATCTAACCTATTAGCAAAACTATGCAGTCAACCTTGACACAACCACAAGACATAACACAGGCAAAGCAATGGGACCATAGGGTGCCTACACACATATATTGAAGCTGCTCTGACGAGCTGTAATTCTGACCTTGGGTCACAATGCAGATTATGGGCTCACCATTGGCATTTAACAACTTACTAAATGATAATATATTAATAAAAATGATTTTCAGTTTTGCAAGTTGCAAGAAAAGATTTTTAAAAATGCAGTTGTGAATTACAATCATCTCTTCTGCTACCTTGCAATTATAATGATCTCTGCTACCTTATGAGCAAGTCTGGGAAATTCCCGTAGCTGTCTCTGAGCTCTGCAACATGTTACAACCACACTTAGCATTTGACATTTTAAAACACTTTCCAAACATTCATTACTCAAGTATCTACTGGACAGAGACAATTACAGGCTCTCAATTAACCATTAACCAAAATCACAATCCTCTCTTTCTAATCAAGTCCCAACATGCTTCATTGTTCTAATGACTCTTGATTATCCAAATTCATTATTTTCCTATTTGATGCTGTTTAAGAGGAACCACATATTTTCCAGGTAACTGAGAGGCGTTGCTACTGTTTAAAAGGTGGAAATCTAGGTGGGAATCCTTATTCAAAGTACTATGGCATACAACTGTGATAGGAATAATTAGTCCACCCCAAGCAATAGCTATTCCTATACAATGGGGGTTGACAAACTGAAGCCTGTGGACTGGATCTGTCCCACAGAGCCACTAGATCCAGCCAGCCCATGTGGGGCTCCCCAGTGCTGGCATCGGGCACGTTCCCCATGGAGCTGTGAGACCAGCAGCAGGAGCAGCAGCGTCCTAGCTGCCTCTGACCCACCATCGGTCAATCCAGCCCCCAGCTGGAAAAAGTTGCCCATTGTGCTATTAATTAAATAGTTTCCCTATAGCATCCTGAATGGGAAAAGCCCTCCATTACCACCAGGTACTACAAAAAATGAGCAGCAAGATAGCAACATTGATTTAAAACCCAGGCACTGGGAAGTATGGAAATCTCAATGCCTGCAGAGAGCTGGTATAACGGCTGCCCACTGAAAATCTCTCGTCCTCCTTATGAATAGCTTCATAAATGTTAGTCAGAAGGGATCACTGGATCATCTAGTTGGATGGCCTTTAAGGGGAATCTTCCTGGACGTGCTGCCTAAAAATCACAAGGCCCAGTCAGGGCTGGATTAACCCTTTAGTGGGCCCTAGGCAGACAAACTCGTGGGCCCCTACTTCATACTGTATATTTATATTACTTGTTTTCACTCAATAATTATAAAATGTAAAATAAGCACAACCAGACCCCTTCTTCACTTAGGGCCCTAGGCATTAATCCTGCCCTGGGCCCAGTGCCTTTAGTGAAACCATGGCTGGTGCTGAGTGGTGTTTGCAAACGGGAGTTTTCAGCTGATTCTTTCCCGTGCTGCAATGGGTGGAAGGCAGTATACACTTCCTTCAGCCCGAATTTGCAGGTGATGCAAAGACTAGCAGGGTGGTGAATAACAATGAGCCCAGCACGGTCTCATCAGCGAGCTGGACGGCTTGGTCAGCTGGGCCCGGCCAGACTAAACGTGTACAAGTGGAGCCAAGTTACGCACTGCAGGCCGTCTGGCATCAAGCGGCAGACGCCATCACCCAGCTGCCAGAACATGCGCGCACCCATGTGCGCCGGGTTGCCAGGCTGTGAAATGCACCCTGGGAAGGCACCAGCTGCTGACAACACGGCAGCAGCTGGCAGAAGGCAGTGGAGCAGCTATACCCACCTTCTGCCAGCTGCGGGGCAGCATCAGAAGCCTTGCTCCTCTCTGCAGATGGGGTCCGACTCTGCCAGCAGAGAGGAGGGTTTGGGCCTCTGAGTGCAGCTTTGGACATGGTGCACTCCGAGTTTTGCTGGTTCATAATGTCGACTTGTCTTAAAAGCAAGAGAGGCAGCTATACCTGCAACCTGAGAGGGAGAGGGGAGGGCATAGCCTGCTTTCAGTCGCAAACAGCTGAACAGGAGCTCCACGCTGGGGCAAAAAGGGCGAAGGCGACCCTCAGATGCATGACCAGGAGAGTAGCGTGCCAGGGTGGGGAGCTAATTTAACCTTTGCAGGCAGCCCTGGTGAGACCCAGGTGGTAGGACTGGGGAATGGCCCCATATCTTCTTTTTAAGAGGGGTGGTGAAAAATTGGAGAGAGGGCAAAAAAAGAGCCACAAAACAACTCAAGGAGTAGGAGAAATGCTTTGCCAGGAGACACGATGGGGTGTGGTTTATCAAAAATGAGGTTCAGAGGTGACTGGAATAAAGCACGTGTACGCTCGTGTAGTCTCAATGGGAAGAAATGTTGGGTGCCAAAGGACGGCGTAATCCAGCAGAGAAAAGCAGATCAAGAGCTCCTGGCCAGACATGGAAGTGAGACGAATGGAAGAGACAATGCACACGAAGAACGTGCACAAGCGCCCTTAGAAACAAGGCACAAACTCTCCACCGTGACCGATGCAAGCACTGGAGCAAACTCCCTAAGGGAGCACTGAATTCCCCACATCTTGATGTCCCCAGATCAAGACTGTCTGCCTTCCTAGAAGAGACGCGTTAGCTGAAATACAATGAATAATTTTGATACAGGGATGATTTCACAATCTCCCCCTTACAAGCAGTCAGGCTAGATGATCCACTGATCGCTTCTGACTCTAACATTTATGAAGTCCCAGCTCCGCCACCGACTTTCTGAGAGCTGGGGCAAGTCATTTCCCTTTTCTGTGCCTCCATGTCCCCATCTGTAAAATGGGACACTAGTGCCGATTCCTCTGGGCTGTTCAGTTGGAATTGTTGCCAACCCTTACAAGGCCAAAGTCCTGGGATCTTGGCTTAGCAGAGAATTGTAAGGTTCATTATACTATGCTAGCAAATCTGTTATTTCCTAACCATTTCACAGGCTTTAAGCTAATCTCCAGGTTGGATTCTCATGATTTCTTTTTTTTTTATCCCATGGATTTGTCAGAGCTGTAAAATGCCAACTATCCTGATGTGATAATGTCCGTCATCCCGGGCTTCTCTGCTGTTGGTACTCTCTGCTTGTGAGCAGGGTTTGGATGTGTTAGCCAGGGAGATGAAAAGCAAGAGTGCCAGGTCATTTTCCAAAGCAGGTTTCCTCCCTTTACATTATGTCAGCCACGTTTCCTGGCAAGACCAGCAGGAACATACAGGGGACAGATGTCCCTTAATTATCTCCAGCCTTCCCTTCTCCTTGGTCTCACACATGAATCTCAAAGGTGAACATTCGAGTTGGAAATGAAGCCCTTGTTTCACCTGGCATCTCTCATCCGTAGAGAAATATTCCTCTTGGTTTCTTGTAGTGCCCAGAGCCAATGCTGCCTTCCAACTCAGCGAGCAGGGAAGGAGGGTGGGCTGAGACACAAGGATGGTGGAGGGATGAATGCAGCCTGGAGTGTTTGCTAAGCCTGGCTTGTTCAAACGAGATATGCTTTAATATGGCTCGGTGCAAGGTTATACGTCTAGGAGCAAGGGAAGGCAGGCCATGCCCCCACATCCGGGGCTGTGTCCTTAAAAGCAGGGACTCGAAAGAGCATTTTGAGCAATTGAAGCTGAGCTTCCAGCCACCTGCTGCAGTGTATAAGGCAATTGCTGTCCTTGGCTATATAAGAAGAGGAGCAGTAAATACACAGGGGAGGTTAACACCCATGCTACCTCCCTTGTCTTTTATTTTTAGGGCTCCCAATATCAGAGACCAGAGTAGGCAAAGTTTCCCTCTCCCTTTAGCAGCTGGACTCGGCATGGGTAAAACTGGAGAGAAAGCATCGGGTCACCCTCTAGTTCTGGGAGGTGGAAACCACTCCTATTTACATCACTTGATTGTTAACTCTGAAGTCTAATGATGGTGTGATTGACAGCATTGTTTCCCCGATGATCATGTTACCTGTAACAACCAACTCCTGAGGGACTGGGGGGAACGATATTTCCCCACCTGGGGTCGTGTAGCACACCTGGCTGCCACCGCCTGGCACTTCTCCCTGGAAATGACACTTTCAAGATATCTTCAGGTCTACTAATGAGATGTGCGTATGCATGTACAGGGGGAATTTGTCCTTGAGTTGCTCCTTGTGGACCTGTTCCAACCTCCTGAGCTATTCATCTGGCACTCAGCACCAGGGGGAAGATCATTTTTGTGTTTTCAGGGTGTACTTTATCCATTCTGCAATGTCCTACCTGGCTCTGGGTGGTCTATTCAACACTACAGCACATGTGTCCGACTTAATGCGCTTTACTTTAATCAAGGCCCTCAGATATTGTAGCAATATGGATGGACAGAAGGACAGGCAGGCAAGCAGGAAGACAGACAAACACCGCTGTAGAATCTCTCCCAAACTTTCTTCATTTGCAAAGAGGATAACAGTGGTGTAATGGGAATAGCAGGGCCTTCCAGCGTCTGCAAAGAAACCATTTATCTTTGGAGATGCATATTAGTCTTTGGTCTTCCCACCCCTGCAAGTAATACAGCGAAGGACTGTGCAAAGCCCCCTCTCACTTCCATGCCCACCTTTCAAGCGATCTCAATAATAAGATGCTCTTCCTTCCGTTTGAAGCCTTGGTTAAGAGTTTTATCTCTGTGCTTCTTTCTTGCTGACTTAGTGACCTGCTGAAAACATTTGATGACTCATTACATGCTTGTGGCAGCTCTGTGCTTCTATTTTAGACACCGTTCTCAAGGCCCGAGATAAGGGGGAAGCCTAGGAGCAGAGATGAAAACAGGTGAAGCCGCAAGCTTTCAGGACGCGGATGCATCTCTCCAGCTAGCCAAAGTGTGGAGTCAAGTGAAGCAGACACCGCTGATTTACCTCCTGATCTGGAGAGCCACAGAAATTGCTCAGAGGCTAACTTGTGCTTGGGAAATAGGACACACAAGGCTGGTGGCAGTGCCTAGTTGCAGCCTTGCATTATAGCCATTGGTGTATTCCCGTGGTTGGACAGTGTTGGCTGGCCTGTCGTACCCTGCCTGGATGAGTCCCGGCAGAAGAATCCCTACTAAAAGCGATGCAGAGAGAACAGATAACCTAGTTGAAAGGCAGATCACCTAGTGACAGATCTACTACCCACCAGCTATGCCTATGTCTAACTGGGAGCTCTTTCCCAGACCTAGTCAACCAGTGCCTCGCACCTAGGTAAAAATCACCTTCCTGCATTTATTCCTTGCTTGCCTGTTCATACAAAGACTGCATCGCCCTGAGAACTCATGGTCTGTTGTTCGTCCACTTCGAGCTCTGAATGCTTTTCAGAGCCACTGTGTGTCAAGGTGCACCTCCCCGTCCGCACGCGTGGCCTGCCTTCCTGGCTCCACCGTCACATTTGGTCTTACCAAAAATGCAATTACTGGGTCCAACGTACCAAGCAACTGGATCACTGCCCTGTCATTAGTATCTACCGCTCTGCCAGTCTTAGTGTCATCCACAGGTTTGAGTGATTCTATACCAATTTCCAGGTTGCAGGTAAAAATATGGAGCAACAACATGCCTAAACACCGATCCCTGTGGAAGCCCGCTGGGAACACCCTTACTTCACGATCTCCACTGGCAGCCAGCCAGCTCTTAAATCATTTAACGCACATTTTACTAACATTGTAAGACGTTAATTTTTTATCAGAATATCATGTGGCATTAAGCCAAACACCTCACAGAGACCTGCTTCATCTGTGCAGTTACCTTTCTCAACCAAATATTTTATTTCATCCCCTCTTAAAATCAGGTTTACTTGAGAAAACCATGTTGAGTGTCACTCATTATTTTCCGGGTTTTTTAATTTTTTATTGCTTGAATCCTATATGAGCATGTCCATTATTTTCTTGGCCCTGACGTCAAGTTAAGTAGCCTACACTAGCCCTATCATCTTTTTTGCATGTATCCACATTAGCGCTCAGCCTTGTGGAAGTTCTTCAGTATTCCAATAGCTATTAAAAAATTAACATCAATGGGCCAGAGATCTCCTCAGCCAATTCTTTTAGGACTCTTGGGTAGCAGTTTATCTAGGCTTCCTAATTAAAAAAAAAAAAAAAAAAGTTTTTTCCAGGTGGGTATTGTTGCACATCCTCCTCACTTACTACTGGATTAAAAAACACATCCTTCTTGTATGACATTAATGTATCATTTTGCTGCTCTCCAAATACAGCAGAGAAATACCTGCTGAAGCCTCTGGCTTTTCTGCATCGTTATTAACTATTTTATTGTTTTCGGCTAATAAAGGACCTGTATCATTGCTAGGACTTCTGAGAGTGCATGAAACAGCAGTGCCCAGATGAGGTCTCTGCTGCTCTGCATTCAGCTCCTGGACTCTCAGCTGCTCAAAGCGAGGGTGATAGGCTCTTGGTTGAGCGTAGAGCCAGGGAAAGAATCCATTTGGCCACAAGTTTAAAAAAAAATTAAACCTGCCCAGTTACCCAAATAAAGGTTCCTCCCCTGAGCGCTCAGCTGATCGAGACGAGCGTCTCTGCTGCTGCTTTTGTGCCACTTGATTTCTAGGCAGAAACTAGCTCTATTTTTACCCAGCTCAAGCAGATCAGATTTGCAGTAATTGGCAGGATAAACAGACACATACTGTATGCAGCAAGTTAATGAGATACATCCAGTGACCAGTAAATGCACTCCGTCCATGCCCAGCGCAAAGAAAGCAATCCAGCTAATTTATCCCACGCGTGCTTGTAACGTGTCTGTTAATTATCCCTGTTCTTTCCCTCCTTCAGAATACTTCCCGGTGAGACAATCAGTGTTACTAGACAGTGCAAAAACATTTCCTCATTTTCTTCTAAGCTCTTAGCACGATAGTATTAAATCCAACGGCATGCAACAGCTTGCCTGTCTGGTTAACCCAGATCCTGACTTTTATTGACCTACGAGAGATTATTTAGCATTGAAGTAGTTACATATGAAGAAAGAAATATGCTACTTAAAACTCATAAGCTGCCCTCCTTCAAGTAATATACTATCCAACCATTTTGATCACTTTTGTTACCTGTAATCAACCTGATGATTAGCAATAATCCTGCTTGTTACAATATCAATCTGTTGTATAAGCTGCTGCTAGAAACCAAACAGATAAGGAAAAACCTAGGGACAACGTTGGCTGATTGCATCCTCACCAAATTCAATGAACTGGGGAAGGAAAAGAGGGGGGCAGAATGAAAATGAAAAGCATTCACGTCTCCAGAGAGGTACTTTTTCACTCAGAGGTTATGAGAACTGGTAACACTCAAGGACTTCAGGCTGATCTTTGCGCAGTGATTGCACTGGGACGCCGTTTACCCAGGGTGGGATATGCAATAGGAACAAGCCTCAAACAGATTCACAGCAGGCACATGCCCTCCTTACCTCCACTGGAAACTAGCACAGGCTTTGGTTGTGCTCCTCTGGATTTACATCAGTGTAAGTGAGGAGAAAGTCAGGGCCGCATGCTGGAAAAGCAATGTAGATAGATAGATAGATAGATAGATAGATAGATAGATAGATAGATATCTTCCAGTATAGATAGATAGATAGATAGATAGATAGATAGATAGATAGATAGATATCTTCCAGTATAGATAGATAGATAGATAGATAGATAGATAGATAGATAGATAGATAGATAGATAGATAGATAGATAGATAGATAGATAGATAGATAGATAGATATCTTCCAGTATACTTAGATAGATAGATAGATAGATAGATAGATAGATAGATAGATAGATAGATAGATAGATAGATAGATAGATACCTGTGTTGTGACTGGCAGCAGATCACGCATGACCCTCCAGCCATGCAGACCAAGGCTGTGGACAATGTATGCATGCAGGCGTACATAGTTGTCACTGCCTGACGGGGACTACAAGCACCGAAAAATGCAGCTCACGTCGGATCTCACTCCGTAAATACTTCCCTGTATCTCCTACGGCTGGAGACCAGCAGACTAGCCTCCCTGCAGATTTGGGGGAAAGCATAGGAGCAATTTGTACCCCATCCCCCAGCTGCCGGAGATGGCTTTTCTGTGGCAGTGGATTTCCTCCTGTCCTCTCTCCTGGCTAGCGCTGACCCCCCCACAGCGTTTCTCTCTCCTACCAATTCCACGCATCAGTACCATAGACCTCAATGGGAACTTCGCATGCAGAACAAGCACTCAGTTTGCTACAGATCTGCACTGCAGCTACAGCTCCACACTACAGCTCAGAAAGGGGAATTTTGCCCAAAGATGTCAAATGCCAGTCCCTGGGCACAATCTGAAGCCAACAGAGCTCCACAGGGTTAATTCGGCGCAGAATTTGACTTGCAGAATTTTTCTGAGTAGGCATGAAAAAGCCCGCTTGACTTTGAAATCGCAGCGGGGGTCCAAACTGCTGGTCATTAGGAAAAAAACATGCATTTTCACTTTCAAAGTCAGCAGACAGGATTGGTTATAACTGAGATGCAATAAACACAGAGCTTCACATTGCTGCCTTTGAAGAGACACTTCAAGTGTGGAATCACAAGCAGTATCTGGGGACACAAGAAAATACAGAATATGCCACACATCACAGGATCTGTTTCTAAATAGAACATGGTCTAATGCTTTCCACAAGGCACCATCACTCTTTAATGGACTGGAGATAATGGGGAAGAAACAATTAGGGAACAATGAAAAAATACTAAGAACTGGTAAAAACAGTATTCAGCCACTAAAACACACTGTCTGTTGCTAGCACGAGGGAAGATGCCTTTCCATTTTTTCATAAACTCAAAGATTAACAGGCCAGAGGGGACCATCTAACCTGACGCTGGCATCATCTAGTCTGACTAGCAGAGCTAAGTCTTCAGGCTTCGCTTCATTTATTCCCATCTGAACTGAACTATACCTAGCTATGGTGAACCTACCCTCTCCTGTGGTAAGCTGTCCCAATGGTTAAATACCTTTACTGTTGAAGTGAGATGACTTCAGATCGGACGCAAGGCGCACATATTTGCCTTCCAGTTTTTGGGTCTTGTTCTCCCTTTTCTGTTACAGTGATGGGCCCTCTGTTTTCAAGTTTCTCTTCCCTACCGACAAGGTAGGGACTGCGATCTGGCCAACTCTTAACCTTTTCTTCACTACGCCTCTTCAGTCCACCACTGTGGCGAAGTACAGACAGTCAAAAAGCCAAAGGTTGAATCCAACACGATTTCTCCAAACTGAGTAGACTGAAGTGATGATGAAGCGAATTGATGTTAACTAAATCAGTTAAGTTTGATGCTACATTCCTCCAGGTCTATCTTAAACTGGTTTGAGCTATTTAGAAACCAGTTTATGTGCACTGAACTTTTATTTTGTTATAGTTCTAAACCAGTTTCTGATCACTTCAACCAGTTTATGTGGACTGTATGTCCCTAGTGTAAGGCAGGTTTTCTAGTCCTTTCAGGATTCTTGTGGCTCCTCTCCAATGTATCAACGACCGTCTTGAGTTGTGCAACCAGAACTGGGCACGGTACTCCAGTAGTGAGCTCACCAGTGCCAAGCGGAGAGATAACAACACCTCTGTACTCCTCCTCTGTGCCCTGCACTCACCTATCGGTACATCAAAGACCATTCCCATTAGCCTTACCTGAGCAAAACGCGTCTCAGAGCCACTTCTTCCCAGGATACGTCCCCTGTCTTGTAAATCTGGCCTGCATTCTTTGTGCCGAAACCTATGATCTTACATTTGGCCCCAGGAAAACACAAATTGTCTGCTTGAACCCCGTATACCACATCACCCAGTGATCGTCCCCTCATTATTTACTACACCGCCAGTCTCTGTTTCAACTTTATTAGCAACTATTGTATGGTTCCTCCAAAATTACGGATAAAAAAACCCTTAAATATCACACAGCCACACTGCTTGAGGATTGTCCACTGTTTAAGATCAAATCTGAAACCTATCCCTTAACCATTTATAAATCTATATATCAGGTGCCATACCAATTTTGTATCGTTCTAGTTTCTCAATCAAAATGTCATAGGGAACCAATTCTTTATTGACGTCTAAGGACATTGCATCAGTATTATCACCTGTAAACTTATCAATAAAAACGGATCAATTAGTTGGACGATATCTATTATCCATAACCTTATGTTGATTGCATTAATCACAGCACCCTCTTTTAATTCCTTGTTGCGTCTTGTGTCATCAGCTGTTCTTTTACTTTGCTCAGAATACTTCTCAGGCTGACCGGCGTATAATCATCAGGGTCACTCCATTTACCCTTTTTAAATATTCGCACAGCATTGGCTTTCTCCCTGTCCTCTGGGGCTTTCAGTAAGTGGCCTAGGACTTGCTGAAAATCAACATAAATGGCACAGAGAACTCCTAGGTCATCTCTTTTAGAACTCTTGGATGCCAGTTCCTCTGATCTGCTCATTTTAAAGTACCGTACATTAATAATGGTTGTTTAATATTGTCCTTATTTACTGCTGAAATGCAAAGGATTTCATGACTAGACCCTCTCTGTTTATTCTCAAAGGCAGAATAGAAAAATTGATTGAAAATGCCATCCTTTTTGCATTATTATTGATACATCTCGACTTCCGCCTAGCAGTGGTCCGGTGCTGTTGTTAAGTTTCCTTTTGTTCCTGAATGCTTGAACAAATTTATTGTTGTTGTCCTTATCTTTGCTGACCATAGATCTCGCCATGTGTCTTTTGGCTGCTTTGATCGAGCCCCTGTAGTTACTAGCTTTTGATGTAGAGTCATTATCATCAACTTCCCTTTTCATCTTTTTGCTATTTATGTTTTTTGATATTATTTTTATAGCTGCTTTCACCTCCTATCTGTAAGCCAGCCTGTTGTTGTTTTTTTAAACTCCCGTAGCCTTCACTCTCACTTGTGAGATCGTGGCATTCAGGGCAGATAGTAAAAATGTCTTAAACAATTCCTAATTACATTCACATTTCTATTTGAAGTTTTTCTCTCACCCGAATTCACCTATAATTGTAATAGGTTATGAAATTAGCTCTTTGAAAGCACCAAGTACACAGATTAATGGTTTGAATTGTATTGTTTCCACATAACAAACAACAATCACATTCACTTGTGCCTAACCCCAAGATCAGTTCATCTTCATCTGTCATGCTGACAGCTACTGGAGAACTGACCCACGCATTTTGCATTTGGAAATCATCATTTTTAGGAAATCCAAGGATGTTTCAGTGCTGACAATGTGAGATCTTGGGTGTAGGTCCCTCCAGTTACTATCACTCACGGTCACACAGCCCTTTCTCCCTGTATATTATTGAGAGGTGCTCAAGGGACTAGCTCCTCCTGTACTTTGGACACTGAACGAATAGTCTGTCTTGTCTTTTTAATTGTGGGAGCTTTAACCCATGGGCAGTCTAGGTCATTTACTTTGGAGTTGTCAGTGCCTGGGAAACAGTTTCTGACATAGGTGCCAGCGGCTCCCACTGCCCAATTTGCCCATTTGGTTTTTCCTAAACAGGCGAGAAGCAGTGATTTTGGCATTTCCAACAAGTCATTCTTTGCACCGGGTTTCAGTAATACCAAGTAGGTTGAATTCATGCTTGCAAATGAGCAAGTCCAGCTCCTCTTGTCTGTAACTCAGGCTCCTTGCGCCGGGGCGTAGCCCATTAAAGGATTTAATCTTTTCACCTCCTTTGATTAATTTTGTCCTCAACACCTTCCTTTTGTGCTCAGTGAGCGCTCGTTTCTTCCTTCTTCTCACCCTCAACCTTGAGTTAAGAGTCTGATGCCTTCCTGATGCGCCCACCCAACTTGCTCCCTAGAAGATTGATTCTCCTACTCCTAAAATGGATCCCCTTTCCCCCCAAAACTGTTGCCTGGAAAGCAAGACTCTCTGCCTCACCATATTCCCTCTAAAATTCCCCGCTTGCTGTTAATATTTGCCCATTTTACCTAGCTTCACCTTGAACTGACTTGCGAAGTCAAGCCAATAGCCAAAGGGGAGATCCAGGGCTCTGGGTCATAGAGGTTGCTTGTCAGAAATGGGAATAAGAGGTAGAGGGATTTTTTTCATGCGACCACAAGCTGTTATTGAAAGGTGCCATGACCACAAGGGACAGCACTGAAAGGACAGGCAATATGCCTGATGCTGCAGTGTTCGGGCTGGACATTCGTTGGTACAGTTGCACCACCTGCCAAGTTGCCAGGAGGAAATGCCTGCAGATTTCTGGGCATTTGCTCTGATTTAATAAAGGTGCCACTGACACCCCCCAAAACCAACAGAAGGCGAAATGCCTGGAGCTGAGCTGCAAAGGGACTCCCCAAGGGAGCAAGTCGGGGAGATGATGAGGCTCAAGGTGTGCATTTATTCCAAGAAAAACCCTAGCCCGTGCACAACATCCAGGTAAGCAGGTTTTTCTGGGAGGAAGCAGGGGTGCCCAAACTCCCCTCCCCAGGTCCCAGAGCTTTGGGATTGAAGGAGACTCTTGCAGCTATGTATCCACACCTCTGCTCCTGGTGCTGTGTTGCTGAGAAAAGCAACAGGGAGCATATCTGGGAAGAGCCCATCTTCCCATGGGTGCTGTCCCTCCCTTGAAGCAGCAGAGCCACACAGTTATGTGGCCTTCAGGGCTTCCTCCTAGCCCTCTGCAGCCTGTAAGGTATAGGGGAAGATGAGTGAAGGCAGGCTCCATGGATCTGGTCCTTGGACTAGGAGGGGAATTTGGATCCATAAAGGCAGTGGGTGTGGGCCTGATGGGAAAGCAGAGGGCAAACAAGAAGCAACATGGACAAGATAGTGAGGTAGAAGTGCTTCAAGTACTTTACCAAGGGGCTTTGGTGGGAAGGGGCAAGAAGTGCATGGATTGGACTCTGCGTAGTCTCCATCCTCCGTTGGGTACAGCCCTTTACAAGCCAGCAAGAGAGGCCTGGCTGTCAAGACTTGCTGTTTCACTTCACCTGCTAGAGTGATCTGGTAGTAGACACGTGGCAGAGCTGGCCGTGCACGGGGAGCTTTCCTCACCCCTTAACAATGCCATTCCCCCAGAGGAAAAAAGGGCAGTGCGTGCTGCCAGCTCGCCAGCGCAGTCACAGTCCAAAACTATGTCTGCTGATGTCAAGCCATGGAAATAAAACACGGATCCTGACTCTCTTCTCATCAGGCTTGTGATCTGCAACTGGAATAACGGGGCTGTTCAGGGAACGATGCTGGTAAATGTTTCTGAAGCACTGAACTAATGGATGAACGAGAATGGAGCCACAGGGATCCCCGGGGGAGGCAGGGTGAAAGCACGGAGGAATGCTTCGTGGAGATGAGCAGATTTTGGAGAAGAGCGAACCCTGCTGCAAGAAAACCAAAGCAAGGGAGACAGATGCATGGCCACTGCATCCCGTGCTCTATGGGGGGTCTCCTAACTGCCTAAGCAATCTCCTGGGAAGCCCCAGGAAAGGTGCAGATCATCCCCGGGACCTACCGTGTAATCCACTGCCAAATCTCCCTAGGGCTTTTTGAATGGGGGATGGTGCACATGGATGCTGGGCGGTGGCACACAGGGGGACATTTCCCAAGGCTTAAGGATGGGGTGGATGCTGGGGGGCACAGGTACAAGCCCAAAAGGAGCAGTTTTTCTGCCCACAGGAGCGTCTCAGGCCAGGTCTCCAAGTGCTCAGGTGAGGACGGCTGATACAAAGACAGCAGTGCCAGGGATGCACCAGCGGGGCTCAGCTCTTTTGCCACTTTGGTGCCTAAATAGACTCTGTGGGCTTCTTAAATCTTGGCTGTGACTCTGGGTGTTGAGCACTTTGGAAACACCTGGCTCTGAGAGGGGATTATATGGCTCTTTAATACTGAAATGCAACCCCCACCCCATCAAGCACCAAACACAGCAGAGGGACATAGGACTGGAAAGAGACGCCTGGGTCCCATTATCACAGACAGCCGGGTAACGAGTGTTTGTGCAAACGGGTCCGCGAGGAGGCCCCTCCTGCACACCACAGCCACACAGGGCCCTAAGGACCCATGGAGACAGAGACACAAGGTTCATCAAATTTAAATCAATCCATAATGAAATAATGAATCAGTCAGGGATATTCTTCACTGCAGGAGCTGCCTATTTCTTTGAAGATGGTGTGGTATACGTTGAATATTGCATGGTATAGCTTTGAAGATGGCATGGTGTAGCTTGGAGCAGGGGGTTGGCCTAGATGTGACCTCCTGAGACCCCGTCCAACCCTCATTTTCCCTGATGCTATGATTCTGTGGTGCTTTGCCTAAAACAATACATGCTTTACAAACCTAACCCAGGCCAAATCACCTGGCTACTAGGTCGACCACACTCACCCCTCAGCCAGGTCTCCAGAGTGTTGTAAAAGAAAGTCTGTCCTGATATTTTTTACGAGGTTTCATTCCATACTTGCTTTTTTATTGTAAGCATCATTTATATTTTGTTCAGAGCAAACTTCCTCAGTGGATGGGCCGGACGTGGCTTCCAGCGTGCACTGGAAGTTGGTTTCTATACAGTGCCAGACTCCTTTGAATGGGGGTTGGTCATATTCAGAGCATTGATAATTGACATGTGAAATACAGGGAAGATGCTTTAAACCATCTGGAGGGAAAAGAGAAGAGCTCTGATGCTTGCCAGCCATCACTCTGCTTTCGTATTGTATCTACAGCTGGACAGACATGAATGCGTTTTCTAGCAAAAAGTCTGGACGCAAATTTAAATGATCATTTTTCCTCTTCTTGTGGTTTTCTTAAATATATATATTTAAGGCTTTCTCTCTCCATATATATATATATATATATATATATATATATATATATATAAAATGACATTTTTGATTGCTACTGAAACCTGAAAACTTTCAGATTGCATTTTTTTCCCTTTTTAAAATGAAAATTCATTGGTGAAACAGGCACTTCTTTAATGTGAGTTTTCATTTAATAGAAAAGATTTTCTATTAAAAAAGATCTCAACAGAAAATATTCCAACTGCTCCAGTTGCATCCTTTCGTCTCACTGCTTGATATACACACATGCACGTATACACAGTTATACACTAACATATATATTAAAATATATTACTATCTAAGGGTAATGTATTTCAGTGGATAGGTATGCTAAATACCAATATACAGGTCTCTCAATCCAACATTCGGAACCTCCCCAAATTTGAGCAGTTACAGATTCAGGTACCCTGTTCGGCAGTGAATCCACTCTAAACATGTATTTCACTTCAACACATGCTAAGCACGTGCTTAAAGTTTAATTCAAGCTTAAAATGAGTGCATGTTGAACGGTGCCCTTGGATCTAAGCTAAGATTGGACATCTTGGATCAAATCAGGATGAGGTGAAAACATGATGCAGCCATCCAGGCACATGTATGGGATCCCTGCCATTACTGGTGCCTCTGGCCCCAGTGGCTTTAACTGTCCTGGCCCCTCCTGGGCTTGGGCCTCTGCACCTGGTACAATCCCAATTTCTCTTGGGCTTAGGCCTGCATTCTCTGCCCCTCCTGGGCCCAGACCTCTCTTCTCCTGGGCTCAGGCCTCATTACCTCCAATAGACTCGGCCCTTCACGGGCTGCAGGTCCCTGGCTCTGGTTGTTCTTGCCCCTTGCGGGCTGCAGGTCTTTGACCCTGGTTGTTCTTGCCCCTCGTGGGCTGTGGGTCCCTAACCTTACCTGCTCTCATCACTCAATGGCTGTGGCTCTGGTCCTCAGCCTTGGCCCCATGCCTCGGACCCTGCACTCCTGGGCCAGTTGAGAGACCTCCACCACCCCTATGGCCTCAACCCCTGAACCACTGGTCTTGCCTACCCCAGCTCAAGTGCTAGCCAGGAGCCTTGCTGCAACCCTCCTGTGCAGGAGCTCCCTAACCCCAGGGCTAGACCGCCTGCCCAACTCAAACCCTGGGTTTATATCCTGCAAGCCTGGCCCCTTTTGAGTCAGGTGGCTCCCTTGATTGCCCTCTGCTTCACCTGCAGCCTGCCTTCTTTTAAAGTAGCAGGAGCACCAAGCTCCCTGCCACAAAGGGATATTGCTGAAATGAAGCGGGATCCAGGGGAAAGACAACTTTAGCATGAATTCAGTGGCAGGGGTCGAGGAGTTACAGTGAGGCACATGCACAAAACCCCAATAATGAATCCTAATAATGAACCGTACATGACTGGGCTTTGCAACAGCAGGGTGCTGGGCCAGGTAGAAGCAGCACCCTGCCCCAAAGACTTTCCCATGATGTTAAACAATGCATTCAAAGAAGACCCCTCTCCCCTTTCCTGCAAACAGCCGAGCCTGTAATAAAAACCATGAGAGCAGAGACAGTGGGATTAAAGCAGGGAGGAGGGGGGACAAAAATAAATAAATGGAGCAAGCCCTCTGGCTTGCCTTCGTCTTGGAAATCCCTCCTCTCCGTGCTGATAGTTTCCAGCCTGCCATTAAAATGCATGGTGCTGAAGGCTAACCCTATGGCCTGTTTGTCTGAGATTAGCCTCCTATCTCCGAGGAGGTGGTAGAGCTCTGTTCGGGGAGTCTCCACATTACGCAGTTCCTGTCTCTTTAAATCCAAGCTGAGCAAGGAGCTGAGCTGAGAGCCCAGGATCTGTTCTCCTTAATAAGCAAGATTTAAACCCGTTAGGAAGACAGGAAGACGGGGAGGGGGCACTGCAGGACGAAAGGGGGCAGCAGGAGGACCCCTTTTTTCCTCAGACTGGAGATACAAAAAAAAAGGAGGAAAAAAAAAAAAGGACCCCTTCTTTCCAGATCCTCCTCCTCCCCCATCCTTTCTTTGACAGTCCTGATCAAAGCCTCCCAAAGAGCATCTCTCTGAGCCAAGATGTGGGACTTATTCCAAAAACCAAGCGGAGACCTAATGGAGTGAGGTTTGCCGGGGGAAGAAATAAAATCAGATCAGTTGTTTTCTAGGGTGAGGGGTGCGTGTGTGTGTGTGTGTTGGTGAGCGAGGGAGAGAGAGGGAGTGCGTGAGACTGAGAGAGAGAGGGAGACAGATAGAGAGACACAGACACTGCATTGCTGCTGATCCACGAGTCTCCAGGAAACACAGCCCCCAATATGCTGCTGCTCTTGCTGCTTTTGCTAGGGCTGGGGCGGTCGAGTCTATACCAGCAGCAAGGCAGCCCCAGGTGGAGGTCACAGCTTGGCATTTTTTTTTTCTGAACCAGGGATTTTTTTTCTTTTTTAAGCGTATTATTATTATTTTTGTAAATTCGGTTGGCATTGGGCCTCCTTCCCCCACCCCCTTCCCTTCCCTTCCCCAGGCTCTGCCTTGGATGGTTTTAGGTGGAGTCGTTTGCACCAAAACCCTCGAGCTGCCGTTATTCTTGCTGCTATTTTTTTGTGTGTGTGCGCGCGAGTGTGTGTGTGTGTGTGTGTGTGATACTGTTTCCACAGCAGGAGAAGGAGGCACTGATCCTGAACATACTCCCAGAGAATGAATAATCGTGAACAACTGACTCAAGCAGCTCCCTGCCTCCGGTGCATGATTTAGATTCGGCTTTATTTTGTTTTTCTTCCAATCCTGGTGCAGTTTTTATTTTGCTGCTTTTTTTTTTTTTTTTTTGGTTCATCTTTTGGGGGATTTGCAAACCGAATTACATGCATGTCCAGTGGGGGAAGGTTTAATTTTGACGATGGAGGGTCTTACTGTGGAGGATGGGAGGACGGAAAGGCTCACGGCCATGGAATCTGTACCGGCCCGAAGGGTCAAGGCGAGTATTCAGGATCCTGGAGTCACGGCTTTGAGGTGCTGGGGGTCTACACCTGGCCCAGTGGCAACACTTACCAGGGCACCTGGGCGCAGGGCAAGCGCCATGGCATTGGCGTGGAGAGCAAGGGGAAGTGGGTGTACAAAGGAGAGTGGACCCATGGATTTAAGGGACGGTACGGGCTCCGAGAATGCACTGGCAACGGGGCCAAATATGAAGGCACCTGGAGCAATGGATTACAGGACGGCTACGGCACAGAGACCTACTCGGATGGAGGTAAGTGCTGCATTAATCTCATTTCAGCTTGATCGGTGTGTGAAATGGAGGAATATGGTGGGGGGGGGAATGAGAGGCTGGGAGAAATCCCTCCCTCCAAGCCTGCCCCTTTGTCTGGGCTCAACTCTCCGAGTTTGCAGCCTGCTTGTTGGGAGTGCGCGATAATCATACCAATTTCCTGCAGGATTTAGGAAGCCAGCCCAGCATGGCATTAGCACACAGCCGTTTGCTACAGGTAGCCCCATATGTTCGGTGGGGCTCTGACATGTTTTCCCCTGCCAGATTAGCAGGGGCTTTTCAGAGAGGGGTGTATACGTGTGCGACGCGTGCGCGCCTGAACCAGAGGGACACACAAATCTAATGCAGGGGGGTCGGGGAGGGGTAGGAGGCAGTGTAGGCAAGTTGAAAGGAGCTAGGCCAAGTTGCACATGGGATTCACAGCTGTGGATGCACCATTATAACCTGTAGGATTGCCACCAAGTGTCCAAAGCCACCCTGGCTAGGAGAGGGGACTGCACTGGGAAGTGTTACACAGCCCTTGGAAAGACTAGGTCTAGGAAACAGCTCTGGGCAAGTCTGGTATCACCTTCCAGTCCCCTCCAAACACGGCCCCACGCTTGGCCTGCTTGAAAATCCCAGGTGAAAGACTTTAATTCCAGCAAGCTCCTGCGCTCCTGTTTCACCGCTTAATTCATACTGTAGAGGCTCAGAGGCATAGGAGGAGCTGTTCTTTGCAGTCAACATGGCTTATTAAGATGTTGAGGGGAAAGCAGGATTAAATCAAAACGAGAATGATCAAAAATTGCTGGACTAACAAGCTTCTAGGGCCTGGCTTGGAAAAACAGCTGCACTTCTGCTGGAAGTGGCTGTATCATTCGCTCTCGTTTCAGTGGCTCTTTCCCTCTAAATTGCCATCATAATAAGACTCAGGCCTACCTGGCAGAAGCCAGTGGGAATTAATGATGGTGGCCTGCTGTTTCTATGTGTGTATCATCATCAAAACTGGCTCGTTCCTCTGGATGTTGTCATTTTCCAGAACTCTTGGGTTGAGAAAATTGCAGTGTTTATGAGACACATCGCTGTCTTCCTGCAAGCTGGGAAGAACAGTCCTTTTTCGAAGATGTGTCTCTGGAAAAGACAGTGTATTGCCTGGTTTTAAAATAAGAAGGCAAGATTAACAGTACTTGAAACTGCACTTGGTTTGTTTTTGTTTTTTTTTTTGCCTTAAATGAGAAATCAATTAATCCCTTCTTCGCAGTAATTTTGCAGTGGTAGGCTTCTCTCAAAAGAAAATATAGTTGCAATCTTTGGCTTCACATAACTGGAAAAAAAGATTGGGAGCCCATTTTAAATCTGTGATGATTTGTGTTTTGAAGGACTCTTTAGATACCTGCGGTCTTCCATTCAGAATAAACTAGGGTTGAAAAATAATTAGGTTTTTTGGGGTTTTTTGCATATAAAATATTAGGGCTGGATCCTGAGAAATTTGGTATGCTCTTCACTGGATGACTGCCTTTCAGTTCCTCTCTGGACATCTAGAGCCCTGGCAATTGCATTTTAAGTAAAGACAGACACAAGTCAGACTTCCCAAGTCTCAACAAACTCCTAGGCTCTGTGGAATACATGTTGCAAGGCTGATAGCATATGCATGCATGCAAACACAGGCACAAACGTACTGTCACCAGCAGTTCATACTCGTGTCTAATTGCAGCAGAGCAGTTCTCTGGGAAGTCTGGGTAACATAGCCAAGCAAGTCACAGTCCCCAAGAACCTACCAGAAATAAACCTTTCCCCCCATCTAGTCAGGCTGCTCTTGCTTTCCAGTGTTTGCCATTTAAAATAAAAATCTTAAGTTAAGAAGAGCTAGGGGCAGGAAAAACGCTGCCGTCTTCAGCAGTGCTGTTCCCTCTGAGACCAGATGAACAGTCACAAAGATAGGGAAAGGTTTATATTAAATGTGTAAAATGGTAGCTATGGGTAGGCCTGTGATTGCCAACAGCAAGTGGGAAGTACGCAGCGTGCATTTTGAAGGCCTGTCTTCATTCCCTTCATCCCCCAAGTCATCGTCATGTCTCATGCTGATGCTCACCTTGGGATGACTGTGCCCAAGTGAAACTGCACTCAGGTGAACTCAGTGCTGGGCTCCCTCGGCCGTGGCCCTTTCCCAAATGGATGTCTCCACTCAGTCTGGGTGAAAACGCCTGAGCTGGGCAGCTCCTGGCTTCTTGATACTAAATCCTAATAAACCTCATGCATTTGGATAACAGAGTCTGGATGCAGTAATTAGACTGAATGAATCTCTGTGCAGCTACTAGGAGAAAGAGGCAACTATTGGAAATCTGGTGCATGTCATTAATCTATCCCAATGATTAGCTTTGTCACTTTGTGGTGTATTAGAGTCCTTGTCCCATCATCTGCCACTTGCCGTGGACGATAAACGTCAGTCCCCTGAGTTTTTTTAGCAAATCAAGTAGTGCTAAAAGACGGGTCACTGCCCATGTAGCAGCATTCAGAAAGCAGGCTGCTAGTGCATTAAAGGTTTTGACTCTAATTCTACTTTTCCTTGCACGATTGCTAGAAAAGCAGCACAGCATCAGCAAAGTCTCAGAACTCCAGCAATCACTGCCAGCGCTGACTTGGGGAAACAGTATTTTGCATGAAGAAAGCACAGATGTATTGTACATTGTAGCTTGGGGCCAGGACATGGAAGGCAAGGAAGTCAGCTTCGCTTCTGCCAGCCTCCCTTCCTGTCCTGCTCAGACCCCTTCACCCCACCACTTCACATGTAAAGTGCTCACACCTCTCATGCACACACAAACATGCACACATGCACACTCATCCCCACCACATCACATGTAAAGTGCTCACACCTGTCCTGTACACACCAACATGCACACATGCACACTCATCCCCCACCACACCACATGTAAAGTGCTCACACCTGTCATGCACACACAGACATGCACACTCATCCCCCACCACATCACATGGAAAGTGCTCACACCTGTCATGCACACACAAACATGCACACTCATCCCCACCACATCACATGGAAAGTGCTCACACCTGTCCTGTACACACAAACATGCACACACGCACACATCCCCCACCACACCACATGTAAAGTGCTCACACCTGTCATGCACACACAAACATGCACACTCATAGATTCATAGATTCACAGATGTTAGGGTCGGAAGGGACCTCAATAGATCATCGAGTCCAACCCCCTGCATAAGCAGGAATCCCCCACCACATCACATGTAAAGTGCTCACACCTGTCATGCACACACAAACATGCACACTCATCCCCACCACATCACATGGAAAGTGCTCACACCTGTCATGCACACACAAACATGCACACTCATCCCCCACCACATCACCTGTCATGAACACACAAACATGCACACTCATCCCGACACCACACGTAAAGTGCTCACACCTGTCATGCACACACAAACATGCACACTCATCCCCCACCACATCACCTGTCATGCACACACAAACATGCACACTCATCCCCACCACACCACACGTAAAGTGCTCACACCTGTCATGCACACACAAACATGCACACATGCACACTCATCCCCCACCACACCACACGTAAAGTGCTCACACCTGTCATGCACACACAGACATGCACACTCATCCCCCATATGCAGATTGCAGATTCTCACACCTCCCACACAGACACACTCATCACCATGCACACAGAGACACATCCTCACCCCCGTGCTCACCTACCCACACAGCCATGTAGTCCCCGCAACCCCTACAAATTCTCGCACTGTCCCTGACTCTAATGCTCACCTGCCAAGCCCCGAGACAGCCACTCACGCATCCCTGCAGCAGAACTGTCTCACATACACACAGAACCCCACACATAAGCACATCTTGCATGTCCTCAAATAGTCACCTGTCACAGGTGGCAAATACACCCTCTTCTGTGCAACCCTGGTGCAGTTATACACCCCCGACCCTGCACCAAACACACACACTTGCCAACCTTATACCTGCTGCATCCTAAGTTCTTCGCACAACGTGCAAACTCCCGGGACCCCCACAGATCCTACTTGGCAAATACTTCTGCCCCTTCAACCTTTCCCATCATCTCCTCCCCATTCATAAACGCATGCCTTACACGTAAACAGGCCTTGAATGATGGATTTACTAGTGTGCTTTATCTCAAATTCTTATTTACTGGACTAGATGCTCCCTCCCTCCAGGTGAACACCAGTATCACTCCATTGATTTTAGGGGAGTTATGCCATCATAAAAATGGATTAACACAGTGGTGAATTTGGGTCGGCTCTGTTCTGCCTTGGTGTTATGGTTTATGGAGCTAGTGATCAGACACCTGTTAAAAGCACAGGGCAAGGGACAGTATCATGGGCCTGGCTTTAAGGACATGAGTTGTCCCACTGAGTTCAAGTGTTTGCGCAGTGCCTCATTGTGGCGCCAGTGAAAATTTCAAAATATTACACTTTTTCACCTAAACATCACGAGGTTTAGCGGGGGGGGGGGGGGGGGGGGAGGGAAAGGGCTTGGTTTTTTTTAAAGGCTCTGTTTGAATCGGAAATAAATCTCTGCTGTAGAAATCCTATAAAAGCAAAACACCGCCTCAAGATAAAAGCTGTGTGGTGCGAAGCAGATTTGTTTCTCGTTGCTGAAACAATGGTTACTAAGGTGAAGAGAGGGGGGACTGGAGGCGCTAAAGCAAGCATCACATCCATTGTTGCCAGTCTTGGTCCTAAAAATTGCTACTGACAAAAAATAGCCTGAAAGCTATTTTTTTCCCCCCTTATCTGTCTCTGTTCTAGCTGATTTATATTTGGAAATTGAGACGGGGTTTGGTGAAGAATAGCAAGCAGCAGCATCCTCTGGAAATAGCTGAGTGATACAGGAGTGACTACACCTGGCTGACATGAATAGTTCAATGAAGCTGGGCAAACCTCAGGAATACAACCGCCCACAGCTCCGTCAGGGCAGGTGCTGAAGATTTGCCGGCTTAAGTCTTCAGGACCATGGAGAGAAACTAGCATCGCATGGAGCCAGCACACAGCTCCTCGTGCCCGATGGGACCGTCTGCTCCCCGCCGGAGCATGACACATGCCAAAGGGCCGGTGTCACTCAGTCAGGTGTCTCCTAAAAACAAGAAACCCAAGCACCCTGATACATCTGGGTGAATAGTCTTCCTACACTGAGTCAGTGTGCTTTTAAACCCAGGCCGTGTGCTCTATCGCAAGCTCGCTGTAGGATGTTTTATGCAACGAGAAATGGTTTTTTCTGTGCGTTCGCCTTCCATCTCTTCCACCATCACACCAGGAATGACTAGGGTGGGATAAATAACCAGGGGGAGACAAAAGGCTAAATGCAGGCATGCTCCTGTGCCAAATGTGGGTGAGTCGATCAGGATTTATATGGGCTTGTGCAGTTTGAAGTGTCTGAGGAAACGCCTGGCCATGACTTGGGCCCAATATTTTGCATGTGATACAAGCCACATATATCCATTCAGCTGTCCCAAATACCAGGATTATTGTCACCTACATTAGTCTGGCAAAATTCTCTCTATCCATTCAGTTGGGAGGAGTGGGGGTAAGTCAAATAGAGGTATTTTCATTGCCATAAGGATGGGCAAGTAGATTTTGTGCCTGGACCAGCAACTTTTCATGACAGTTTTGGAAAGCTGCCAAGTGCTTTACAGCCAGTAAGAGAGAAAGAGAGCTTGATTCAGTGGATAGGACAAAGTGTTGGGAAGCCTGGATTTTATCCTAGACTCTGCTAGGATAGTGTTAGGATCCACGGTAGTGTTAGGACCCATCCTGGTAGTGTTAGGATCCATGACTTCTCCCATACCTCAGTTTTATCACCTATAAAATGGACATAAGGATACTTCCATTCCCCCTTTGATCAAGTGATCTGAGTTCTTTAGGTAGAAAATGTTGCTCTAAGAAAAACACAAGCCATCCCAAAAAGTCAGAGAAGGAAAATCAAGTTCTTGGCTTGTTAATCCTACAAAGAAAAGCTATCCAGAGGAAGAGCTGAGCTGCTGGACTGGAGTAGTGTGTGGCTGGTCCTATCACTGATATATCTAGAAGATATTCACCAATGAAAACCCTAGTAAAGTCAGTATATAAGTAAAAAGAGGATTTGTCCCATTTTCCTTGCTGTAGACATTGTCTATTATAAACAACCTTGGTAGACTGCCAGTAAGGGAACATTAGACATAATATAGTCGGCTTTTTACATATGTGATTTCTACAGATCTATTCCATGCTGTAGGGAGCTCACCACAGAAAGAGGGAAATTTCCATGAGATCTATTCATAGCCCGGGGAGGCCAAAGTATCATGCAAGTATCAGATCCTGTGTTATTCTGTTCCTGGAAATGGCTTGTTGAGACATTAAAAAAAAGTCAGTGGGAAACAAACACAAATACGTACTGTTCCCTAAAATATCCAGGTTCCTGCCGAATCCAACGGCACAGTCCTAATTGATGCAAATAAGCTGATTTTTCAAAACCTGTTAGTTTCATTATAATAATAACTTTCTTTGTAAAGGCTCCTGCTGCTGAGTAGCTGGGGTGCATCGCACACCTTAAAATACAACAAAGATAAAAAGTAAATGGTAATTAAAACAACTTAACACGCTAAACACAGAAACACAAGCCAAATGCTGCATCAAGCAATGCCATTAAAAAGAAATGATATGGTCTCTTTGTGATACTTACCTCACTGGAATGTGATAGGCAGTTTCAGGTACAAATTGGTACTTGGGGGGGAAAAGCAATTTGATCCATGTAATAATACATAACGCAGGAAGATAAGACCTGCCTGGGCTGGGGCTATGGTCTGTCTAGGCCAGTCTCTGACAACGGCAAGCAGTGGATGCTGCAGGGAAGAGGGCTAAACACACATGGTATGTGAACTTAGACTAGTCTGTCCCCTAGATAAGTCTCCACCTGATCTGTAGCAGAGACTGGTATCAGCCCTGAGACGCAAGGTCTAATATATCTGCAAAATACGTGGTCTTTAATTGCAATACCTTGTGCAGGAACACAGAGGTGCTTTTCATTGGAAGCTCTCAATGCTCCTCCCCAAGCATGGAAGATACTACCACCTGTTTTACTAGGGCCATGTCCACCCTGTCTCCATGCCGTGCCTAGGACCACTGTTGGGAAGCATGCCTCGTCTGCTCGCTCCCACTCCACGTGCACCAAACCCTAGGAAGGAGGCACTCAGGCGTGCTCTGTCATGGCCACATTGCCCCCGTCTTGGGATGTGGCCCATGCAGCGTGGGAGTGAGTGTGCAGGGCCCGTTTCATGGCAGTGCTCCTGGTTGCAGCACGGAGGCACTGTCGAATGGGATTACTCACAGGCTCCAAATGAAGCCCATGCTTAAGTGTTTTGCTGGATCTGGACCATAAAGGAGCCAATATCAGAGCACAGCATAAAACTAAAAGGAAGTCTCTTCTGCTATAAGCACTAGGCCACATCACCTTCCTTACTGCTGCATCCCAGTTGAGGAGTCCCGCTATTTCATGCAGGGCATAGGCATTAGAGATGGAGCAAGGCCAATTAGATCAGTCGATCCATCTTCTTGCAAAGGCAGGATACAGTGCCCTGACACAGAATGGATCTGATGTTCAAGTGATGCTGCCCTCGATCTGAGCCAAAATTTGGGGAAGTCAAGAGGAGGTTTCAGGCATCCGAGAGAAGCAGACACTTTCCTTTCTTAGGAGTATTTTTCATGAGTATTTCAATGCCGTTCCTATTTTCACATTAAAGTCCTAGCATCTCCGATCAGTGTCGTCACAAAGGCCCAAGCAGGCTCATTTGGGGGCAAAACTTGGAGCCTGATCCTGCCCCACTGAAGTCAGTGGTACTTTTGCCATTGACTTCCAGGGGTCGGGATGGGGCTTTGCAATTCTTGTTTTACACGAGTCCTGGGAATACCCAGCAGCTGAACTCCCTTCTCGCTGCTAGACTTTGTCCTTTCAAGTCAGGGCAGAGGCACCCAAGCAAGGGTGCCCTGGAGGTCCATGTGGAGAAGCTTCGAGCTGCTGCTCCCTATGCTATATGCCCTTTGGTATTAAAACAGAGCCCTGAGATGTCATTCTGGCCATCCCCCTCGCTCCTGAAAATCATGTAAAACAGCCTACATCCCCACTGGAGGGGACTGGTAACCTTCCCCGCCCCCAACTTTTTATTGCAAGTAATAGCAGGGGACTGGATTCAATTGCTCAGGATTCGGTGCACCCTGATCTTGCCGTAGGAGCGTTCTCGAAGCCCCAGCTCCTGGAATCACATGTTGACATTCATTTTTCAGCTTTAATTAAGCAAGTATTTGGCTTTCCTCATTGCAGAGAAATGCTTGAAAAGGTGGGCTCAGAGACCAGAAGGCTAACAAAGAAGAATTTTTAAAATATTGTTTCTTAAAATCCATAGCTTTTTATAACCCCGTCTCCTGCTCTTTTCTTTTTGGAAAGGGGTGCTCTCAGGCTTTTTGAGCAGCTGTGGCTGGCTGATACGGTCAGGCTCTGTGTTATTCTTTACGTTGCTGATTGACGTTTCATTATGGTGTAAGTGCCATTGAGGTATCATTGTGGTGTAAGTGCCATTGTGGTGTAAGCGCCATTGAGGTATCATTGTGGTGTAAGCGCCAAGCAGGGGAGAGGACTTGTTCAGGGTAATAGGATGAAACAAAGAAAAAGGACGCGGCAACTGAGCAGTCGGAGGGAGGAAACTTGGAGGATGAGATCTGGTCCTGTGTGTGTTATGATGTGCAATACTGTGCTTGGAGCTGAAATAAAGAGATGAGGCCTGAATCCTAACTGATTTTCACAGCGCCGGACCCGGCTGGGGATCCAGACTTGTAGCTACAGTGGGGCTGCAACCTATTTACCCCAGCTGCTGTGGTGACTTACAGCGGTGATGGATGTGGCCCATGGAGTCCAGTGCAGCGAGTAGGCAAGGCATCCTTCAGAGGAGGGCTCCTGGTCTGATTGGAGGACTGGCACCAGCACAAACCAGTATCACCACTAATGATTAACTGAAAGCACTGGTCACATTGTTTGCAGGACCAGGGCTTCCAACTGCTTGAGATTTAGCCTGGGGGCTTCCCTTGCTATGCCGTGTAACATGACCAAATGGGGCTCCGACCTCAGCCCAAGCCTTGATACTCCTCTGTAATATAAATAGATACGTTGCTTAATGTCCCACTAAGTTTGATCCTTAGCAATGTGACCAGGTAGCTTGGAGGAAAACACGTCTATGGCAAAGAGGTGTACTGCTGCGTGTGCTACTTGGTTTTCCCCCCCGATATGGCATTGATGGACAGGCTCAAAAGATTGAAACCGAGATGGTCCCATGTAACTAAGAGCTGGCCCTGCTGCCAAATGGGAGGCTCCCGATATTCAGAAAGTGCAGATCCTCCTTCATTTCTGCTTCCGAGTAGGAGCGCCAGAGCAAGCTACACCAGTCTGTAAGCAGACCATAGTAATGGTGAGGAGGATTTGATGATGGAAATGCTCACGCCATGCTAGGCTGTTTGCAGATGTGCACAGGGGGATGGGTCAGCACAACCTGCTGTAAAAAAGGCATCACAGGCTGAGCTTTATTCGTGCATTCAGGCGTTTATCTACTTCTATGGCCTCCTTGTAGTTTCTGAGGGCCAGTTCACTTTGACTGCTATTTTGTCATCGTTTTTTTTATCAAGTTCCTGAATACACTGCTAAATATAGTGAGGTATGTTTTGCAGCAGTGACAAGAGTCTTAGGCCTCTTCTACACAGTTTTCGTACTGATATCCTTAGCTTTGTTATGGGAGTGATTTGTCTACCAAAATGGTTAATACCAATACGATGCTACATATGGGATGACACACATGGGTATAAAGGTGCCACATACTGGCTTAATTTATCCCTCTTCCCTAGCAGAAACAAGTGTCCTGGTACAGGAACATGGGGCTGGAAAGGAGCCATTTGGGTCCCCCAACATCAGTACCAATTGCTTTTCTACCGATGTAAGTGCAGCCACGCACTAGGGGGTTGCACTGATACAGTTAAAGCAGCACCACTTTTACATGTAGACGAGCCCTCAGGCACATGAGACTTTATTACAGGGATCAGCGAGGAAAGTATTGCCAAGAAGTGGGGGGTGATCGTGGAGTTTTATATGAGGATTACTGGATTGGAGGATTAGCTGAGTGAGAATTAGCCAGCTTCTACTGTACTTTGTCAGAGGAGCATGTTAGAAATAATAAAGGCATTGAATGCATTTCAGTGGTTTTAGTATCCTAGATGCTGAAGCCCAATAGAGTTTTTTGGCCCTGATGCTAACCTCGGGTCCGAGGGGGTTTGCTTGTGCAGCTACAGTTGGAGGATGGTTGCCTTGCTTTGTCAGGAAAGGAGGTCAGAGAGGGCATGGGAGCTCCCCCAGTGCTGCCAGTTCACCCCTGGTTATAGCACTGGTTTCTATTTCAGCTGTGCTCCCACCACATCCCCTACCTTGACCTGAAGCCAGCACATCTCAGTGTCCCAATGCAGTGTTCAGAAATCATTGCTAACCCTAGAAACTGGAAGCTGTTCGAATAATAAATATTGTGGTTCTTTTATGTCCCCATGCCTTGGAGAGGGGAGGGAAGGGCGCAGAGGTGTCACTCCTTCCAACTTTTCTCTAAGCAGGAAGGCTAGAAATGTGCGATTTTTTAAAACAAAAAATAAAATTGCCATTCTCCTGACTCCAGGAGCTGGGGCTTTGCAAACACAGCAATGACTCAGAGTGAAAGTCAGCAATGAGGCTGGATGAGAACGGCAGGATTTTGGAATCAGTCGCTAGCGCCTGCAGGAAAAGGAAATGACTAATGAGTGAAAACCAGCTCTGGATTCAAGGGAGAGCTTGGGATGCAGAAATAATGAGAGAGAAGAGGGGGGAAAGGCTAAAAATGTGCCTGGATTTTGCAGGACGCAGCGGGGAAGCAATTCTGTTTTCACCCCTTGGAGCATGTTGCCGATGTGCCTTGCAAGCCATTGGCAGGAAGGCTGGGTTGTGCTCATTAGCAGGCAGCAATCCCTCCATCACAGGCAGGAGACAAATTGAATCTGCATGTATCGTTTTCTGCAGTGACTTCTGGGCTGCTCCACGGGGAATATACCCATCCACGTGGGCAACACCATTCGGCATTACGGGATCTCAGCCCTACCTCTGTTGGCTTGCATCTACTACTGGTGAGGGTCTGGATGGGGCAGGACTCTTCTGGGAGTCCTCTGAGAGCGTCTGGGAGCCAGCACCAGGCTCAAGTACTTGCTTAGTGATCTTCAAAGGTACTGTGGTCTCTCAGGCCCAGTGAAATCACTGGGAGCTTAAATACTGTCGAGCCCATCAGGAAAACAGCATTACAATCCCTGGCATTTCTGCTGGCATCCTTCACTGGGAGGAGATGGATGAGACCCTTAACCTACCCATTCACATGGCAGGGTGATGCTTAGAGGTCGGCCGAGGGATGTTGCCCTGGCCTGGGCTGTCGGTATTATTTTTACTCCATGCTTGTTCAGTTCTCACCGTTTGCTGCCTGCGACTCTCTGGGCCCCGTTCCTGTCTCCCTTGCAATGGTGGTGGACTGGGGTCGCTCTTCCACCATCCTGATCTAGGGCTGGCTGAGCCAGAGGAGAATCAGGCCTCGGGTTTCTCACCGGTCACAAGCAGATGGGGGTACGAGGGTGCTGAGGATGTTTGAAGTGTCTACTGAAATGGGGAATGAATATATGTAAAACTCGATGGCCGGCAGCATGGAGAGGGAGGTCCTGCCTTGATTCCCCAGGGCTCAGTCCTCGGGCCCGGGCTGTTCAACATCTTCATCGGCGACTTGGACGAGGGGGTGAAAAGCACCTTGTTCAAGTTTGCAGATGACACTAAGATGTGGGAGGAAGTGGGCACGCTAGAAGGGAGGAATAGGCTGCAATTGGACCTAGACAGATTACAGGGGTGGGCAGAAGAGAGCAGGATGGGTGGCCACTGACAAACTTGCCAAGGGGGACCTGCAGGCAGCGGGAGAGTCCCTGTTCCCCTGAGCACTATTGGGAATAACAAGGAATAACAGCCATAAGCTGACAGAGTAGGTTCAGACTAGGTATCAGGAGGCGCTACTTCACAGTCAGGGCAGCTAGGATCTGGAACCAACTTCCAAGGGAAGTGGTGCTCGCCCCTACCCTGGGGGTCTTCAAAAGGAGGCTAGATAATCACCTAGCCGGGGTCGTTTGACCCCAGCATTATTTCCTGAAATGGCAGGGGGTCGGACTTGATGACCTGCTCAGCTCCCTACTGAACCTACCAACTATGAAACTGCATGGCATGAGGACAAACTTGGCCTGTAGCTTGCCTCACTTCTGGCCGAAGGGACTTGCTTTCAGGGGCAAGAGGGCAATCCAGTCTCAGTGACTCATGCACTTGCTCCATGACCCTCAGTAAAGGACCCATGTCCCGGTGATACATACTGAAGGAAGGGGGAGGTTGTTCTTGTGATGTGACCGACTTGCCAACACACCCTGAACCAAGACCCCTTATTCATCCCCATGTGCTTTTTTTTTTTTTTTTTAAACAACCCATGTGAATACTGCCAGTGATACCACTCCCTAGGCCCCTCTGATATTGAGAGGCTGGCAAATGATATCAGTAAAACATACCTTCCTAAAATGAGATGTGGCATAGAAATCTATCTAGCTACTGCCATTAGAATCCTCTAATTAATAAACCACAAAATGCAGAGGTAAGAAAGAAGGTGAATGCCCCACAAAAGATGACTAGCATGATAAACTAACAAGCTGCAAGGTATAATTAATCCCATTTGCTGTCCAAGAGTGCATGGACAATCTGAGCCGAAGCTCAAAGTCCCACTTTGCCGTAGCGAGCAGTACACTGTGGATTCCTGCTTTTGTCAGTCCTAGCCTTGTCACACGCAAATCTGGCTACGCTTCAAAGACAGGACAGGAACAACAAAGCAGCCCACCTTTTTGAAGTCTGCCACTTGCAACCTGTATGAAAGCCACAGGTATATGTGACCATCTGGCTGTCTATTTTAGGCAATCTGAAAACTACCAAGCCCTCTGGTATTTTTGGGCTGCTCTTATTAACCAGGCACATGCTAAAGAACAATTGGCATCTAATTGGCAAGTTTCATATTTGTAGCCTGATTTTGGTAAATAGGTAAACATTTATTTTCTCCAGAGCAGACCTCTGGGCCTGGCAATGTCATCATAATGAACAACGCGACTTCTGTACTAGTCCTTGGCCCTCCAGGCACTTTACAAAGATATCATAAGAGATCTCCATTTTACAGATCGAGAAACTGATGTTTAGTAGGAACAAGCCATAGAATCAGAGAAAACAAGGGTTGAAGGGACCTGAAGAGGTCACATCTAGTCCAACCCCCTGCTCCAAGCAGAACCAGCCCCAACTACATCACCCCAGCCAGGGCTTAGTCAAGCCAGGTGTGGTGGAGCACCTTTGGGTGCCTGCCACTTTAAAGGCTGGCGCAGGCTGCAGAGGAGTCTGCAGGTGAAAGCAGACTCAATCAGGCGGTCACATGAGAGTCAGGAGGCCACCTGATTGGTAGAGGGCTGGGCAGCCTGAGTATAAGAGTAAGCCCAGGGAGCAGGGCCAGCCAGTAGCTGGTGGTGCATCAGGCAGCCCAGTAGGAGAAGACTGCCTTATAGTGGGGTCTGGGGGGGACCCCAGCTGAGTAGGAAGGTCAGCTGCTGCCAGACTGATGGTCAGACTCTTGACTGGTCAATGCAAGGGGGCCAGGGCTGAAAGGCCAAAGGGCAAGTAAGCCCACCATGAGGGGCATGCCAGGGCTGCAGAGAGATGCTCGCACCCCGACCGCTCCAGAGGTGGGTCCAGAGCCTAAAAGAGACCAAAGGTCCCTTGACAGGGGGGGATCCACTGCTGAGAGAGGATAGGAGGTCAGCCAGCAAGCCGACTGGTATAAAGGAGGCTGACGTTCAGCTCCCAGAAGAGACGTTCAGCTCCCAGAAGAGAGGTAGCCTCTAAGGCACCTGAGAGGGAGAAGAAGGGGATGGGCCCAGAAGCCCCATGAGGGTGTAGAGTATGAGAGGCAAGGAGCCCAGAGTGCATATGGGAGTAGAGGCCCCAGTGAGGGGGCATGTGGCCCAGGCACATCTAAGGACACCTGAGACCAAGTTTGGCCCAGAGGCTGGGCCAAGGTATGTCCAAGGACACCTGAGGCCAAGCTTGGGCCAGAGGTTGAATGCGGCTCAGTGATGGAGCTGGAGTAGTTGGAAATAATCTTTTAGATGCCATCTGAGAGGCATGGGACACAGCAAAGGGAAGGTCGGAGCCATGTATTATGCCCTTCACATCAGGACTTTGAATGGGCAGCCTTCCGCCTGCAAACAACTATTAAAATACAACTAAGGCATGGCAGGAGAGTCAGGTGGGCGGACTGCCCTAGGCAGGTGGGTGGGCCGACATTGTGACTGGCCCCAGGATGGGTCCCTGTCACACCAGGCCTTAAAAGTCCCGTAGTCACAAACCTCTCAGCTTGTTTTATCCACACATGTGTGAACAGGGCTTCATTCTGCATAGCAGCCTCCATCCAGGAAAACCACCTAAGTGTTTAATTCCAAAATATCAGCAGTCCCAGGTGCTTAGAGTTAACCATATAATTAAGTGCTTTACTGAATCAGGGCCAGAGAGCTCAGCAACTTGTAAGATTTTTATCCGTTGGAGGAGTTTGAAAAAAAAGGAAAGGTTTTCACGAGGGTTAAAAGGTTCAACCAGTCAAAAAAACCAAACCAAGGCATCCTTTCTCTCCCACTGTAGAGAAGTGGCATCAGATGTTATATTCCAATAAGTCACACGGCAAATGAATCCATGAGACTTTTTGTATGTTGAGGGCTGGAAGGCTGGGATGTGAATGCTTGCTTTCCTATAAGAGATGAGCAACACAAGTGCGTCAACATAATGTGCCATCCATCCCATGCGAGAGCTGGCACTGTGCTCCGATATGCTCCCTGAGGAAATTTCTTGCACTGTTTATTTATTTGAAATTTGGGCTCCCTGGGACATCCTCCGGAGAGTCACTTCTTGTTTTCCTGAGTTTCCCAGGGGGACGAGATGCTGTTCACACAATCCGGCTCCCGGAGAAAACAAACAATAGAGCACAAGCCTTTCAGTGTAAAAGAGCAGACAGCAGCACGGTGCAGTCATCGCCGCTTTGCATTTCACATGACTATACTACATTCATCTGCTGAGCTCGGTATCATATATCTAAAAAAACCTGACACTTCCCTACAGCGTCAGAGGAGAGAAATGCATTTTTTTTTGAATGGCTAGATTTTTAACCTCCCAAATATTCTCATTTCCTCTCAGCTGTTTTTTTTTTCCTTTCCTAATTTCTGAAATGGGCCTATTGCACAGCTCTTTACACTCACTTATAGGAATTATATTAATTGAACAACTCTTCTTTCAAATTGTTGCTCAGATTTTGAGCGCTAAGGATACAGCTGGGTGCCTACTGGAATTTAAATTAATAGGAATGATATGCCTAGATGCCTTGTAAAGCAGAACCTCTAGATACTCAAATACCATTGAAAACCTAGCCCCTTGTCTTCATAGCTGCCTGGAAAAGACTTAGCATCCAGCAACCTGGAAAGTGGCCAGGACATCAAGGCAATATTCCTAAATTTACAAAACCATCCTGGGGTCTTTTATACCTACAGCTGGCCAAGGTCTCGGGTTTAACGCTCCTCTGCAAGACAGCATAGCCCTTTCAAGCACCAAGCTGGGCATTAGTGCAAAACCACCTTTGGGACCAACAAGGTCATTATAACTGTCTTCAGTCTCCCCATGAGAGTCGGTAGAGGTCTCCTGTCCACAGTGTCACTACACTCAAACCCGTGTAGTGCTCCAGTCTCTCTGGGTGGTAGAGATGCAAGAGGGACACTGTAGATTACCTCTCCTACCCACCGCCTGCAAAATACTGCTTCAGAAACAGCTAGTGCAAGGGAAGAAGGACAACGTGGCTTGATGGAGTGGGGCAGACAGGCAGGCCTAGCTTTTGAAATGTAAGCAGGTGCCCTTACCTTCCCAGCTGTCCTGGGATCATCTGGAGAAACGCCTCCGATAAGGAAAACAAGACCGAGACAGACGCATCATTTTCTTTCAAGCCTAAAACAATTTAGATCTTCTGAGTGCTTTGCAAACTGGAGCTAATTAATCTCCCCAGCACCCTGGTGAATTACTCAAGTATTGCTGTATTATCCTTGCTTTTCAGCTGGGAAAGCTAGGGCGCGGAGGGAGTGCTCACACATGACTGAGCCACAGTGGCCAAGGGATTATGAGAACAATATCTAGTGGCTGGATAGCACTTTGCATCAGTGAATCCCACAACTCTTTCCAGAGGGGTCAACATCATTCTTCCTATTTTTGGGACAAGGAAATTGAGACCAGGGCAGGAAGTGATTTGTTGCTGGCAGAGCCAGGAACAAGACCCGAATCTCCAGCGTGCTAGCCACCAGGTTACTCTGCCTTCCCTACTGCTGAAGAGACTCGCTCCAGAGCCCAAACCTTTGCTTCCTCCTGCCGTTGGCTCTGCCTGCAGGATTGTCGTCTATGGTCCCTGCTTTCCGGATCAAGTGGCCACCCCAGTTAAATCCCAACTCTTCCTTTGGGCCTTGCCAATCCCAAGCAGCTTCAGCATGGCCAGCTCTTCCTCCCAGTGGATCATTGCTGGCTTGCTGGAACATGCAGCTAGGACTGTGTCGTTTGCTGCGGACGTACACGCAGCCGTGGCAGTGGGATGAGCTAAAACTGCTTCCCAGCATTCAGGCATTACAGGCAGACCAGCGTGGTGGGAACAGCCCCACCACGTTACCATGCCCCGCACAGCTGTGGCTAACCTCTGGCTGAATTTCCAGCTGAACTCCCGGCGCCTAGCTCAGTGGTTTTACTGGCATCAATTGCTCTGTCAGGGGTAAACCCTCCTCCGCTCAGTTCAACACTCGACCTGCCTTCAGGAGTGTTTGGAGGTGATGGAGACAACAGGAACGTCTCCTTCTGCCCCTTAATGGTCCGTAGTTAGCAGAGTCGCCCACTGCCTGCTGCTGCAGCATGCAGGGATGTTTGAGAGCTGGACTCCCTGCCCTGGAAGCGCTTGCTGCTCCTCTGCTCTTGGCCTCTTTTAGATCCACGTGGTTTCTTACGTGGCAGCCGTCACGCCGCCGTCTGAGAGTTTCAGGTGGGCCCCCTCTCTCTTGCTTGTCCTTCCAAGCGGAAGGGCCAGGAGCCTGGCAGGCGATGGATTTAGCTCTTTGGCGTTTGCTGTTCTTACAGAGAGCCTGGCTCAGAGAAGAGGGCTTTGCTTTTTGGCCCCAAAGTGCACGGAGATTTTCTGGGATTTCTGATGGAAAAAAAAATTATGCACTTTTTCTTGAAAATACAGTTGGGCCCCAATTTACACAGGTTGGGTTTTTTTGCACTGTTTCAGTTATGCACTGTCAATTAATTGTGCATCTTTTTATGCGATTTCTATTTGCACAGTGTTTTTTTGGAGTGTAAATCGAGGCCCGACGGTAAGTTTGCCTCTCTCCATCCAGCCCCAGGAGTGAATTTCAGGGTGGCAGGCCAGGAACAGAGAGAGTGCTGAATTACAGGGGTGAATGGCATTACTTTTGCTACTTTCCGGTTCTCCGGAGCACTTGTTTTTGTATCAGAGAACTTGAACCAGAAATGACTCGGAGGCCTCCACTCCATTTCCCTCTTGGCTGTCTTGAAGGAGACACTGTCCACTCCGATTGGGATGTGTGCGAATGCCCCATGTGACCAAATCTCAGGCCAATAGAAGTCCTGGGAGAATTAAGAAGTTCCAAAGGAAACCGTTTTGAAACAAAAAAGCTTTGTCATTTTGGGGGGGTGCAACCCCCAAACCAAGAAAGTAAAAGCAAAACTCTGCCTGTGTTGATTGCAATCGTCCGTGCCAAGAGAACCGAGGGTGAGCGGAGGAAAGTGATGGGCAAGTTTTCTCCCAGATTCAATCATTTCTGTTTTCATTCATAACGTGGACTCTGAAATGACTAAAGGTCCGATCCAAAATCCAACAGGGCTGAAAACTTCCGATTGCTTTCACGTCTGGAGCGGATCACGAGCTGCCCGTGCCCCTTTCACCTTTGGCAGTGCCTCTTACCTCGCCTGCGGTTTCAGAGAAGCAGCCTTTTCATTGTTATTTCCTGTATTTTCTCTGCCTAATTCCTTCCTTCCCGAAGCAGGAAACAGGATCTCTGATGCAAGCAATCTGCACCATCCTCTCTCTCCTCAGCAGAGAGGGAAGCAAAAGCATCATTTTCTTCTGTCTCTCCCTCCCCCCGTCCCATAGCCCACCCTCTTTTTCTTTTCTTTTTTCTCATTTTTAGTGACTCAGTTCCCTCTCTCGCACTCCATCTGCTCTGGATGCAGCTGAAGCTCTGAGAAATGTTCTCCGCCATCCGTCTTGCAGTATGACTTTATTCCCCTCCCCGGCCTCCAGCTAGCGTCTCCACTTATCTATCCCTACTCAACTCTAGATCTCTGCTCCCCTCGCTTGATGATTTGTCTTTGTAGCAGCCTGTTGCTTATTGATGCAGGACGAGGGAGCTGCAACCATGGAGAGGAAAAGGACACAGCCCTCTGTCCTTGTGCATAGATTCATAGATGTTAGGGTCGGAAGGGACCTCAATAGACCATCGAGTCCGACCCCCTGCATAGGCAGGAAAGAGTGCTGGGTCTAGATGACCCCAGCTAGATGCATATCCAACCCCAGCTAGATGCATATCCATCCAGCGCAGTGATCCTGGGTGTGCTAATGGCATTACTTTTGCTACTTTCCAGTGCTCCGGTTTGCATCCAAGAACGTGGACCAGAAATGAGGCCTCCACTCTATTTCCCTCTTGGCTGACTTTAAGGAGACCTCGTCCACTCAAACTTGGATGCATGTGAATACAAGATTTGACCAAATCTAAGGTCAATAGAAATCCTTGGAGACTGAAGCCGTTCCAAAAGGGAACAGACCCTTTCAGCCCCATTTCTTTGAACAATGACTGTGAGTGGTGCTTCGAGCAAGCGGTTTGCACTGGGGTCACTTTGACTCCAGGAAAAAAGGGGCCACTCAAAGGTGAAGGTAGAACAAATGCAAGGAAATGCCTTTATATAATACTGCCCAGAGCCTGGGGGAGGAGAGGGTGATTTGATCTCCTCCTTCCCTTGGCTGTTGTGATGAGACAATGACCCGGCTTCCTTTTCACTCTTCCTCCGGGGGCCCAAGCAGGAGAGGGCAAGGGAGGTTATGCACAAGACAGCATATAGAGGAAAACGAGTCCTTATCCTCTCCTGTCTTGCACGTCCTGTCTGAGCCACAATCTGACACTCGACACATGCACGCACACTGTGTACGAAGGACATCCAAGATAAATGCACTCATTCTGAGTTGTAGTCACACTCACATTGGTATAAATCAGGAGTAACTAGCATTGCCCTGACAGTGGTCCAAGTGAGGGCAGAATCAGGCCCAGTTTCATCCCTCTGCTTCTTTGCTCTGGTCCCAATCCCGCTGCCATTGAAGTGAATGGCAGAACTTCCATTGACTCCGATGCTATCACGACACCCTTTTCTCACACGGGTGGTGGTTGGGATTCCTTGGCTTCGGTTTCCAGCCTTCACCTTCTTTCAGTGTATTTGTTCTTTTCTTCTGCTTCCATCAAGCATTAGCCCCCGCCACTCAGCTCTGGTGTCCACAGCCGCCTGCAGGATGCTGCTGACCACATAATGGATGCTGCATTTTCCTAAATGCAATCACTCCATTAATCTTGTGCAATTAATGCTTTGGGAAGCACTTTCCAATGATTGATTACGAGGGAAGTGCTACAGCAAAGCAAATAGCTGTTGCTCTAGTTGTATTATCACAGCAAGTCACAAATCCCTGGCTTTTGACAAAAAAAGGTAGAAAGGAGCCTTTCCTGTCAGTACTAAAGACCATGAAATTACCTCAGAGCTGCCCTATGGCCCTTTTACATGGGGATGCATCAGGGCTAAGACAAGGCAGGCACCTGGGACCCTCAAGGAATGAATATTCTTGGTGCAAAGGGGCTTCTGTAGGAGCCACGGATCTATTAGACCTACCTCTGTGCAGCTGTCACACAGGGCCCAAGTGCAGAGGGTATTTTGGAGATAACGGGAGGTCGGAGGGGAGGTGTCTGGGAGGCTTGTACACCCCACAGGGTCTGTGCTACTGCAGCAGCCCTGGGTCTGATGGCTGTATGGGTACAGATGGGTTGCCCATGCCACCCTGTCAGATGCCATAACACATAAGCAGCTTGAGCTGGATGGGAGACCACTAGGAGCCATGTCTGCAATGCAACAGAGACTTCAGCTCATTGAGCCACCCTTCTCTTGCTTGCTGTCCTGCACCAGAGCCAGCTGCATCTTCATCCTCAAGTGGAAGAGCCCTTCTAGGAATAAGTCTGTGGGCTTGTAATGGGACCTCATCTCCAGGGGCAGCTGTGAGGCCCCTGGAGGCCAAGAAAATTTCTTGCACCCTGTTCTCAGGGCAGTCCGCCCTTCTTTTGCCCACCACATCTTGATATAAATTGTCATTATTAAAGTACAGGACGCTGCCCTGGTCTTGCACTAATGATCCCCAGGTGTCTGGGGTCATGCATAGGGGCTAGGTGCATGGCTCCTTTCCACCCCTACACCACATCCCATGCCTTGCACGTGGTTCGAGTCACCAGTCAGGTGACACTTGTCCCTACATCTCTGACAATTCTCACCACTTGTCCCTTGCTCCCAGGCCTGCAGACCTGCTACTTCCCACTGTAGGTTCAGGGTCCTGCCACGCTGCCATCAGGAGCTCTGCACTGCACGCCTCTCAGGGCTGGCCTGAGCCAGCTCGAGGGTAGCTCGAGCCCGAGGGTAGCTCGAGCCTGAGCCCTCTTCCAGTCAGACTACAGGGCTGCCCCATAACCCCCTGGGACCGTGCTGCTCTTCAGTAACAGGGTCAGGGTTCCCCAATGCTCGTTACCTGCACTGCATGCTAATTACGAGCGGTAGAGATGGGAAGGTGGCTGCTGCATAACTCCCTGAGCTTCTATGGCCTGGGGTGCTGGGAGTGGTGGGGGGAGATAAGGGGGAAGTGCTCCAAATACCCTGCAAGGAGGGATGGGGCCTGGTGGAGGGCAGGTGCAGATGGGCCACATGCATGCACCGGAGGGCAGATCTAGGGGCTGCCCTCTCTGCCTTGACTGCTGTCTGTCATGGCACTGACCCCTCCGCCACTCTAGACACAGATGGGTGCCCCAGGGAGCTGCAATGGGCTGCTCCAGCATCTCTCTGGGTCCTGCCTTGCCTTCAGTCTTGGGTCCCATGGAGCCCTGCCTGGTTCTCTCTTACCTGGCTTTCAGACTGACCTCCACCCACCATCGTTAGTTCTGGCTCGTGGCCCTGTATCGGCATCCTACTCCATCCCTGAACACTTGGCTGGACTCACACAGCCCCGTCCTGATGTGGGTGTCTTGCCTGCATATAGCAGTCTGGGGTAATGATAGCATCTTCTACAACTATAAGACTCCCCCATGCAGTTTTGGTTGGAGCTGGGATTCTTCTTGCCCTCGTGCAGGGTTGCTGCGTGCTCTCAAGCAGGGGCACAGTAAAAGTGGTGTGTATTTTTATAGGGAGAAACAAACTCTGGTGACATACACGGTGTCTCCGAAGGCAATGAAAGCTGTGCAGCTGATAGCAGCCTTCAATCTTGTAGAGTCCAGTGCTATGGAGAGCCGAGCACTCGGATGCAACTAGAGTTTCTGGGAGTGGGAGCCTTGCTGGAAGAGGTTTTATGTGGGTAAACTCTTTGCAGAGCAAAATGCACTCCTCTTGAAGCACCCTTCTCATAGCACAAGTCCAAACTTGTACTATGCTCCTCTTGTATCCGAGGGCAGCCACAGGCTTTGATGAAATTAAATCTCCCATGAAGAGATCTATTTCCGAAAAGCTCCTTGCCATTAGCCTTGTGCATATTATATGTATTACACACACACACGTGCACCCACACACACTTTGAGGTAACAGAAATAAGTTGAGCAGGTGGTGTCAGTGGGGGATAGGTAGTGGGCAAGAGCTATGGAGTTTTCTATACCAATAGGTAAAAGGCTGGAGCCTTTCACTGTTCACGTCCAGACATCAGAAAGTTTAAAGATCTTTTAGAAGATGCAGAATTTTGATAGACAAATACATGTTCTGTTAGGAGCCAGCAGGACTAACCTAAGTGCCTTTGTAAGGGCATTTATTTAATTTGCTCCTTTTGGCTGATAATCGGAAGGCTATCAGAAAACTGGGAGCTGCACTTTCCAGTCAGTCCCAGTTGCAAAGTGCAAGGTGTTTGTCTCCAATAGGGAAGAAAATGCAACAGTATAATTAAAACCTACCTTGGGAGAAGGGTGACGTGGCTCGTCTTTCCCCTCTGCTGCATCAGGAATGGGAGAGACAAAATGAAGCCTTTGGATAGACAAACTGCCCTTCTCTTCTTCAATTCTCCAGGGGTTTGCTCAAAGCCCCCAAACCCTCGGAGAAGAGGAGAGCAGTTGTTCCTGGCACACATGCTGTTCTGGAAATGGGTTTTAAGGTCATGTGTTAGCCAAGTTGCGTCTCTCAAAGGGTCCTTGAGATGGGTGAAAAAAATACACAGGCAATTTTTTGCAAACTCGGTGCAACCCATCGGCTCCTGGGGCCCCAGCAGAGATTTGCAGTTGTGCTTTCCCCCGGTAGCGTTTTGTCCTGTGTTTCAGTGCAGCTCCTGGCTTTCAGCAGCGACCCGGCTTCTTTGTTAGGATGCTCTAATCCAATTTTTCAACTGAGGATTGACTGGGATACTGAGAGGTCAAGCGCCTCGCCTGGGGTTGGAAACTGAATCGAGTGACTCAGCTGGAAAGGGAGAAGCCGAGCCCAGGTCCTGTCTGCACGGGGAACCAGAGCAAAGGCATGGCAACCAAAGGCAAGGTCTTTGGTTGCCCCCACAGCCTGATACCAACAGGCCAGTCTCTCCCCTGCTGAGGTCCCTCTGCTCTTCTGGTGGCTTAAAGCAGCCTGAAAAGGGCAGAAGGCAGGCTCCACGAATCCTTCCCATCTCAGGGACCTTTCCCCATCGGTATAGAGCGACCAGCATGGTCCTGAGTTGGCCTAAGTGGTATGAAGGGATGGAGGGCACATGCCTACTCTCTACTTGCCCGGGAAGAGTGTAACTTAGTCAGACAAACCAGGGCCTGCTGCATCCTTCTCTGAGCTGCCTCGTGTGCAGACCCATCCTGCCGGCTCCCTCTTTGGACCCCCAGTGACTTCCTCTCCCTGCCCCCCAAGCCCCGCTAGGAGAGCCCTAAAACCTTTCCAGGCCCCCACCATAATCCTAACCTTCCCTATGTTAATCCTATAAACCCTCGGTAAATCCCGTCTGCCTGCCTGCCTCTTTCGCCGTCTCTGCTTGGAGCCGCGGCTCCCGGGGGCTTTCCGGGCAGGCTGTTTTCCAGGTGCGCAGACGGCAAGGGGCTGCTTCTGGACCACCTTAGCATTTGCCTCTTGGCTTAACTGTGCCTTTGGCATGACTAATACTGGATCAGTCTGTAAGTCCTGGCAGATCCTTCTGTAAAAGCACTCTGGGCAGCCATGCTCTCAGATCAAATGTGGGCCCTTTCCCCTTCCACCAAGGCAGCTGGACCCAAGCAGGTCCCAGCTCTGAAAATGCCCATCTTCCATCAGAAACTTTCAGTGGGGGTACAAAGGGCAACTGGGCACTGCAGAGGGGAAGATAAGCCCCAATATCCATGTGCCTTAGCTTCCCTTTTGCAGCTATAGGGGGTGAAATGCTGCAGAAATCCTTGCTATTAGATATTAGTTATTTCCTTAAAGAAAATGCATGATAGGGAACAGACCTGTGTCAGCTCCAGAGCAGGGACTAAAGGACACCCCAGGATTTCCCTGCCTCCAAATCTGGCTCTCAGAGAAAGTGGATGGCTTCTTAGCAAAACTGTGCTCCCGCCTTACACACCTTGCCACTCCAGTGCTGGCCAGGCCAGGGGCTTGCACTCTTGTCCCTAAGTGTCACACAGGCACTCGTGTGACACTTGTTCATAAGGGTCACACAGCCAGCTTTGAAGGGTTGGGTCCAAAAAGGGGCTAAGCCATTCAGAGAACAAAATCTGCAGTTCAAGTGATGAGATTGAAACTGCAAAGCAAGTTGATCCCAATAGTTTGGGGCGTAAGGAGAGCACCAGCACGGCACTTCCTTGGAGGGTGGATTATTGGAAGCTTGAATACACAATATAGGTATTGTGCCTTTTTGGGGACTGCCAGTCAACCACGTCTTGTGTTTTCTGGCAAGATTAGTTACTCCCAACGCATAAGTTTAAACCCCCGAGGCCCTTGAGATTGCATGTACATTTACAACTACAATTAAGGCAAGCCCCGATACAGACTTCTGCCTACTAGATAAGGAATGGTGGTAAATGCCCATGTAAATACAGGAGTTCAGATGAGGACACATCCCGGACTCTTAACAACCAAATGCATCTGCGTACATGTGGCCTGTGTTTCTCTATGGCTGCTTCCTTCTGCTGCTCTCTGAATGAAAGGCACTGTGTATATAAATAAGTGCATTATTATGCATCGCCCAGCTTTGATCCCTGTGGAGTTAGGCTACCAAAACGAGGGGATTTTAGCCTCTTCTCAGATAATAATTCCCCTTCCCCAACTCCTCACTTGCTTCCCTTTGCATGGATAGTGTTAAAAAGTGGCAAAAGATGACCCCACGTGCCCAAGCCAGCATCTGTTGTTTCCAGGCTGCGGCTGAAATGCATCCCGAAAACTTTATGGAGGTCTCTCGTCCTCTTCCCTCCTCACTGTGCTGGCTGCCCGCAGAGATGGGCTTGTCCTGAACGTGCTTCTTGGGGTTGCAGAAGCGTGGATCTGGATGTGCTGCTCCAGCCCCGCTGGCTCCCCCCTAAGAAGTAGCTCGGTGATTGCTGTGCTCCTGCATGCGACCCCCTAACCCCCCAGGGTAGTCTGTAAATCAAGCTCTCTGTTCTCTCTTGGTCTCTGTTCACAGGGACATACCAGGGCCAGTGGGTCGGCGGGATGCGCCAAGGCTACGGTGTCCGGCAGAGCGTTCCCTATGGCATGGCTGCGGTTATCAGGTCGCCCCTGAGGACGTCCATTAACTCGCTGCGCAGCGAGCACACCAACGGCACGGCGCTGCACCCCGATGCCTCGCCCGCGGTGGCCGGCAGCCCCGCCGTCTCCAGGGGCGGCTTTGTCCTCATGGCCCACAGCGACGCCGAGATCCTCAAGAGCAAGAAGAAGGGCATCTTCCGGCGGTCCCTGCTGAGCGGGCTCAAGCTGCGCAAGTCCGAGTCCAAGAGCTCCCTGGCCAGCCAGCGGAGCAAGCAGAGCTCCTTCCGCAGCGAGGCGGGCATGAGCACCGTCAGCTCCACTGCCAGCGACATCAACTCCACCATCAGCTTGGGAGAAGGCGAGGCAGAGCTGTCCGTCATCGAGGACGACATCGATGCCACCACCACCGAGATCTACGTGGGCGAGTGGAAGAACGACAAGCGGTCGGGCTTCGGGGTCAGCCAGCGCTCGGACGGGCTGAAGTACGAGGGGGAATGGGCCAACAACAAGCGCCACGGCTACGGCTGCATGACCTTCCCGGATGGCACCAAGGAGGAAGGGAAATACAAGCAGAACGTCCTGGTCAGCGGCAAGCGGAAGAACCTCATCCCGCTGCGGGCCAGCAAGATCCGCGAGAAGGTCGACCGGGCCGTCGAGGCAGCGGAGAGGGCGGCCACCATCGCCAAGCAGAAAGCGGAGATCGCGGCGTCCAGGTAAGGCAAGCTCCTGGCCACCGACACGGAGGTGGCGGAAGGGGACTGGGGTTTGAGGAGAGGCCGGTCTGACAAGTGTCCTATGTTTTTAAACTGAGGCTTCTGGGCCCCCTTGTTTCCTCAGTTGCTGAATGAGTGAAGTCTTGGGCTGGGCTTTCAAATGCAAGCACAAGATGACTGCCTGGCCAGACCCAAAACAGCCAGTAAGGCCATCCCTCACCGCTGTGCCAGGGGGGTTGCTGAGGCTGTGCCCAGCAACACTACTTTGCTACCAGTTGCCTGCCATTCACGCCGAAAGGGTTCGGTCCTGCAGCCCAGATGCCGGCAACCTTCATAATGAAGTCTTTGCTTCAGAGCTCGGCCAACTTGGGCTCTCAGCCTGCAGCTTCCAGTGCAAATTTGCCCCGTTTTGCACAGGGGCACCTCACTTGACTCACGTCCCTGCTTTGGTGACTGGTTCGGTCATCTGGGCTGCTCTGACACTTGTGTGATGGCATGCCCATGCATGGAAGGGTCTGCACAAAACGGGGGGCCGTGTTGCGGTGGGACTGCAAATCTGGATGAGTACGGTTGAGGGAATGGAGTACGGTTTCATTGGCCACCTGGCAATATAACACGTCCACTGTCCCAGCACAGGCTGGGTTTCATTAAATTAGGGGTGGATGCTTCTGGGATAGTCTCAACTTTATTTATTTCCAAGCCATGGTCAGGGAGAATCATAGAAAATGAGGGTTGAAGGGACCGCAGGAGGTCACATCTAGTCCAAAGCAGGACCAGCCCAACTACATCACCCCAGCCAAGGCTTTGTCTAACCGGGTCTTAAAAACCTCCAAGGATGGAGATCCCACCGCCTCTCTGGGTAACCTGTTCCAGTGCTTTATTACCCTCCTAGGGAAAAAATTTTTCCTAATATCCAACCTCAACTCCCCTTGATGCAGCTGGAGCCCATTGCTCCTTCAGTCATCTGCCCCCACTGAGCACAGCCCAGCTCCTCTTTGTTACCACCTTGCAAGTGGTCGAAGGCTACTATTCAACCCCCCTCCATCTTCTCTTTTCCAGACTAAATAATCCCAGGTCCCTCAGCCTCCCCTCGCCAGCCCCCCAACTATTTCATTGCCCTCCACTGGACTCTCTCCAATGTGTCCACATCCTTTCTGTACTGCGGGGCCCAAAACTGGACACAAGACTCCAGATGTGGCTTCACCAGTGCTGAATAGAGGGGAAAAATCACTTCCCTCGATCTATTGGCAATGCTCCTACCAGTGCAGCCCAGGATACCCTTAGCCTTCTTGGTACCCAGGGCACACTGCCAGCTCATATTCACTTATTGTCCACTGTAACCCCTAGGTTATCCCCAGGTGATCTTTTCAGGGCAATAAAATGATGGCAGAGAACAAATGTCACATCACTGCTACCTTATACAAGTGTAGAGCATTATCCTAGTCCACTCTGTCTTGGCCAAGATGGGAACTGTTTATATCGGCCTCACAGAGCGGCTGGTTCTTGCTGGAAGCCAGCTCTGTCCTGGGGCGAAAGATCAAAGCCAGGGCAGCTCAGCCACACACCACACACACTCAACAGATGTGCTCGACTTTGGAAAACATGCCATGGGTGTCACATGAAGAAAGCCAAACTCACTCTGCGTTAGTGTTAGCAGCCAAAGCAACAATGGGGATAGCTACAGGTGTCGCAGGTAGCGCTGGTGGCACGGCTCCACATGGCACAACATCAGATTCGCTTGATGCTGAGCCGGCATCAGCACGTAATGGAGCGGTATCACCGCACACTTCCTAACGCCGTTCTGCAGCGTTGCATCTGATGCAGAACAGGGGCTGCAGCCCCGATTGTCAAGGAACCGGGCATTGCGTGGGATGCACGGTTTCCTGGCTCAAGCAAATCCCTTTGAGCAGGCTGCGCTGCCAACCTGCCCGTTACGGGGGCACCGCTGGGGTGCAGCCCACAGCTGGCCCTGCACGCCCCCTTCTCCCACTTGCCACCCACACCTTGGTGCTAAATAACTTGGAGAGGATGCTTCACCCTGGGGAAGCGGGGGTGGTGTGAACTTTAGGGTTAATTACTGCCGAGTCTCATATCAGCGCTCTGCCGCGCGGCCTCCACCTCTCGTCATCAACAGAGATTTTTAACGAACTGTCTTGCCACTTTGGGCTGCCAGCAACATGCCACACATAAAGTTTTGCCCTCCTTGGGCTCATAAGGATAACAAAGGGGGAAAAAACCCCATGCAGCTTACCGCCACCGAGATCCCCATGTCTTCAGGTCCATTCCCTGCATGACCCAGGGCGCTGATGGCCTGCTCCAGGGGTAACTCCCCTCTCCCTTTTGAGGGTGATCAGTCCTCATTCCCCTGCCTGGCTTGTCTTCCTTCCTTGCTGGTGGCCAGAGACTGGTTTTTATGTTTCTGGGCCTTTCTCCTCTTCCATTCACTTGATCCCACCCGGTGCAGCCGGCACAGGAGGTCCTCGTTACCAGCACGCAGTCTCCAGGAGGGCTGGGTCTGCAGCTTGTCTCCAGCTGCCTCTCGTCACCCTTTCTGGCTCTAAAGATCCTCACCTTGGCTTAAAGGGACCCAGCCCTGTGGCTCTGTCCTGTGGTCCATCCCCCCCATACCAGGGTGAACCCCCCGTTACACTCCTCCTAGTGCAAGCAGCAGCTCCGGCTGCTCGCTCTCTGTCCACTGAGTGTGCGATGTGCTCCTCGCTGTCGATACCGTGGCGTGGTGTCTGGTTTCCTCCGTCTACCTGTTTGCTGGTGGTGTCACTTGTGATGAGATGCTACCACCGAGGCCATGCTGAGGTGCTAACCTTTGCACAGCTGCTTTCTGCAAGGGAGCATGCCCCAAATGCTAAGTAGCAGGGCTTTCTATCAGCGGTGTCCTCTTTTGCTGGTCTGGAGCTTGTAGTCCTGCCTGCCTGGGAGAAATGAGATTTAAAAGGAAGGGCAGGAAAATCCCCACTGGCTGCTGCTGCCCTGGGGGAGGCTTTTCCCTGCTGGAGGCCCTCTCTCTATCTCTCAGAGCAGGGGGTTTATGTACCCCACAAGCTCCTGCATGTCCTGCCTGGGGTGGGCCCTTGCTGATCGTGGAGCAGCTCGAGGGAAGGACTCCGTTTGGGTTTAATTATATTATATTTTCTTTCTGGGCCTGTCTGTGCATGTGTGTCTCTCTGAGCTTGCTTTGGAGTATCTAACACTAGGCTCCAGCTTGGCTGTGTGATTAGGTGCAGGGTCTCCTGTGCAGGTCAGGACGCTGCTTGAAACGATTCAGTGGGCAGGACCGTTTCCATCTCGGCAGCAAGGAGTCCTCATTGTGACCCACTTTCTAGCCCACCCTCTCTCAGCCTGTTTCCCCCGGCATGACTCACCTGGGTGGCAACCGTGCTGGCATCGCAGGTACAGGAGCTGCGTGGGCCTGACGCTTCGCGTAGCATCGCTGCAGTCAGCGCGCTCTCTCTCCGCTGCCTGTGGGTCTTTTATCGGGAGCGAGAAGGGAGCTGTCAATCCAGGGAAAACCCATTCATCCCGGCGCGGTGGAACGGCAGAGCCACCCACCTGACAGGCTGCTGGATTACGGAGGTGGCGGGCCTGCAATTGCGTGGCAGGGGAAATCTCACCCCGGCCTACCTGCCTCCCGCTCCCCGGACGCCCCCGCTATCCAGCCCGGGGCTAGAGGAGGACGTTCTTCTCTTCCCTGCAGCTTTCCATGAATTAACCAGTTTCTTTTCATATCCCTAGTACCTTGCCACCAAAAAGCCCAGGGAGTCCTTGAGCAGGGGGATTAGACACCCGCTCTCCCTGCTTCTCTTGCTGAAATGCTTGGAGCCATGTTCTAGCATATGTTTGCATTGCAGCAGCATATAGAAATGTACCCCCCCCCCCAATATCATGCTAGACGCTGTACACACACAGAGTTAGAGTCAACCCCTTCTCTAGAGATGCACAGTTTAGGCAGACAACAGAGGAGGAGAGGAAGGAAGGATTATTGTACCCATTTTACAAGGGAGAACTGAGGCCCAGAGGTGAAGTGGGCTTGTTTGAGGCCACACAGGAAGTGTGCAGAAGTGATTTGCACACACACTGACTTGTGCAAGACAGACAGAACTGACTTGCCCAGCTGCGGCCCCGGCGAATTTGCGGAGGAGACCGTTGTCGGGTCCAGAGGACGCACGCTCCTCCTGAGGCTCAGAGAGTTTGACTGCGGGTCAGGTTTAAGGCAACCCTCACTCTTCGTTAAGGCTTTCGTGCTTCTTTCTGTCCTTGCAGGGGTGAATTTTAGCTCGGAGTGGGGGTGAGGAAGAGAGCCAGAGAGGAGCAGTTGGTGCCCTGGTGTGATTCAGGCCTGCCTACCCAAACCAGCCCCGTGCTACCCTTGCTTTTCCAGCTCCTTCATTCAGGCTGGCGGTGCCATTGCTACTCCAATGGGCCCCTCCTCGCACATCGTCCGCAGCCCCTCGTTCCTGACCCTCGTCACCCCCTGCTATTTCCATCCGCGGCTCTGCACACTCCTGCGATGGCGCCCCTCCATCCTGACCTGCAGCCCCGGTCTCCTAGCCTTGCTGGCGCTGCTCCCCGATCCTGACCCCCAATCTCCCCAGGTGTTCTGGTTTCCTGCGACCTTTCTTTCAAATGTAAACTGCAAATATAAATCCTCCAGTAACTGCATCAGCTTCAGCAGCGAGTGTTGATGATATGCTTCCCCGGGCAAGTGGCCTAATCCGTCGCCTTGCTAAAATGCACCATGCTCCATCCCTTGGGAAGTTCCCTTCAGTGCAACAGCACCCCCTTTCCCGGTCTGCGCCCAATCTTTGACCCCATGCCAGGCTGCCGTGCGGGGTGGGAAGAAGTGTGCCCTGATGCTTTGCTCCAAACACCGTGATCCAGAGACAAATTCAACTCTTCTCTCCCTACAGATGGCTAGCTTGATGCCTGTACAGATGTGCATGACAGATGTGCAGGAGCTATGTAGCTGGCTCCCCAAATCTGCCTGGGAGCCTGATGACTCAGAACTCACTCCTGACCAAAGGAAAAAGAGGAAGAAAAGGTTGATTCGATGGCCCTTAATATTACCACGTGGAGCCTTCAGGCCGCAGCAAGGAGAGCGTTTGTCACAGCCTGGAGTTTCCTCTCCATTTTCTGAATGGGGATGAAATAAATAGGTTTTGCAGGGAGAGATGGGTTAGGGGGGAAAAAATGCAGGTGCCTCCCAGCAATAACTGGATCTCATTGTAAATGCCAATCATTCATATTTAAAGTGACACTTCGAACCTTCCTCAAAGAAATACACTTGGTTGGATCCCTTCTCTGCGGTGCAAATGAGCTGCCCAGGCCCGCTCAGCGAGCATATTTGCATCCGAGGATGCTTTCAAGCCAGTGTTGGCTCACGTGGCTGTCGAAGCTTTTAAAAAATAACCTGCGTTCTCTCTCTGTATCGTCCCCGGGTTTGGTGTGGCATTGTCATGCATTGTTAAACTGCCGATGCCTTTCCTCCCGCAGACGGCTGCATTTCAGCCACGGGTCAAGAGAGCCACGTACCTGCTGCTGTTTGCATAATCAGTCCTGTTGTCGGGTTTGCGAGGCCTGCCGGGATCCGCGCCTGCCGGTTGCTGTATATCTTTTAGATGTTTCCAGGGACATTGTCAATTTGAAAATCATTTTCGCCTCTGAAAACGGTGCACCCATGCTCGTTACACTTAACGCCTAGGATTGCTGTAACCGAAATCTTTGCTCTAGTTCTCCTTTACTTTGCGTGTTTGACAGCGTTTTGTGTACAGGCAGCCTCGTGGGCCAGCTGATAATGCGTGTCCTCTCCCCGGCTCTGGGAGTAGGACGGTGGAGCTGCAATGGGAAGGAAACAGGCAGCAAGCAAATGCACGCGCTGAGCGGAAGGAGGTGCACAGCTGTGTGATCCGGGGCTCGCTCCAAGGAGCCTCCTGTCCATCGGGAAAGGAGCAGAGTAACGAGAAACCTTTACGGTTTTTAAAAGAATTAAGAAAACAAGGCAGCCCGCGTGCAGGGTGCTCAACCAGAGTTGAATTTTTAAAATAATTAGCCAACATTTTAAAAATTGCACATTTTTCCTCTGATATCGCTTCTCTCCCCTGCCTGCCTTTGCAGCGAGCTTGCAAAGCTAGAAAAGACACTCTGGGTAGCCTGACCTCTGCATTTTCCAGGCCTGCTCCCGACACTGTTCCCACTTGGCTTTTATCTACCCTGCTCTTGAATAGGCTCGGAAGAAAGAAAGAGAGGATGGTCACGCTCGGGATTCAGAGCTATGCTCTTTTTATCTTGCAAACATTGCCTCCAGTGTGTGAAGGCTGCTGGTCTATTGAAAAGCCCTTTATTGATTCTTGTTCTGCAGCGTGTGCCTGCCTGGCTGTATGCGAAGAAGACAGACCGACTCTTAAATAGGGTGTGCTGAATATTACCTCTCGGTCAGCAGCCATAAGTGAAGTGCGTTTCTAGAATCGGTGCTTTTGCTGCATCAGCTGCTTACACGTTGGCCTGGAAATGGATGAATCAAGGGCCAAATCGGATAGGACGTGACCAGTCCTTGTTTGAGCAAAACTCTTACTTGCTTCAGACAAAACGGCAGGGTTTAGGGTGGAAGACTTTGTGCTGTCTCCCGTCTGAGGGCCAGTTCCTCAGCTGGTGCAAACGAGTCCAGATCCACGGCGGTCACTGAAGCTATGTTGATTTGCATCGGCTGAGAATCTGGCCGGGGAACTAGTTGATCCTAAGACGATCAAAGTCAGAAGCTGCTTTGATTAACCCGAGGTATAAATAGCCTTGGAGGGGAGCGCGTGGCACCGACTGGACTTGCTGTGTGAGCCCTTCTAAATTATGGCCTCGGACACCTCCGTGCGGAGAGGACTGAATCATGACGGGTCTGCCCGGGACAGGCCTGTCTCTCGGGAAAGCAGAGCAGAGGCAGGGCTGCTTTCTTGAAGTGCGGGGAGCTGTAACATGGGGAGAGGCTAGTGAGACAGCTGCAGTGAACTTGCATTTCTACCCAGGAGAACTTTTACAGTCTTTTCTCCGATGCCCGATGAAGGGGGTGCGCCCAAAAGCTTGCAATGAAAGACTTTTTTTTTTGTTTTGCAAAAATCTAGTTGGTCTACTAAAAGAGATCACCTCTACCACGAGTCCTGATAGCTTTGGTGACGGCACGGCGAAGAAGCTGTTTGCGTGTTGAGAAATGGGCAAGATGATTCTGCCCCCAAAGGCTTTGCGGCAGGGCACGATTTCATGTCTCAGCAGCGTGGAAGAGCGTGGCCCAGGCATTGCAGCCGGGGAGGTTGGGAGGGTGCGGAGAGCCGATGTGGGGACAGGAAAGCTCAAGGCCGGTCCAGAAGGTGATGGCAGAAGCTGCCTCTGCGCTCTCTGTTGCTTTGCTGAAGATATTAAACTCGTGGCTGCGTGCAGGCATATAGCCCAGGGACCGTCCCTCTGAAAAACGGGTCCGTTGAGCTCAAGGGACGTCTCCGTTCACTGTGGGCGGCAGTCCTCGTGTCCCCTGTGGCCCTGTCACTGCGCTCTTGGCTGGTCCCTTACAGCGAGCAAACAAAACGTGTCCACCTCGCCAGCTTCTCCCTTGCCGACAGCCTCTGACATCCATGAAGAGGAACCGCTCATGTGGAAGATGGGGAGTGTTGTCCTTACCATCCTTAGGGGAAAAGGAGGAGGGGGTAGATGCTGAGCAGAACGGGGAGGATGAAGAAGCTAAGGGGATGGTTTGTTCGCTTTAGGCTTATTAACGAGAGCTATAATGACAGTCGCTGGTCAGGGCAGAAAGGTTTATAGCCACCAATTAGAGCAAAAGACAAGCGTATTTTTGTATTAACAATAATAACAGCCTTCTCAGTCTGCAGACTTTGCATTCCTTGATCCCGAAAGCAGGTATTACTTTCTATAGCAGAGAGGGACCATACGTCTCCTTTTAAATATTACGAGCTAAATTCCCATCCCCATAAAATCTGATGTAGCTGCAAGGGGCCGAGATGCTGACTGTGCAGGCGTGACTGCGCAGTCATTTCGTTTGTGTAAAACAAGTACCAAATGGCTGTGCCGTAATCGGAGTTACCGCACAGTCGTGGCACCGAGCAGCTTTCAGGTGATGCTGGCTGCGCCGTGGCTCGTTACTACTCCTGCCATGTGATGCCACCGCGCAGTAGTAACGAGCTACGGCACAGTCCACATCTCGTGTAGACACGGCCACGAAGTACCTTGAGTTATGCCAGTTGTCATCAGCGGAGAGTCTAGCCGTGTCTGATTTTCATATCTTAATCCGGCGCGATTCTCAGCATCTAAAATCTTGAAAGTGAAATCTCAGTGCAGGGCAGGCCCGCCAAATTTAGAGCTAGACAGCAACAAGGGTTTACCAAATGCACGATCATTTGGAAATGTTTTCATGGAATTAGGTCTTTTTACAAAATCACGGTATTTTTAAAGTAATAAGCCATCCGCTGCAGCATCTGCATGATGCTGCAGTGCTAGGATCCAGAAAGTGTTAGGAACAAACTGTAAGCAAAAAAAGAAAATTGCTCCACTTAATATCGTTGTCCAAAAAGCAACACATCCAAAAAAACCCCCCAAAACAACCCCTCAAAATATGCAGCATAAATAAGACATAAAAGTCCTTTCGGTTTTAACACAGTAAGGAGCTACTTGCGAAAATGCGGTACGTTTTTAAGTTACACTTTGAATAAATACAAATTTGGAATAATGGTTTGCTAACTTTTAAATGCAATTTAAAATTCAATATGATGCTCATTGTGCTTTCCATTACATCTGTCACATGCCATGCAGAATGAAGTCAAAGGAATAACAGGCCAGGGATTCAGGGTTTATACATTTCAAAATGAACACTATTATCTATTGGATTTCATTGAAAAAAAAAATGCAGCTGGAATCGTTCCAAACCTACTCAGAATGCATTTCGGTGGTGCCTAGAGGGTCCCTCCGTTTGCATTATGGGATACTTCATTCACATTTCAGCTGGTTAAGTGTAGCAATGGTCTCAAGCAAAAAAAAAATTACATCTGGGTCATGCAGTATCCCCTGTGGCTGGGAAGAGATAGGACTTGACTGTAATGAATGGGAAGTGTTTGAGGGGGACGCTGGAAAAGACAGACCCTGTACATCTCCTTGACCATCCGTCTTGCAGGCCAAGCAAAATTGCTTTGCCCTTGCTGTCTCTGCTCAGGGTCTGTACATCCTGGCCTTGAGTAGGTGGTCACGGGAAGTCCCAAGAACAGCATATTAACTGGCTGGATGTCACATTTGGGGGAAGGGATCGCTCAGCACCTTCAGTAACTGTTCAGCCTGAGTGCCCAAAAGGAGACAATCCTCTCAGATTAGGGTTAGTCCTAAATAATGCACAGGAGCTGGTTCAAGAAGCAATTACAACAGAGACACTAGAAATAGTGAGCAAAATGTAATTAAGGTCAGCAGTCTCAGTGGAGGAATCGGACCGCAAACGAGCTTGGTGGCATTCAGCGTCAGAGAAGGGAGCTTGCAGAAACCCAAACACGAAGCGAGGAAGCTGACGGTGAAAAGCAAATGAACGGTTCGACATGGCATTGACTTGTGTGCCGTAGCCACGGCATTCCCTCCTGCATGCAGTAGGAAGCAAGAAGGCCAGGGAGAAAACCTAGCACAATTAAGCAGCAAAGTGCAAGAGCCTAGTTGAGGCCAGCAGGCATCCCTCAGCCAAAGTGGATGCAGCCCACATGCAGAGCCACTTCGAAGGGCACGAACGACTGCCAGGTTGAAGCAGAACCGGGTCGTGGTTAAATGCGATGCTGGAGCCCAACTGAGCGTGAAAGTTCAACTTGGGAGGAGTAACACCAGTGAGCCATGCCCTGCGCTGACCTATTTTAAATAGAGAGCGTGGCTATTAGCTGAAGCAGAAGGGGAGGAAGAAGGCGGTGAGCTTCAGCGCCCATTCATAATTCAGGCAGCAGTTGTGTCCTTCGCTTGTGAGCTGGAGGAGGAGAGGCAGCGTAAGAGGTTGGCTTTGTATGCGCGGACAGCTCTCCTTGGGAGCAGGACGCGGGGGAGGGAGAGGATCCTCAGCGTCGGTAGCACCGCTGTGGTCCGGATATACCTGATGCTTGTCCCATCTCTATTTGTGTCTCGAATCCCTTGCTGCTTCCCCCTCTGTAGGAGTCAGTCGATGGCTTTCATTTTAGGGGCACCTGCATTATTCGTCTTGGTCCAAAATCAGAGTTTTTTGAGTCATCAGAGACCATCTCATAGCCAGAGGCTACAGAGCTTGGGGTGGCAAGCCCATCTAGAAGTCCCTTCCCATCTCATCCAGCGTCCATCAGGCCCAGCATGTGAGGGCATCAGTGGTCCTGAGTCCTTTCAATTTTTGCAAGCAGCTTGATGTATCTACAGCCTCTGAACATCTCCCCCAGTGAAAGCCTCTGACATGAAAGGCTCCATCCTGAAGATGCAGGAGATCCCACCAGCCCAGCACAGCCTGGCCCTGGTCGCCTTTGAATCCTCATGGAGAGTCTGTTCTGCTTCCGTGGAGCGCTAGGCAGTGGATGGGGGTACGGGGGCAGAGGGCAGTAGATGGGGGTGCAGGTACGGAGACGAGTGTGCGGGCACGCGGATATGTGGTGTGATCTGTGTAGCGGGTTTTTAGTGTGCTTTGAGCTGCCAAGTGAACCACAGGGGCCACTTGGCAGTGTTGGAGGTGGAGATATATATATATATATATGTATGTATATATATATTTATTTATTTATTTGCAAAAAAAAAAATAATGGGGAAAACCAGGGTAGGGGCTAGAGGGGCTGGTGAGAGTCTGATCTGGCAAGCGGCAACTGGATCCTGCAAGGTTGTGAAAGCAAACCTGAAAAATGCAGCCTAAATATGCATGGGTGAATGCACCTGGGAAAGGAGCTGGCAAGGGAGGAACGGGATTTTGGCAGCGGCAGGTTGGGGAGGCTGGAGGACTGAGTGCAGCGGGAAGCAGGGTACTTGGAGAGGAAGACTCAGGCCCAGTGAGTGCGGGGAGGAAGGTTCCCTTCCCCATGACACCCCCCCCCCCTTCCCTGCCTTGCTCCATCCAGAGCAGTCTGCATTTGCTGCAAGAAGAGCATCCTCCCTCCAGCCCCGATCCCCATGTTACTTGTCAGGTCAGGGGCAATGCACAGCACAGCACGTTTCTTTGGTGCTGTCTCCCTCCCGCACCTCGACCTCCTCCCCGCCTCCCTCATACTGACAGGGGTCAGAAGATACCGCAGTCGGATGTGATTAGGATCAGCTGTTCTTCCTCTCCTTCTTTATATCAAGCCATGTAGCTGTCAGGCTGGATAACACAGGCGCCTTCTGACTCGCTGTACGGGCAGCGCTTCCACCTCTGCTCTCGGGTGCTCGAGGGACGGCGTGGGACCCGCTGGACTGCGGGGCCCTGCATGGAGCCCTGGCATGTTTAGCAATTGCTGGCTTCTTCTCTCCCTTGCTGGCAGCTCTGCATCTTCCCCCTGCCCTGCAAAGTTGTTAACGTCCTGCTCAGACATGACCTTGAGCATGACGTTCATCTATACGGGCCCTTGGCTGAAAAGCCCAGACACCACGGTGATGGGAACTAGACCGAGCAGAGCAGCACGGTGCTGGCTGCCACTTCCTGCAGAGAACCAGCCTTCCCTCTGGCCCACTCTGCCTCCAAAAAATACAGAATTGCTTCTGCGGAGCTCCCTCTCTGGCCAGCGGCCCTTTCACCCGATGCTCCTGCCGGTCTGCCTGAAGGCAGAGTCTGATTCCACCTCCTCAGCGTGTAGGAATTGAGGGAGGGGTGTGTAGCACAGGACATCTGATAGGCTCAGAAATTAATCAGGTGCAAAATTCACCAGGGTTTTTTCTAGCAAATGTGGATTGTGGTTTGAAACTCCCCCCCACAGGAAGTGAAGGTCTTCCAGCTTGTTTAACACGGCTGTTTAAACAATTATTCCCTTGCTCCTGGGAGGTTGGGGTTCTCTTCCTTTCCTTCTTTTCCCTTCCTTTCTTTCCTTTATAGTCTTCTCATCTTGCTACAGCGAAAACCCTGAATTGGCATGTTCCACGGTGCAAAGCATCTCAGCCGCGGAGTGCAAATGGAACTTAAAATACTCCGAACGCATCGCCTCGGTGCATCAGGATCATTTGTTTGATCATTTGCAGCATCCCTGGCTTACCAAGTAATAATTGGGAGACTAGTGAGTAAGATCCCATTCAATTAGTCCAAGCCCCCGTTGGCGGCCTGTAGGCTGGTGCGTCTGTGTGGCATGTAGCTGGCTAGCTTCTTTTTGATGCTAACATGTCTTTTGTCAACAGTGCCCTTTTAACTCTTTGGCCATCTTTGCATTGCTACATGACTGTGCATATGATATATGTGTATTATAGGTTTATGTCTCATGCACAAGAATATACAGGCAACTGTATGGCGCCCATGGGGGTTGGCATGGCATACCCAACTTTAGAGGTCACTTCCTGCTAGCTCCCCTTGTCCCCTACAGCTCTTCCCCTTGTTGCTCTTTCCTGCCATGTCTTGATGGAGCAAGCCGACAGGGAAGGCTGCCTATGGGTAAGGAGACCTTTGGGAGTTGGACCCTGGTCTGAGCCAGATCCTCCTCTGCTCATCCCACTTTTATTGTAGCTGTGTCCTCTAGCTCAGAGCCCACTATTTAGGGCCACAAGCTTTGGACTCAGCAGGGCATGCCTTCAGGATTGAGGACCCATCGCCCTATATCCTGCTACCACCTCTCAGCCTCTGGCAGAGCTCAGAACTTATCCCCCAGTCCCTATTTTATGTCTTCTCAATCATGTTTGAAATTCAGGGTGTCTGCCAAGCATCCCTTTCCATGGTATCTGCCTCCCCTACAGCCACAACTGGGATCAACAGGAACAAAAAAATCACCAAAACCATAGGCGCCTGCTTGGCTCCAAACAAAAATGGCCTGCCCAGGGCTTGCCTTGCCATGGGACGGTGCTCTGCAAGCCTCAAATAAAGATAGAAAAGGGTCTGGAGCTTATCTGGTTCTCTCTCTCTTTCTTGCATATGACTTCGGAAAGTCAACTCCTCCAACCATTTAAGAGTAGATCCATCAATATTACTGCAAACTATCTGGTTCCTGCTGCAGAATCAAACCTCCGGTCTGCTTCACTCCAGCTGCTGCTCTTCATCCAGATTCCCAGCCTGGAGTTCAGACTCTTTGCCTTTCCATGAGGAGCTCCTTCCTCCTATGGCTCCTATGGCCGGACTGCCTCAGGTCTGCGGCTTGGGTTTATAAAGGTGCTTCGGGTCACCTGACTCCTCTACTTCCCAACCATCGGGGACTGCCTGCGCCTGGACATGGTGACCATCTTGTTTCAGGCTCCTCCGCCTCTTAGTTAACTCCAGCAGCACAACCAAGTGTCAGTAACAGGACAATAAATAATGTACAACAAAAAAAACAGGCAAAAAAACACCACCAGGGGAAGGGACAAACTGACAGACCACAATGGATCATGGGAGTGAGCGGAGAGGAGGTATGTGTATTATAGGTATATGTATACATTATACAATTATACAATATATTATATTATATACCTATAATACACAGTATTATAGGTATATACTTATAATAGACAATATTGTATATGCCTATATATGGGTAAGGGGTGCCTAGGCGTATATTCCCTTGCATGAGACATATACCTATAATACACATACATCCCATATACTGCGTATTATAGGTATAATATTGTGTATTTTTGGTATATATATATATCATACCCATACATACCATATATACCCATACATCCCATATATTGTGCATTATAGGTATACATATATGTATGTATGTATGTATATACACAATATACAGGATGTATGGGTATATACATATATATATAGGATGTATGGGGGATGTGTGTGTGTGTGTGTATATATATATATATATATATATATATATATATATATATATATATATATATATATATATAGGTATTATAGGTTTAATATTGTGCATTATAGGTATATGCATATATATATATATATACCCATACATCCCATATATTGTACATTATAGGTAGACATATGTATGTATGTATGTATAATACACAGTATACAGGATGTATGGGTATATACATCTATATAGGATGTATGGGTATATATATATACATACATACATATATACATATACATATGTAGGTACATACATATATATGTATGTATCCCATGTATGTATATATATGTATGTATATACCTATAATATACAGTATTATACCTATAATACCCAATATTATGTATTATAGGTATAATATTGTGTATTATAGGTACACACACACACATATATGTATATACCTATAATATACGATATATGGGATGTATATGTATTATAGGCATGTCTCATGAGTGGGAATATATGCCCAGGCACCCCTAACCCCCTTTCTCCCTTCTAGTAATGGGGAAGGGAGATGCCCCATTACACAGACACTGCGAGTGGGCACCAGTATCCCCGCACACAGGCACTGGTGTGACATCCCTGTTGCAGTGTGTGAGCTCTGAGGAGGCCACAAGGCACCACTGATGCCTCCATAGGCCTGACACTGATGCACAGCACAAGTGCCATCTTCACCTCGGAGAAACAGCGGAGGGGTAAGGCAGGCACAGTCGGCAGCGCCGGCGCGTTGTTGTGAAGGTGGAGCGGGTACAGGCGTGGCGAGCAGAGACAGGGGTGTGTGGGCAGGGCCTGGATGGGGAAGGAACAGCCTGACGCTGAACATTATGTCCTTGATGCTGCTGCCTTCTTGGCAGTGGGGCCAGATGGAAACAGGCAGAAATGGCATTGCATGGTAGGGAGACGGGAAGAATCTGCGCGTGATTCACTCCTGGCGCCTACCATGTTCAAGGGAGGAAACAACTCGAGGAGCTGGGCAGCCTGCGGGCTTGCACTGCCAGCTTAGAGGGAAATGTAATACTCTCTCCTGCAAAGTAAGCTGCTCGGGAGAGATGTCTCTTCCTTGCCCTCCTCTTCTCCCTCACCTACTCCTCTTGCCTGCTCGAGACACTGCAGTCTAGCCCAGCCCAGATCCTCTGCCTGATTTCTAGTCTAAGCCTGTTACATGCTTACAGCAGGTATTGAGCTAACACCACTGCCGGGCTGCTGTGGACTGGCTCCGTTGCAGAACTGATCCTCCCCGTCAGCATCTGCAGCCTCCTGCTCCAGGCTGGATTTCCCCCGTTAAGCAGGGCATCCTGACAGCGGAGCGACCGAACGGCTCTGCAGGACAGCAAAGGCATCAGACCCACAATAATTTCCAGCCTGCTGCAGCAAATACACCCCGGTGTAACTCCACAGACTTCAGTGAGCTTGCACTGGGGATGCATTTGACCCATTGAGGGTACAGATCATTTCTATAGCACAGATGTTCCCATCTTTATTCTCCCAGTGGAGCAGTGCATCTCTAGGGGTAGTTATCTTTTTTCTTAAGGGCAAGAATGCTCCTTCTCATCACACGGACCTGCTAGCAGCTGCTTGGAGACATGTTTTCAAGGGGGCTCTTGGCTCCCATGCTAAGGAGGAGGGGAAGGCAGCAGGTCTCTGTGACAGCAGTCTCCTTTCACTCCCAAATGTGTCTCATTCTGCTTTCAGCACCAACGGCACCAGCTCCTGTTCCACCCCCCCCCCCATTAGGTATGCAGCCCCTTGCCTAGAACAGGCATCACCTCTGCCCATGCTGTCTGGGTAGCTTTTCCCCTACAGCCCCAGGCTGCCCTCCAGATTTTGACAACTATTTTAGAGGCTGGGCACACCAGGGCAGGGGTACCCAGACAGGGTGCAAAGCCCAGGACCTCCCTCTCAGAGACACGAGACAACAGACTTGTGCCGTGCTGTGTACAAGCGCTGTGCTGTGTACAAGCGCCTTCTCTGCAGCTCCTGGAACCGCCTGTCTTTCTCTCTCTGCCTTATTCACTCTCAGATCTTTTGTCCCATTGCCAAGACTCCATGTTATTTCTGTGTGCGCATTACCTGGCTCTCTTGAAAGCATTTTGGGATCCCGACCCTGCATGACAGATGGTTTCTGTTTGTATCTGTAAGACGCTGACCGCTGACATCAATAGGAGCAAGGTCAGCCTGCATCACAGTGCAGTTCTTGGGCTCTGCTGGACCCTCGAAGGTACAGTCTTGCAGCCCAGGTTCCTCCTAAGAATACCCAGATCTGCACTGCCGCTGCTGCTTTTCCTATGCAAAAGAGCAGAGACTGCAGAGTCGCCTTTTCTTTGTGGGCTACGGGAGTGAGAGAGAACCTCCCACACCCACTGCTGTGGATTTCAGGCAGCTGGGAAATGGTGGCAATGCCTCTGGGTCCCCCCGTCCTCTTTCTGCCGTCTACGCTGCAGGGCAGGAGAAAGGGCCTGTAGTGAACAAGACACAAAACGGAAGCTGGATGTCTCATGTGCATAAAAATCCCATCCGGGGCAGTTTGCATAAGCTTAGGAGCGTTAGCTGCAGGACTCTGGCCCAGCTCCAGTGGGGTATTTGTATCCTAACACCCTTCATCCCCCTGCCATTTCACCCAGGGGCAGGACAGGGGGTCTGCTCTCAACTGCTGTGTAGCGTTGTTGTGCGCTGCTAAGTCACCCCGCAGAGGTGGCTGCATTTTGGTGATGGCGCAGTGATTCCTGGGCAGCTGATAAAGAGTGCTAGGATCTCTAGAGTATGGGAAGCAAAGGGGATTGTCTCAGGCTGCCTTCCCATCCTTGGAAATCCAGGGCAGCTTCTCTCCTCTGCCTTTCCCTTGTCTCTTTTTCTGGCGTGTTTCCCTCCCTGCTGCACTGCTCCCCGCCCTCAATCCCCCACCCACCTTCTTTCTGACAATAATAGCCTCGCAGCCGCCTGCCTTTGTACCCCCCGGGTCTGCGTCCTGCCCAGAGAGAAGCAGACGGATTATTACGAGTCACAATCCAGGCAGGGACTTTTTTTTCCCACATCCTCTAGGTGAAAACACTGAGCTGCTCCCTTCCGAGGCTGTTATACAGACAAGCGTCGCTCGTTAACACCAGTCCCCTTCACCCCGTCCCAGTGGATTTGCAGATCTGAAAGCCAGGAGGGCTCGCGCGGGTTGGCTTCCTGCATTGTTCGGGGTGGGGTTTATTTTCAGCTGAAGGCCAGGGAAGGCTAACGGACTCCTATATTTTTAGTGCTTCCATCCTATATATCCCTTGACCTTTTGGCCTGTCCTAAGAAATTCAGTTTTCCACATAACCGTGCAGGTCTTTTTTCTTCTCGGCCTAGCAGGGAAGTCTCACGCGTGGCCTGTGCCTGCCCTTTCCCGGAGGGTCAGCGTATGGGTATTAGGCAGGCAATACATTTGCATCTGTGGTTTTGGCTGGGCCGCTGTTCATTTACTCAACCATTTTATACCTATTTTGCTCTGGTGCCAGGACCACACAGCATTCAGGGCAGGGCAGGATCAGGCCCGCCGCCATAAAGCACTCGCTCCGGTTTGAGAAGCTAGGCTTCGCAGGTGTCCGTTTGCAAAGGTCTTGTGGAGTTTGCAGATGTGCAAATAAGTACGGTGAGAGAGGAGCCTGCGGTGCCCTCCCCTGGAAAGAAGCAGAATGATTTGATTATGGGTCATGAGCCCTGTACTGATCTCAGTTATCACAGCATGTGGCATGGCTACAGTCGGAGGTAGCAGCAGTTTTGCCGGGAGGCAGGCTTACTAGTGTTGTATCCTGTCTGAAGGTTTGAAAGCTCATGGGTTTATTAAAATGCAGTCCATCTGCAGTCTAATGGCAAGAGGATTTTCTTTCCAGTGCTCGTATAACATTGGCACGCTTGGGTCTGGACTGGTGGCTCCCATTCCTTTGGAAGAGAGTTTGGGGCTCTTTACCTTTATAAAATTGATTTCTGCACATTTAGAGAAACTAAGAGGAGTGCCTTGCTCCTCCTCTGTTCTTCACGTCTTGTTCAGACCTGTTTTTACTGGAATTTGGTAGACACGGTTTCAAGCCTCACTGAAGGACCCATTGCTCGTAGGGTTGATCGGAAGTGCAGTGGACACAAGCTGGATGGGGGGCAGCGGTAGGGCAGCGAAGGGGTCTTGCTGTGGCTTCAGATCTGGACTGTTTCTGAAGGCTGCCCCACTCAGCTCAGCTGTAAATCAGTACTTGGTCGTTTGGGCTGGGAGGTCCAAGGTGGCTGGACGCGATGCTGCAGTGCACATCACTTCTCGGTGTGTTGTCGACTATGGGAACCGGCGTGTCTTAGCCACGCTAGCCTAATGGGCTCAGGAGAACCCTGGAAGTGTGCAAAATCACCCCAAATGCATCAAATTCAGCCCTTGCCTGTGAGCAAACAACATCAGTGATCCACACCCTTTTCCATACCACATTGCAGTTTTGGGCTTTTCCTTGTGCCCATAACAAAGAAGAGGGTGGTCAAGCTTTCCCTTGGACTTGAATTCCCAGCCCTCAGGCAGAGATCCTATGATTTACTCTGATCAAGAGACACAAGGGTTTTGCTCTGCTGACTTATTTTTGCTGGGACCTGCATTTGGAAGCAGCTAGTTATTATGTTAATGAATCATCTAATTTTCGGGGCTCCACTCCTTACCCTGTGCCCAAATAGCATTCGTCGTGGTGCATGCATGAGGAGTCAGGCTCCCATTTAGCTGCTGAACTGAGCCATGGGGGATCGCTATTCCCTAGGGAATGTCACCCTGGTCCGTATCAAAATGTCACATCAAGGGGACATCCCAAAACTAGCTAACGCACTGGGCCATTGTGGCTCAGGCACTCCAGTTTCTGTAGGCAGAGACATGCTAGGGTTGACGTGACTAGCGTTGCAGTCTTTGATTTCCCCAACTGGAAGGGCCGGGTGCCCGTTCACAGCTGGGGGCAGCTGTTGGCACAAGCCCAGACCAAGTCTTGACCATCGTTGGGCCCCGATCACTCTCTTGCCATAAGCACGACGTAGCATGGGTTGTATGCAGTAACGCCTTCCAGAATCCGTCTTGAATTCCCATTTTTGAGGCCAAAAAAGGCAATGTGTATGTATGCTTCTAGGTAGTCCTGCTAGCGCATCCGTGTTTTGTGCTCTGCTGTTGCAGAGCCAGCCAGCGAAGGAAGCAGGCATGCACATCGGCCTCCGCTCCCCGAGCTGTGCCGCTATCATTAGTGACACCGTTGTACAGACAAAAGCGTAAGACAGCTGAAGGCAGCCAGGCCCCGTCAAAGACTCAGGCAAGGAAATTAACAGTTGCTACGACAGGGAAAGTGAGAACATTTGGTAGGGAAGGAAATGTTATTTTCAGGCTCCTGAGAGGCTGCTCCAAATAGAGGAAGTCATGAAGCGACGTTCAGAGTTCAAAAGCTGGGATTTGACAGTGTGTTGCAAGGATGGCGCTTGGGTTTAGAGTCCAGATCTTAAGGCCGGAAAGAGCCACTGTGTTTGTGTTGTCTCACCTCCTGCCCAGCACACGGTGATGGACTGCTTGCATGAATAAATCCTGTTTAACTGGAGCATCTCTTTTATTCAGCCTTGGTTTTAAAATTTCCCAGCGATGGTGAGTCCACCACCAGCCTCGGGCTGCTGTTCCAGTGGTAAATACGGGCAACTCAGTCCCAGTCTGAACCCAGCCCTGAGCCTGCTATGCCGAAAAGCCCTCTGTTTTCATGCCTCTGCTCTCCACTGAGGTGTTGATTGACTATACAGGGTGTTTATAGAAGTCCTTGTGCAACTTTAAACTTTATTAAAACTTTGGAGATATGCATGATAGCAGCAAACTGGAAATGGCGCTGGAAAGCATTGTTCATTAAGTTTTTTAGCACAGTGCAAGCTAGGCATAGGGTAAGGATCACAAATGCAATTCGTGAACTCACTCAGCGGCAACTGGAAAATGTTTTCTATGAGTTGGAAAACCAGCTTGAACACAGAAGATGGCGTTATGTTGAAGTCTAGAGATTTGAGCTGCATTGCACTAAAATGTATTGAATGATGCTTTCAATCGCCGTTTACAGTTTGCTTCTATCATGTGCACATCCCAGGTTATTACAGTGTAAAGTTGCACACAGACTTTATAAACACCTTGTATTTCAAGCACCCTGCCACCTTCCCGCTGGTCAGCTAAGCAGGTCCAAGCTTTTGGAGGCACGTTTTCCAGCCCTTTAATGTCCCCTTGGCTCTCCGTTTCAACAGCCTCCTTGTACCCATCCTCTAAACTCTGCATAGCATAACTACGTCACACTTTCTAACAAAAGAAAGGGGCTTCAAGGCACAGTTGCCATCTGACACAGAGCTGTACAGAGGGATTTTGGCTGCTTTGGTTTTCTCTTTCTTTTGCAGCAGTGTGCCGATAACCCTTAAACACTTTATCCAGGCTAAACTCCTCTTCCACCCCTTTGCAATTGTGTCCTGCCCATTTCTCAATGGGCCCTCCAGTGTGCCAGCAATGCCAGCCTCACCCAGTCTGGGGTGCAGATGCAACTGCCTGCGCGGTGCTAGACATGCAGGGCCCCATGCTTTGGAAATGCGGGGATCTGGGGTATGATCCCTATAATGCCTGATGAGTGCCAGGTCGCCTAGGACAGCTGCAAAGCCTGACGTGGACCCAGACTGGCTGTGCCAGCATTATTAAGGGCTGGAAAAGAGGTCAAAACCCAGGGCAAAGATGCTTGCCCTCCTGCCGGTACTTATTAGGCAGTTCTCTTGCTAGACTGAGCCTAGGGGAGCTGCAGCTGGAAAAGCCCTCAGGGAAAACTGCCTGAGCAGTGAGCTTAAGTGAAGGACAGGAAGGCGACTGGGCTGGACAGGTGCAGGGTAGGATTCCCAACGGGGCTGCCACCTCTCTGGCTCACACACAGCCCTGATTTGTATGAATGACCTCCCTGGGGAGACAGGCTGCACGCTCCTTCCATACCTGTCTGCCCATCTGCCACCTCCCCCGGACCCATCTCTCACCGAGGATAAGGCGTACATCAATAAAAGCCTGCGTTCCCCCTTGAAGGACCAGACGCCCGTCGTCTTGCTTGTGCTGGGGATTGCCATTGCTTCTGCTGCAGTGGCGCGTTCAGCTCTGCCGGGCTGCAGCCAGGGTACGGTCGGTTTTGCGTGGCTTGATAAGAGTGGCACCCACGAGGGCAGGCATTCACGCAGGCCTGGTCTCCAGACCCCGCGAGTTCATCCCCCAGATGAAAGCATCGTGTCTCCAGCCCCGAGTTTCCTGCCGGGCTCAGTCAGGAAAGGCTGACCCCGAGGTGTCCGGCGCCTGCTCGTTAGGGCTGCGTGTTCTGATGAACATGCGTGTTCTGATGAGTGACTTGTGAATGGTCCTAACCTCATTCCCAGGGAACTGGAAATCCGGTACCAAGGGAAGCTCGTGTATCCCTCCATGCCTTCCTATCAGGTTTTTAAACTCACGGTTCAGCCTGATGCAAAAGGCAGGATAGGTTTGCACCCTGTTCCCCAGCTCCTGCCTCCCCTTTGGCACCGGTCGAATCAGAGACAAGTCCGGCTACTGCCTGTTCCCCATCGCAGCATCGCCTGCCTGCCGGCATTGCTCTCACAAGAGCAATGCTGTTGGATGCTGCTGCAGGCTGGTGGGCTCTGCCCCTGCCTCCTCTGATGGGGGTGAGCTTTGAAACACAACCCAACCCGGCAGAGGGAAATCAGAAGGGCGATTAGGAAATCAACTCCTCCAGGAGGGCGCCTTGAAGTTTTAAGCAGCCAAGGAGCCCTTTGGTTGTCATGGTAACAGGGATGATTCCCCCCCCAAGCAGGCTATGGACCAGCCCTGAAACCGGAGGGGGCTCGGACTAGCCGTACCTTGCTGCCTAGGACGGATGGCAGCTGTGGGAAACACCCAGCTAATTCCCAGCCCCTCTCCCTCCCGTTCAGTCCAACGGGGAAGATTTGTGGCTCTGACAATGAGATGGCAGTTTGCATCCTGGGCCTGATTCAGCCCTCGCTCGGGGATGCCGATGATGGGCAAATCTGGGCACGGTCCCCTGCAGGAAGCTCCAGGGTGATGCAAAGACAGGTGACGGGGGCCAGCAATAGAAAGGGTTTCAGCGCAGAAGCAACCGATCTGGCCTTTGCACGTTGTTTCCCATTCAGATCTCCTTGCTGGAGCCGACAGCAAAACCAAGTCAGAGCCGGTCCGAGCGGGAGGTGTCGGCACCCCTGCTTCCCAGGCGGGACAGGCCCCGCTCTGTTCCCCGTGGATTCATATTCCACGCTCGTTCTGGTAATACCTGAGTGCCTTCCAGTAGCGCATTAAGCAACATGACTAACATCTGTCACGTGATGTTTGTTCTCTCCTCCGTTTCCCAGGGGGAAAAGTGTGTGCAGTAAACTGTTCTGTGTCGATAGGGCTGGTTTGCTCTGATTCGAGGGTATTTTGGTTGGTTTGTTCTTCGGCTTTACGTCAGGCCTGCGGGTTGCTCTGCTTGCATTTGAGGACCCCAGGACAAAGGCATGCGCCTTGCACATGGGGGTGAGGTCCTGAGTCCCTTAGGAAAAGGCTTTCACCGTCTCCGACTCTCCCTAAGTCAATTCTGTCTGTGGCTCCAGGAGCAAACTCGTTGCCCGTGGGCCTCCTGTCCAAACACACGGCAGTCTTTTAAATGCTCCGGGTCTCGGACATGAGCACCTTGAGGATAAGGCTCAAAACTGTGAACATGATTGCATCTTCTAAGGGAAGGGAGTGTACAGAGCGGAGTATCGGTGCCACGTGCCTCCATGCAGCCGGCCTTTCTGAGATGTGTTACATCCCTCTGTGCTAGGCAGAGATTGCTAAGCACCGCAGGTGTCGTGCCCAGGTACGTGACATTGCTGTAGTCCAGCTAAGAGGTGATGAAGTGGTGATGAACTGAATGCCAGGACAGGATGGCATCTCCCTGCCAACTCGAGAGGATAGAAAGCATTGCTCTCGCATGCCATTATAGGAGAGATGAGTGCCAGCGAGGAAGCAAGCAGCGTTGCTAACCCTGGGCTGAATTAACTCATTGTAGGCATGGCATCGAGGTCTTCAACGTGCTTTCCTCTGCCCACCAATATCATCCCTTAGATGCAGCTTTCACTGGCTGTTCTTTGCCATTTTGTCCCAGCTTGGAGAGCCCTTGATGTGTGCCCTTTGCATTTGACTGATGGGTACATCCATCATCTGCATGTAGGTGGACCAGAGAGAGTCAGGATCTGCGTGAGCCTCCCCAAGTCAAAGGGCTAAGGGTAGAGATGCAGTTTCCCAACAGGGCTCACTGGGTGTGTCTCTCCAGGAAGGACTCGGGCCATTTTAGCGCATTCCCCTGGACCCCTGCCACCTCTCTCAGACAAGAGCATTATCTCATGGTCAACAGTGCTAAATGCTGCAGAGAGATCCGGGAGGCTGAGAAGGGATGTCTGCCCTTTTTCCACTGACAGCAGGAGACCATTCATCACTGCCACTAAGCCAGTTCCAGTTCCAGATTGTGCCACGTCTAGCATATTAGCTCCACTTACATCAGCTTGCAGTTGATCCTCAGCTGGTTTTCTTGCGAGCTAGCTCAGGAACAGAAAGCTTGATACTGGGCAACGGCTGGCTCAGACTGATGATGGATCCCAGGAGGAGTCCTTCAGCGCGGGTCAGACTATTTGCACGGGAAAAGGAGAGCAGGAAGGAAGAGCCCTTCCTTGAATGATGCGCTAGTGATTTCAGCTGGAAGTGGCTAAAGCTGGGCACGGTGGTTTTAAACAAATGAACTGATCCCGAAAAAGCATCGCTGGGAAGTTGGTGAATAGTTTCAGGGCAGAGAAAGGGGGAATATTGCAGAGACGCCAAACCTGTTCCCATCCACATTTTTAATGGAAACACGTGGAAGCTCTGTGTTAAAGAGCTGCCGTTTCACAGCTGATTGTGGTTGAATTTTTAGAAAGGGAGGGCACCCCCTAAACAAAACTAGCCGCGTTTTGCCTCCTCTCGCGTTTTTCCCTTTGATTTTTGGCTACTAAGCCAGCAACTCAGCCATGTGCAGACCCATTCAGGACTCCCTATCCAAGTTGGATTCCCAAGTTTTGGGGAATAGCTCCTTTCGGATGCCCACTGTGTCTCAACGAGTGTCCGTGCTAAATCCTGGGAGTGCAGATGCTCTTTGCGCCGGTGGGCTTACAGGAGGGGTCTGCACTGCTTGAGCGTGCACTGTCCTCTTCGGAAGATGGGCTGATTCCCTGGGTAGGAGCTGGGAGCTTCACGGGAGGCTGGTAGGAAGGTCCTCTTGGTCTGCAATGCAGCCTCAGACCGGCTCCAAGGTGTTTGCTGTGTGGCTTGCTCTCTCTAGCAAGCCTTTCTTTTCCACCCCTGGCTTCCAGGTTTCTGCCCCCTCCTTTTCACCCAGCACAGGGCATTAGAAAGCTAAGGTGACGTGATGATGAGATGAGACGAAAGGGGCGAGCGTGCATGCCCGTGGCTAGCATGCAGCGATAAGGATTCGCCAGGCCCTGTGGGTAAAGCATTGCTGTCCTCAGCAGGCTTTGAATGAATTGGGGTCAGCCGTCTTTCTTGTTGCTTAGAAGGGCTCTAAACTGGGTGACCATCTGCACAAGAGGACGGCTGGGTCGTGATGCCTTTGAACTTGGGGTTGGGGGGGAGCAGCCATATAGCTGGATTGGAAAGTCAGAGGGAAACCAGAGAAGAGAGGAGGTTTGGGGCATTTGCATCCAGTCACGTGTATCGCAACCCCTCGGGGCAATAAATGGCGCGGGATCGTGTTACACCGATGCAGCACATCTCCAGCCTTACGGCGATCCTCCGCCTGGCCAAGGCTGCAGTCAAAATCGTTCCGTTTCATCTGGTTTTGTTGCAAAACCATAAAGGTCAAACTGCGCTTTCGGCGATCCAGGAGCGACAGCAGGGCCAGGCCTCCTGCAAAACCAGCGCACCCTGGGCTTGCTCGGAGCCGGGGGCATGCAACGGGAATGCAGGATCCAGCTCTAAGGTGGCAAAGGCAGCAGCACACACGTGTCAGCAAGGCTGAGTTACATCTGCTCTGGGAACCGTAACTTGGCTTGTTGTGCATTTAAAATCTCCACCCTAATGCTGCATTGACTTAGGGTTTGTTTTTTTTTTTGGGGGGGGGGGGGTTTGCCTTTAATACAGACTATGTCGAGCTGCAGCACGTGGCACCTTCTGTTCTGTCCACCTCCCAGAGCGCTTTCAGGCCTCTCTGTTTATTGTTTCCAACAGAAGACTTTGCTTTTTGCCTAGAAGTGCGTTGCAGCTTTGCACATGGCTGTAGAAAGATGCACGCATGTAGGCGTGTTGGGGAAGGGTTACTTGAAGATGCGTGCATCCCTAGGATGGGCTGGTGCATAGGGCTGTCCGCCGCCACTCTGCGCAAGGCTAGGACTGGGCAGAGGGTGAAACTCCTGCATTTCCTATTTGCTTTTTCGGTATCCAGGCAGACAGCCGGCTTTTCCATTATGTGCACAACGGCAGTCCAGGGAAATCATGGCAATCTGTCCCGTCCAAACCACGGGCCATAAAGCCTAGGCAGAAAAATGCAGGAAGACCTCTTGCAGCTAGCTCTTTCCAGTCCCTGAGCAGACCTTCGGAGACCGTGCTGCGGCTTTCTGGTGCACTGAGTGCAGAGTAAACACCAGCGGCAGCGTATATTGTTGCCCGGTTCCTTTGCAGCCCCCTACACCATCATTGTGAACAACACCATTTATCCGCTCGCTCTGCCCCCAGCCCTCCCTGCTTCGGTTTGATCTCTCTTTTTACCCTGATGGGTACAGAGAGAGAGAGAGACACCGAGGCACAGGTGTGCTCAAGTCCTCAGAGCAGGTCTGTGACATAGCAGGGATTTTAAATTGGCATCACCTGGCTCCTAATCCAGCAGGGCGTGCAGTCATTAAGATTGATTCTCCCTGAGACCACCTTAGGGTCTTGCATTGCTGCCCATCACTTGAACGCCCCGGCATCTCCGCCTGGCATCAAAGCTCTGCTTGGGGTTGATGCCCGTGGTCTGAGCTGTGCTTGGGGCTGATTTCTTGCTATAGGCTGCCAGGCTGGTGCATTGCCCGCTGCTTTCCAGGCCCTCCAGCCTCTCCTCCCAGCAGCTCCCCCGGCTAAGACAACCCTGCACCCCAGGCTGCGGAGGCTGCAGCTGGCTGGGGCTGTTGATGCTGCAGAGCATGGGGTTGCATCCAGCCTCCCGGGAGCTGCTCAGCTGCTGTGGGCTCAGCGCACAGCGCGCTGCGACCCTTCTGCTGCCGGATCCCCCCCCAGGTCGTGGCTGAGGCCTGGAGGGGGATCAGTGCATGTGGGATTGGATCTCCTCCGAGTCAGGGGAGATGCCAGGCCAGGCGCCTTGCAGCCAGCGCTGTTGCTCGTGAGAGCCCACGTGGGAATGCAGCATTTCCCTGCTTTCCAAGCCCTCGCTGGCACCGAGCTGGGGAGGAGAAGGGGGGATCAGGGCCTCTGCCAGGCTGCTGGGGAGAAGCGAGAGTCTAAGCACCCCGGTGTCCTGCAGCCAGGTATCTCCGGTCTGCATCATCTTCATCAGCTGCTCGCCCGCCGCCCTCCATCAGTTCATTGCAAGCGACAGATGGCTGCAGACGAGACGCCCGCTCCAGATGTTAATCACGTCGCGAGCTGGAAATAGCATCCCGGTGCCACTTCAGGGGCAAAAGGGGCAAAGGCATCAGGCGGGGGTGCAGGCGGGGAGGGAGATCGGCTAGATGGCAGCAGCCTCACCTCCTGGGTGCCAGGCTTTCCCACCCATCCTTTTGCACCAACTTCACCGCATTTCTTTGGATGGGGGCTGGATTTCTGTTTACCAATTAGGCGATGAGCAGGGACAGAGCGTTCCCGGGTAATTGCCACACGTGGATGAAAGGAGCTGGAGACAGGCCGAACCTGGGGCCCGTGCATCCGGCTCCCAAACCTTTGCAAGCAACTCGGATAAGAGCGGGGTTTACAACCCATGCAATGGAGAGCCTACAGCCCCCAACCCCGTCTTCGGATCTGCCCGGCTGTAAAAGTCAGCGTCACACTGAAGGCAGGCAGCAGCTGAGCAATCTGTAGCCAGATCTGGCATTCAGACAACCCAAATATTAGGAGTGCTGTGATCTGGCTCACTGGAGGGATGGGGAACAGCTGAGAAGTTCAGATCCGGAGCCAGACTGTGATTCAAATCAGCTGCTCCGAAGTGGTTTATAGTCCTGGCTCCTGCTACATTTAGGGATGTGCGGGTTTTGGTTAAGGCCCAGCCGTTGTGCCTACAAAAATCGACCGTTTTTAAATGAATTACCTAACCTAGTTACCCCGTGCTCTTCTTTATCCTGAATTAATTTCTTCAGCAAGACTTATGAGGCCTGTTTGGTTTTGTTCGTCAAGACATTTTGCAGGAAGGAATCGCAAAGGGCCTGGCATCTTTTTTTTGCACCATGTTGACTTTGAAAATGTCTCTGATCCATTTTAATACAAAATGGAAAATTAAGTATCATCAAATTCAATCTCCTTCTGTGAATGAGATGCTCCGGAAGATACGCGGTAGGGAAGAGTCTGGCACAGATGCCTGGAGCAACGAGCTAAATAGGATCGATTTCTGCTCCTTCCTGATTGTCACAAACCTCTGAACGACAGGACTAGTTATGCCCCCAATAGGATGTTTGGGATAGTTTTTCTCTTTTAGCCTTGCCTACCGCAGCGGGGTGATTTCTATTTTTTTTTATGGAAATTTTTTATTTCTGAGAAAAACGCAGATGCACATTTGCAGAAATCAAACCAAGCCCCCCAAACAAAAGAGCTTTAAACATTTTATTTCAGCATTTTCAAACCAAAACACATTATTGCTGTTGGATTCAAAGCAACTTTTCATTTAAAAATGATTACTTCCATTTTCTCCCACGAACAAACGTTCACATGTTGCATTGGATCCCAAATGAATTTCCCTCAACTTCTCAATTCCCTGAAAAGAGCTCAAGACATTTGTGTTTCTGGTTGGCCTCAAATGACATAAAGCAATGGCTGGAAATTATGCAAAGTAGATTTAAATGAGATCTCAGGAAAAAAAAATTCCTTATTGTTAAAGAATGGAATAGACTCCCCAAGGAAGGGTTTTCAAGAGGAGTCTGGATAAGCGTTGAACTGTTCAGAAGTAGCACTCCTACATTCATGAAAGAGGTTGGGCTAGATGACCCCTGATGTCCCCTCCGGCCCCATGATTGGAAAAAAATTCAATATTGCAAGCAAATAAATTAAAAGTGCAAGTCACCTGGCTTAGCTCCGCTCCGCACCGGGCTCACAGTGCAGCCCTCGAAGGCTGTGGCTAGATGGTACTGCTGAAATGATGAAGAGTACAAAATATTGAAACCTAATGGTGATCATCTAGATCGTATTGCTTCTGCCTGTCTAGGCCAAAAATATCATTATAGCAGGGCAACGTGGTATGGCATGCCATTCACATCATTATAACACATTGATTGGCCCCTTACATATGGGGAAGACCAACGAGCATTAAAAAAAAACTTGTTGGAAACCTTTATGGCTTTTTATACAGGCTTCAATACGAGATGAATGTGTAGGGCAGATGGTCTGCTACTGGGGAAGCCCAGTGTCCATCCACTTTCAGGAGAGTATCTTCAGAGCGACAAAGACGACCAGTATTGCCAGGTCTCGTGTTGGTCTTAAAGTCTACGCTTCGGGGATGGGAAAAACTTAGCTCTTTCTTATACATACACACACATATACACATACATACATATTGCATACACACACATACATGCACATATACACACACACACACATGCACACATATATATATACATATATACATATGCACACACACACATGCACACATATATATACATACATATGCACATACACACACATACATGCATGCACACACGCGCACACACATACAAATCCACAGCCTGTATCCCCTGGGCCACAGGGTACAAACCCATCCTCTTTGCTATTCATGACACCTACTTCTCACCTGCCCACAAGACCAGCCAGGAGAAGCCCCTTAAATAGCATGGTAGCAGAGATCACATGAGCTTTTCCTTCTTAATGAGGAATTAGGGTAGGGAGAGGAAAGCACAGAGGTAATAGGCAGGTCGAAGCTATCTGTGATAAGCAGGGAGTTTGGAATTTATCCACAGATAGTTAATTGGTGTAGGGAATAGCTCAGCCTCGAGTACTGGCACTTTTTACTGCCTTCATAAATCACTGATTACAGGCCTTAGAGCAATAGCAAGCAAGCCAGGAGACCTGTGAAGAGTAAGTGGAATTAGGAATGGGCTTCAGCAGGTGGGGAAACCAGCAATCCCCTTGCTAACTGACCTTGTTTCCCATAGAAATTGCCTGGACAGAGTGCTGCCTTTAGCCTCTGGTACCTCGCCCTCCCTCCGCACCCGAGATTTCGTGCAGGTCTTCAGGCCAGGAAGGCATCCAGCATGGGGCCGGTCTGGAGCGGAGGACCAGCACTTCCCAAGGAAGGGAAGGGACAAGGCGTTAGGATTTGATGCTGGGGACATCGAGTCTGTTCTGAAGAGCAATGAAACGAGGTCAGGGCCTTGGAGTAAAAGCCTCTGGCTTGTTTGGTCTCCTGCTGACCCAGTCTGTGAATTGAGCGTTAGAGAGAGGGTGAATAGAGGCACAGCAGGAGACGAGGTGACTGGCCTAAGGTCATTTGGGGAGCCAGTGGCAGAGCCAGCAAGAGATGCCTCCCCACCTTTGAGGCAGGATGTCAGAGGTGCAGAGCAGAGTGCCGGCTGGAGGTGCCCTCTCTGCACTCTGCACAAGGTGAAGGTCCCTTATCTGGGGCAGGGCACCCTGCCTACCTGCTTCAGGGTGAGCCAGTGATCCCGAGGAGAGGACCTTGGAGCTGGAGACAGCTGCACGCTTAGGTGCAACAAGGGTGGGCAACGTCCCCCTCAGCCGGTAACGCAGCCTGCGAGCTGGTGACACACACCCACGGGTCTGTCTAGGAAACCCCAGCGTCTGCTCGCTCCCCTGGCTGCGAAGCTGCTCGGTTTTCCAGAATGGATTCTGCTTAGGCTGCACATTACCGTCCATTAGCGCTTCCTCCCTCGAACATTTCGTCTCTGCCAGGCTGGCAGACCTCCGGAAAGCCAGCAGGCAGGGTGTGCTCTGCTGGGAGCAGCTGGGAAACATTTGCAGCTGGAGAGTCCTGGGGCTGGGGAGAGAAGGACAGCTGGGGAAAAGGTCAGGAGGAGGCAGGAAGGGTGGGAAGACAGGAAGATGCACGGAGGACGGAAAGCCTGACGGGTCCATCTACAGCTCAATGCAACGATGAGCAAGCTCGTATCCCCACCCCAAGGTCAGCATGGTCTAGGACCATTAGAAAGGTGGCAGGTTGAACCCAGTGTTGCCCCTAAAGCTCCCCAGGAAGTGGAGGGAGCAGCTGCTGTGACTCTTGAGACCCTCCTCCAGGGCTAGGGACAGACATTGCACACAAACCGCGATCAGAAACAGGTTGCAACCCGTAACAGAACAGTTCAGGGCACACAAACCAGTTTCAACTGGTTTAAGATCAACCTGGTTGAAAGCGGCATCAGACTTAACAGATTTCGGTCAAACCGGTTTATGGAGACCACACAGCGGTGGTCAGAGCTGAAGAGGAGAGGTCTCTGGTTGTCCCCGGTAGAAGGGCAGATCAAGGCCAGGTCAGAGGCTTTGCAGCGTTGTAAATGCACCTGATGCTTATGCACTACCCCGAAGCGACCCAAGGGAGAAGGATGTGGGGTGGGGTAAACATGCCTTGATGTAAATGGAGCTACGCCACGGCTGGATTTGGCCTTGCCTCGTCACAATAATGTCATTGTCTATAGGAGAAGCCTGCCCCGCTCCCATCGTGGTATCTCCCCTCCATCCCTGGAGGCAGGGGGAGGATTGAACAGCGATTATTTATCAGAGACGCTGATGGGGACAGTGCCGGAGTAATCAGTCTTTCCTGCCCAAGTGCAGGGGGGCTAGGCCCACTGATCTGTGTCCAGCCCCTAACATCTACGAAGGCCTGACCCTCTGCGGGGGCTATGAGATGGCTGCAAGAATTAGGGGTGCCGTGGGGTGCAAAGCAGCTCACGCCGCCCACCTGCCTATGGGCAGAGCGGGGCAGCGTGGCCAGGCTAAGTGGGTGTCCTGCTAGCTCCTTCCCCTCCCCGCAACCACCTTTGAATTGGCTGTTCCTCCTGCTGGAGACAGAAGCCAGGCAGTCTGCAGTGGCTATTAATAATTCAGTCCCAGTTTGCACCCTCTAGCGAGAGCGAGGAGAGGATAAAGCTCCCCTTCCGATCAATCTCCCATTGCTTTCAGACAGAACCTGAGAAGAGGCGGGCTGAGCCCCTTGCCAGCCTCCCTCCCCAAAGGTTATGTGGCTATTGATCCCAAGCAGATACCGCTGGAGGCCCTTTCCCGGCTGCAATGCCTCTCCGCTGGCGGGGCTGTGGGGCTATCACATACCCTTTGGGGAGGGTGACATCATGTACACAGCGTTCGCTCAGCTCCCCTGGGCCAAGGGGTTTGTCTGCTCTCCATTACAGCAGTGTAATTGCAGAGTAACCCCGCCCGAGGCAATCGGGTTGGGCCAGATCCTTCTCCCTGGTGCACTGCTGTAGATCTGGAGGAAGCCACTGAAGTCTGCATGACCAGTGGCTGATCCCACAGCAGCTTTGTCTGGGGATGCTCTCATAAGAGTCCACATGTGGTTTTGTCCTTTGCGTATACCCTCTGTCTGATTCCACAATCAATTCCCTCGTGAGCAAACCCGGAGGACCAGGGTCTCCTCTCAATTGCACAGATATAAACCTAGAGGACGCCCTGCTGTTAACAGGGAACGGGGGAAGATGGCTGCTTTACGCCAGCATAGATCTGGAGTGGATCCCCTGAAGGTTGCACCTTCCCCTTCTTCTTCTTTATATTCAGCAGATATCTGCTGAAAAGCTGACTTTGGATTTGGATCTCTGGGCTGTTCTGCGGCTGTTGCTTCTAACCTCCTGGAGGTCTCATCCTTATCCCTGTGATATCTCACCTAGCCAGTTAAGACTTCAAGAGGGAAGGATGCGGCCAGGTGAAAGGGGGAGGGAGCAGCACACACAGGACCAGGAGGAAGGGATGCTCATCCACTTCTCTGGAGGCTGTAGTTTTTTTCCCAGGCAGAGTATGTGGCTTCTTTCATAGGCTGGGGCAAGTCACACCACTGCTCTGTGCCTCAGTTTTTCTGCTGTAAAATGGGGTTGATAACACCCACCTAACCTCAAGTGTTGTGAGGGTTAATTAGTACTTGCAAATCACTCTCAATATGAAAAGTGTGCCAGTATAATGGGAAGCAGGAGGAGCAGATGAGCTTGGAGAAGCCAGCAAACAGTCCTTCTCCCTGCACCTCCAACCAGTTCTCTGAACAGCAGCAAAGAAGGATGAGCATTGCAAAACTCAGCTCTGGACTTCCCCAGCAGTGGTTTATATCCCCAGGAATTCATAGTTTCTAGGGTTTCATAGTTGCTAGAGTTTCATAGTTTCTAGGGTCGGAAGGGACCTGAACAGATCATCAAGTCCGACACCCTGGCCTGTGCAGGAACGAGCGCTGGGATCATAATACCGCAGCCAGATATCTATCCAACCTCCTCTTGAAGACCCCCAAGGGGGGATCAGTTAAATGGGGGGACTGAAGTTGCTGGGATTAAGAGATCCTGACTATCTGGGTGCTAGTCCAGATGCCTCTCGTTTAGTTGTCAGCAACCCATGTTGTCATCTCTGCCTCAGTTTCCCCACCTTAAAAGTGGCTGCTGGTCTCTTCTGGACAGCACTTTGAGATCGGTCGGGGTGTGAAAATCATCAGAGAAGAGCTAAATGGTGTTCTTGGCTATGAGTCTGTCTGATGCAATGGTGGCAGGCACCAGAGAAAAGCCTGCAAAATAAATCAGCACTAAAACCAGCAGAAAGAGAAGGAGGCTCCCTGTTTTGCACCCTGCTGCCATTTGGCCCTTGGTGTCAGACTCTTTTGGTCTAGGATGCAGCTTTTCACTAGCAGATCCTTTGGGATGTGACCCTTTCCATGACCTCTAAGTCTTTTCCTTTCTTCTTGCTTAGAGATTTCCAGGTTGCGTCGAGGTGAAAGGAGGGGTCCAAGCGTTGTGCGCGCAAGAAGTGCGTGTCTTCTTCTCTCCCCTGGTCTCGCTAAATCCTGCACTGATTTTCAAATACCAGATACAGCCCGGCACCGTGTGTGGCTGTCTGCTGCTTGAAGGGAGGGTGAGGGATGGAGGTTTCAGTGCTCTGAAACAGTTTTCTCCAGAATTTCCTGAAGCAATTTCTAACAGGTCGCGCATGTTATATAATGAATATTCCTGTTTAAAAAAACACATGAATAGTTCGTATTGGAGACAGAAAACGTTCCCCATCCTGTAGGAAGATAAAGATGCACTTAAAAAACCTGCCTGATTACATATTGACCCGCGAGACAAAGTGAATCCAGTGGAGCCAGCTCAGCCTCCTAGGAAAACTCGAGATAGTTCATCATATACCCTGGTGAAGTCACTTGTTCCTTAACTGCTGCCTTGCTGATTAACATTACAGGTATGAACAAGCAGAAATGCATGTCCCACGCTGGCAAATCTGCCATCAGGGCTTTTACAGCTGTCATTAACATCCCAGGCACCTCCAGCTAAAACCCGTCCACCGTATCACTGAGTATTCCCCTGCTGTTACCCAGCAGACCAACTTGAATTTTCAGTTTGTTGCACTGTTGCATCTTGTCTCAAATGTAATTTAAACTATAAGCTCTCCAGGGCAAGGATGGTTTCATTATAAGTGTCTGTATAGTGCCTAACGTTGCAGTCCTAATTGAGGGCTAGTGCAATCCAATGGCTCAAAATCTGCAAACTCAGGTGTGTAAAGCTAAGGGCCTACATCTGTATTTTGGTAATTAATAAATGCAGCCTGCATTTTAGGAGGGCAGGAGACTGGAGCTACGGGTGTTTGATACTTGCAGGAAATAGCCTGTTTATCCTCTATGACGAGCTACAAAATTAAGTGCTTAGGCTCTATGCACTGTGGTTGGCAGGTTGTGTCCCTTGCTAGGAAGGAATCAGGATTTATCCCCTTCAAAGTGACATGATGTCTGGTGAAGCTTGGTTAAAAATTCTGCAAAAGATGTCTTTGGGTATTGTGATAGTGACTCAAATGATTTTCCTTTCGTTAAGCATTTAATTCAGATAAACACGGTGGTGTTGAGTGTAGCCCCAGAGCCTTCTCCGCAGCGGCTGACATTTCAGTACACTGCAAAGTAAAATGCCAGCAGGGTTGCTCCCCAGGGCTGCAGGCGGTTCGTATTTTCGTATGGGAAACGCCAGGACTTTGCGGCTCTGCAGGGGCTTGGACCAAGCCGTCTTGTTTCCCTGCTAAGACCCAAGCAGGTGGATCCACTTGTGTCTCGACTGGGCTCGGCAAACAGGCTGACGGGGGGAGAGAAGCCGAGTCCAAACATGAGGACTGGCTCACGTTCCCATTTGAGTTTCGTTTCTGACTTTGCAAGGAGCAGATTTGGTCTGTTGAGGTGGAGCCAAGCTGCACGGGGATTAAACAGGGAGGACTTGGTGGCAAGTCTTCGATTACAGGGCATTGTGTGAAAATCAGAGTAGGCCTGGGGTACGTCCCCGACTCCCGGAGAAACCTCTTCCTTCCCCTTCACGAGGACTCTGGACCACAGAGATCACCTTCTCTGCAATCTCCCCCAGATTTATGTTGCCTTTAGGGCAAGGGGGAAGAGCGCTTTGGGGGTTCGTTCCCTGCTGTGTGAGTGCCCATGCCACACAGATCAGCAATGCCAATAAAGCTTAGAGTTTTTTACTTTATTTGCAAACTGTGGTGCCGTTATGAAAGGAGCATCCCTGAAATCCCACATGCACCGGCTTCCTTGGATTTACTTGGTGTTGTCCTAAGATCATAGTCATGGAAAATGAGGGTGGGGAGGGACCTTAGGAGGCCATGTAGGCCAACCCCCTGCTCCAAGCAGGACCAGACCCAGCTAGATCATCCCACCCAAGGCTTTGTCTAGCTGGGTCTTAAACACCTCCAAGGATGGAGAGTCCACAATCTCTCTGGGTGACCTGTGCCAGTGCTTTACTGGTGAGAAAATTCTTCCTAATATCTAACCTCAACTTGCCTTGCTGCAGCTTGAGCCCATTGCTCCGTGTCCTGTTGTCTGCCCTCACTAAGAGCAGCCCAGCTCCATCGTCTTTGCAACTCCCTGCAGGGAGGTGAAGGCTGCTATTAAATTAAATCCCCTTGGTCTTCTCTTCTCCAGACTAAATCAGCCCAGTTCCCTCAACCCCTCCTCACAAGTCATGTCCCCCCAGCCCCCCAACCATTTTTGTTGCCTTTTTCTGGACTCTCCAATTTGTCCACAACCTTTCTGTAGTGGGGAGCCACTAGAGATAATGGAAAAGAGAAAATATTCATTGGCCTGAAAAAAACCAAAGCGCGCACAAAATGTCGTCCTTTAGTTCGATGCGATTTTGCAAACCAGAATTTCCCCCAATGCAACATTTCTGAGCAAATGGCATTTTCTCACAGAAAAAAATGTGGAAAAAAAATTCAACTCTCTCCCAGCACAGAGCTCGTGTCAGCCGAATAGCCCCGTTATTGCTTAGATAACGTTTTACCTTGCAAAATATTTCTTGGAGTTGGATGGTCCCCATTTGATAATGAAGCCTAAGGCATGGATTGCAAATCTCTTGTGTGCTTCCGCTCCTCCCCGAGTTCAGTGCATCCCTGTGGGTTCGCACACATCCAAGCGATGTTAAAAATACAGGACTACAGTGCTGGAAAGGACAGGGACCTCCTGGGTCATCAGCTCCAGTCCCCTGCTACCTCAGGGTAAGCTGAGCAAACCCTGTCTTAAGGAATTAGGTTTTTTGCCCCTTGGTCCAACGGAAAGGTTTTTCCAGGGCTTCACTCCTGCGGTCCAAAACCTTGTTCTACTTTTCAGCTGGTTTTTATACATGGCCAGCGTGTTCCCAGCCTGAACCGTCACCTGAAATACCATTCAAGTGTTGCCTACTTTCTTCCTGACGTGCCCCGATCAGCACCCAACCCAGCCTAGGTCTGCAGCAACAGCCCAACCCTTTTAGGAAACACCAGTGTTGAAGTGCAGATTGCTAAAGAAAGTCTTTCTCAGCTCTTCCCCCGACAAAGCCAGCCCTGAGAAGCCTGTTGGCATTCCTGAAAAGCCAGGGTCTTCCTTTCAAATCAGTTTATTCCAGCTTCTTATAGATTAGACAGAGCAGATAAGCTTGGCATTATGGCCCCCTCTTAGGTATTATCCTTTCCCCTGTCAGCTCCAGCCAAATCACAGCAGATCTGCAAAGATTTGTGAAAATCTGTTGGGTGGTTGGTTGGGTTTTTTTTCCCCTGCCAGCTCTGCCTGCCAATTTGACCGGTTGCCCAGCCGTGATCAGAGGCGAGCAAATCAGTTTGGCATTAAAAGAAGACGACCAAAGTTAGCCCCGGATTTCAGCCCTCAGGCTGCCGAGATAACACTTTTCCCCGGGACGGTCAAAGCTAATTGCAGTGAATTGCCGTTCAAGGTGCATGTGGAAATGACTGTCCTTAACTCCCACCTGTTTTGATGGAGTCAAAGCCAGGGAGAATCAGGCCTAGGATAAACCCAAGGTCTCTTTTCAACCCTAGCGACAAACTATTGCTGCCCAGAAGAGAAGAGAGCAGTTTTCAACCTTTTTTCTCATTTGAAGACCCCCTCAAACGTTTCAAATGAAGGTGTGGACCCCTTTGGGAATTTCAGATGGAGGTGCAGACCCCTTTCACATACTTTTGAATGATCGTAGTCATCTTTTGAGGACCCCTTAGACACAGTCTGCAGACCGCCGGGGGTCCGAGGACCGCAGGTTGGAAACTGCCGGACTAGAGAGAAGAAGCAACAAGTGGAGATCAGAAATAAATGGAGACAAAGCAGAAGGACGAGCAGAGGGAGCAGTCTCATAACTGAGCCATGTGTGTGATCAGCTGGCTTTGGATCATATTTGCTCCATCCTTAGACCTGGCCCCTACTCTTTTATTTTTAAAGACTGTTTCTTGCCTGCCTCCACTCGCTGCTGGCCCAGCAGATCCACCCCAATACTGCAGCTGCTGTTGGAGTTACGCTTGTGCCAGATGGGAAAGATTAAACCATATTCTTATTTACTGTGGTTTCTAGGAGGTGACAGGAGGGCTTGAGCCATAGGAAGATTTTCTGTAGCAAAGCAGGGCTCGTGGCTGAGTTAAACTGTCTGGAACTGGGCAGCAATCGGAGACGGCGAGGTTAAAGGAAACCCTAATAATAACCTTGAAAATGCAAATGTTAGTATTAGGTTGGAAATGAAATCCAACGACTGAGTAGCATCGGGGTATCATTAGGTTTGTCTGCTCCTTTCAGCAAGTAGAGGCTATTGGTAGGACAAGGAATCATTATGTTATTTCCATCATTCATTAATAACACCCAACTGTTATCTTAAGCTCTTTCATCTCAGTGGATCCAGGGCTCTGCAAACCATGCAAATCCATGCAAGAACTATTCCACTGACAACTGAAATGCAGCCACTTCTGGGGTGGAGCACAGAGCTGCTTAGAAATATTACCCATAGAAGAGCACTGGACAGCAGCTCTGTGTTGGCAGTGTCTGAGCCACATCCGGAGGGGAAGATGTATGACTAGGCCCTAAGGGAGTGTAAACTGATATGACTTGGTACAAATCAGAGCAAAATCAGAGGAATATTACTGTAAATCTCACATTGGTAAAGGGGAGGTGGGGGGCTGAAACAGTTCAGTTTAAACACAAACGTAGCCTGGTTTAAACACAAACTTAGGCTGGTTTAAATGAACTAAGCCATTCCAGCTCCTCTTTGGACATTCATTTTACTTAAAAAACCCAACAAAACAGGTTATTCGGGTGACACACCCCAGTTTCTAATTGTTCTTTCTCCTGGACTTTGTGCAGCGAGTCCCACTCCCAGGAAACGGTAGGATTGCACCCTGCAATTGCAGCTCAGCAGCGGTCTATGTGCTGTCCTCTGCGACGCATCCCGAGCCCTGTTTTTTACAAGCGGCGAGCCCCAGGTCGCGGGAAGTTAGACGCAGCCATGCAGAAGGAGGCGGCACGCGAGGCAGGAGAAGAGTGATTCGATTAGCGTGCGTGTATGGTTCTTGTAGGAGGACCTGCTTTACAAGGAAATAAAATTAAGCCATTAACAGGGGAATTAAGATTTAGTGCACACTCTATACTGCATGCATATATATATAAAGGAGGCAGCTGTTAGATATAGTATGTGACAAACTCCTGCTAGCGCTAACTGGATTACTTGCATTTATTTGGAAATACTTAGGCATATTATCATGCAACGTATGGATCATCATAATTCTGCTTTTCACTTCATCCAGGCCTTACCTCCAAGCATCTTAGAGCTCATTACAAACAATTAAGCCTGCCTGCACCTCTGCACGGTGTCCTAGGGTATATCCCCTTTGCAGGAATTGGGTGTATTTATCACAGGATCGTATGATTGCTTTTTCAAATGATCTGGGCCAGATCCCAAAAGGGGACCATTAGTTGCAGCTCCAAATGTCCATGCTCAGGGACTGACCCAAAGCCCAGTCCACTGTTGGCTTTGCTGGACTTTGTCACCAGCCTCCGTGGTGTTCCCAGTGGTTTCTTGACCTTGAGCCTTGTCTCTTTTTGCAGCTGGTGGGGTGCAGGCGGGGGAGTCGCTTGCCCTCTACCCTTCCAGTGCGTTCCAGCTCTGTGAAAAAAGCCCTTCTACCTGAAACTTGAGAAGAAAGCAGTCCAGGTCCCTAAGTCAATCTGAATCCCCAGTGGAGCCCGTCCAAACAAGGTGTTGCCATAAGTTTTGCCTTTCTTTGAACCCTATGCTTCTGTAGTGGGCTCACGGTGCTGAGTGGTAGTTCTTCTGGAAAGGACTGGGTATCTGTGTAAGCCATGGCCCTGTTTCCTATGCCCTGCAGATTTAGCTGGCACAGCATCACTGAATTAGGCTGTGGAGTTAAAAAAATAAAGGCTGAAGCTGCCCGTGTTGAGCAAAGAGACAGTCTGGAGCCAGGGGTCTGCTGAGCTTTGCACGCCGGCACTGTCCCCTGCAAAGGCAAAGCAGCAGGGTGGTGATTTCTTTGCTCTGCATCCTCGGTGCATTGTTCCCGCCTGCCAGGGCCCCAAGGCTGAATGAAGTCCAACCAACACCTGTCTGCTTCATACATCCTCACTAACTGTCCCCGTGAAGTCTCGGCCTTGGGGCGTTCACCTTGCTGCCTCCCTGTCCAGGTATAGGGTGTAGGGGAGTTCATCTTGCTGCCTCCCTGTCCAGGTATAGGGTGTAGGGGCGTTCGCCTTGCTCCCTCCCTGTCCAGGTATAGGGTGTAGAGGAGTTTGCCTTGCTCCCTCCCTGTCCAGGTGTAGGGTGTAGGAAACAGAGTCCAAAAAAATGACAGCAGTACCCAAAGCAATTTTTGGATAACTCCTCTTAAGGCCAAAGCTCACGGACACAGGTGTTTCTTTCTACAAAGAGCTGATATAGATGGGGACTCGTGCAATGGCTGCTGCAGGGACCCTTAAAGAGCCTTCCAGGATCTGACAACAGCGACATCCTCAGCGCGGCTACAGGGAACGCACTGGGAATGAGTAAAGGAACTGGGACCATCAGTCCTGCAAAGTGAGGCCATCTTCTGTAGGAACCACCTGCGCCCGTGCTGTGGCCACCGGGGAAATAATTCTAGGAACCGGCTGCATCTGTGTCATCCCCACTACTCCGGCTTTGCCTTAAATAGCTCTTAAAGAACTAGTCATATCAATTCCATCAGCTGCTCCAGAGGAGCCAATTTATATAAATACAGCACTCGTTAAAGAAATGGAACTTGTCAACACTTGAAAATAAGTGACAGGTCATTACAGCTTCCTGCAGTCTTGCATTGTGCTGCTATTACACGCAGCACCTGAGTGACGTTACAGGATGATGGTAGATGCAGGTGCATATTAATCAATGGTGCAGTCTAACCTCCATTTGAATAATTGACCATATGCACATGTGCACCCAAACGCCCCCCCATAAAGATCCAAAATGAGCGCACTACGCTCTGCAAAATGAGGCACGTGGTCTTCCCGTTTCCCATTTATACGAGCTTGTCAGCACGCTGCAGTCGGTTCTGGGCACTTGCAATGACAAAGAGATGTAGAAAAATTAGGGGGAATTCATAGACCAGCAACAAAAATGATGAAGGGAGCTGAAGGGACTGATTTTGGAGAGGGGGAAAAACAAATCAGTCTGGCTATTTATAATGCTCCCTTCCAGCACAGTGTCTAGGCACTGACATTTTTTAAAAACACATATCTAGCTTGGCTAAAGGGTAGGATGATTGTTTAGCATTATTCAAAGGACTCATACATCAAGGATGGAGAGGGATTGGATAAAGGAGTATAACTCAAAGCAAAGGGATAAAACTGAAAAAATGTAGGTTACTAGGGAATACTTCTTGATCTGCGAGCGTGTGGAACAGCCCTGCAAGGGGAGTCACGGTAAGTCCGGTGCTTGGGATGTTGGAAAACGATAAGTCTACAAACGGGCGCCGCGGGCAATGCTGGTGGAAAACGTCCTGCCCAAACTGCTTTTTAAGGGAAATATGGGATTTCAGGGAACTGAACTATTTGATGCTTTCTGTTCCAGGGCATTTTGTCAGAGTCTGTAGTGTCCGGCTTAGTTCATGTTAATTCATTCTCGTTGTTCCCCAAAAGAAGGTTTTATTGTAGTATTTAGTCCAGCTCTTAGGGCTCTGTCCAATGTGCTTCTTTTGGGGCAGTGGTAGACATCTGGCACAGTCTGGAGAAGCCCTGCACTTCCAGACCCCAGTCCCCAACAGGGTATTTCCAACCTATGGGGACTTTTTACCATCTTTAATTTTCCCAGAGCCTGATGAAGGGCCTATGAGCCCCAACGTTGCAGAAAAAGAGATTTTTTGTTGGTTTGATGATTTCCTAGTCGGTCTAATCAAAGGTATCATTTTGGAACCACAAGTTCTAGATTTGCGCGGTCCTCAACAGGCCGAGTTGGTCGGTGCAAGTGGCGGCTTTGCTTGCTTTGAATGCCTGGCGCCGCTAGAGAGGTAAGGTAGGGGCTGCCTTTGGAGGGCTTCCAGACCGATCGGTTTGGAATTGGGAGTCTGCATCGCAGAAGCAGGGTCAAGGACCACGGACACCAGCTTTTTGTCTTGCAGTGCAAAGGCTCCTCGGTCCTCAGATGCATGTGGCGCTGATGCTGCTGGGACTCGCTGATCGATGCCAGTCCCAGCAGGGCCTAATTCAGTCTTTGTCTTCCATTTCCTTGCAGGACTTCCCACTCCCGGGCGAAAGCGGACGCGGCTGTGACAGCAGCGCAGAAAGCTCAGGAGGAAGCTCGGATTGCCAGGATCACTGCCAAAGAGTTTTCGCCTTCCTTCCAGCACAGGGAAAATGGTCAGTCTGCGCTGCCGAGCCTGCCAGACTCCCGGGATGACTTCATTCTGTGTGCGTGCGCGTGCGTGCCTGCGTGTGCTGTACGGTACGGTGCGGACCGCGGCTGCTCCTCACGGGCCTCCTCGTGTCCGTTATCGAGCCGGTGCCGATGCTGCGCTCTCAGAGCCGAGCAGCCCCTTAGAGCTGTCTCCCGTCAAGCCCTTGAGCCTGACCTGCCTCCCTGAGGCTTTCAGAAATGTTGCCGGTCCATCCCCTCCTTGCTCAGCTCAGATTTTGATCTCATGAGATGCTCACGGGAAAACCACGGAGCTTTTCTCAGGTTCTGAAGCCAGTAGACCTGTCCTTGCCCAACCCTACGGGCCAGTGGTGTAATCAAAGCACTGAAAGGCTAGATGAGCTGGGGCAACCTGTGCACAAGCTCAAACCCTGCTGGCATCCCGGGATCAAGCTAGTGAGGGTGCATCTCATGCTTTGCTTGTGCTTTGTGGATCACCACCACGTTGCTTTGCTGCCAGTTGGGTTGTAGCACACGTCGTATCGCAGGTATTGCAATGGCAAGCCTGGGAACTTTTGCTTAACTTAAAGTCCCAGCCTCTGGAGTCATGTGCTTATATAGGACACTCAGCTTTCATTTTCATTCCCAGTCCTTTGCTGCAGAAAAAAATCCAGAAGCCAGAATGCAAAAGCAAAGAACCTCAAATTTATTGTTCTTTTTAAAGTTTAATGATTCTTAACTCAATTTCATGGGTTTTGGGACCCAACTCATAGTTTTTGTATGTTTGTGCTTAGCAGTGTAGCTATTGATCTTTGTTTTTTAAACCCTTCCTTCCTTCTGTACAAACAGATGAGTTCAACTGCCTTGGGCTGTGTGTGTGTGTGTGTGTGTGTGTGTGTGTGTGTGTGTGTGATGGGCAGTGTGCGAATGCATGCTTGGTGAATGATCATGTGCATCTGTGAAAGTGTTTGTGCATGTGTATGTGTGTGTGTGATGGGCTGTGTGCAAATGCATACTTGGTGAATGATCATGTGCGTCTGTGAAAGTGTTTGTGCTTGCATGAGCACACGTGTGTGTGTGTGGGGCAAGCCATGTGTGAATGCATGCTTGGTGAATGATCACGTGTGTCTGTGAAAGTGTTTGTGCATGCATGTGCAAATGCATTCACTAACAACCATGTTTGTGTGCGTGCCTTTGTCATCGTTGAGAAAAGACGTATGACTTCTGGTAAGAATAGGAGAGCATTTGTGTGACCGTGGATGCATTTGTGTGCGGTCTGAGGACATGCCTGTGTTTGAAAGACTGAAAAAGTGTGTGCGTGTGCAAAAAAGAGAGAGAAATGTTGTCCCTCATTTGTAGCACTTGGGCCTGGTTTGAGAGAGCAAAAAGACCCGTCAGAGACATTTTAGCAGCCAGCGTGTTGGACGATTGGGAGGAAGTGTCAGCTCAGCCTAGTGGAAAGCCAGGCTTGAAAGCATCTTGTTTCCCTCTGGGACCTGTACTGCTACTTGCTGCTTTGTCCAAAGTTTTGCCCGTCAGACTATGAAATTTGCCAGGCTGCAAAAGAACAGCTTATTCAGACCAGCAGGGCCGATCCCATGGAAGCTCCCGGAGGAAACAAAGCCCAAATACATGAACTCTGAACTTACGCAGGGCTATGCTGGGCCAGAAAAGCTTCTGGATAGCTCACTCCTTTAAAGGGTGACCAAGTATATGTATGCTCACCAGAGAGTGGGAGGTGACAGGTATAAGTAAGGGTGGGAAGAACTACGTCTAAATGGCAGTAATTAACATATTAATTAATGTATGTGCATGGTATTATGCAAAAATTTGAGTGTACAGCACCATCATTACAAGGCTTCTGTCATCATTTTTTTTCTTGCATCCTTTAATTGGAGGTTACTCATCCATCTTAATTGCTTTGGGGTCTAATGTTGGTGACTCATTGCATGAGAGCTCTTCCTCCAAGTCACTGCTGAGCCAATGGGCTGGCAAAATGCTAAGGGATGCTACATTTTTGGGACCAGGCACTCCAGCAACTTGTTGTAGTCCCTGAGGGATCTCATAAGAGCAGCGATGTGTTCTCCGTCCGTGTTCCCCATGAGGTTTCAAGTTGGACGGAAGATTATATTCTATTATATATTGGTGCCAGGTTAAAATGGCATGCCTGTTCCACCCAAGAGCTGGGTGCATTTCACTGCGGTGTGTTACGATTCTTCTATGAATAGACAGAAAGCTGAATTCTTCCTCTGTATACGCGGGCTGGAGTGCTGCTGTAGCCGTGATGGTCCAGGAAGGTGTATGAGACAAGGGTTTTTTTGTGATATCTTTTATTGAACCAACTGTATAGTTGGGAGAGCTGTTGGGGACAAGCTGTCAGGCATCAAGTGCCCTTCCTCAAGTCTAAGGAAGTTAAATATAAGTCTCTTGGCTCCATAGAGTTACCCCAAAAGGTCTTTGGTTGAAACCAGATAAAATCTGTAAATGCCTTGGCACCCTTAAGCGTGATCCATGCCGTGTAAGTACATATTATTGTTGTTATCATGCCAACACTTATTTCTGAACAGCCACAGTGCCTTTTAAAGGAGCTGATTTTTTTCTACCTTAGATGGCCTACAAAATCCCTTCTCATCCTTGGACCACACTATCAAAAGGAGCTTAGATAAACCATCAGAGGGATTAGTGTACAGGAAAATCCTTCTGCAGAACAGGGATGGACCAGAGCTAGCCCTGGAAAACTTTTGCAGCCGCGGATCGGTTGGTGGTTTAGCACATGGTGGCAGTGGAAGCATTGTATCATGGGCATAACCATTAAAGCACCCAGGTTTTGAGACTTCCCCATTGCTGTGGGGTTAATGCACATTAGTATAATACCCTCCTACCAGCTAAGACCCTTTAGGGGAAAATGTATGCAACTGAACATGGGACCTTCAAGGTCCCATAGAAATTACTCTGGAAGCCTGTACAATTCAAAAGGACGTTAGAAATCACCCTTCTGTCTGAAGTTTTTCAGCTGCTGTTGTGACTTGTAACCTCAAAAGTGGCAACACCTAAAAGAGATTATAGAAAAAAATCTTCTGTCTTGCTCAAGGCGTTCACTTAGTGCATTTGCGTGTCGTCTCCTGCAGTCTCCCTTCTGCGATCGCTCTTGCTCTCCCCTGCTGCGGGTGTGAGTCTTGCACATGGCAGCAGGAGAAATAAAACAGCTTTAGAAGCAGGCAAATGTAGCTGTAAAGCCACAAAAAATAGTTTGCGGGGCTCTGGAAGTGTTTTAGCTACGCTTTATACATGACTAATCACACCTGCTTGGAGATTTCGCTATCAGAGATCAGGAAAGGTGCACACCGTGACCTGCAGGCACCCGTGTTGAATATTCCCGCTGCCTTTTCTGCTCTTCCTGCTTTTCTTCAGCTACATTTCATGGTCAGTGTTGGGTTGTTTTCTAGATAGTATTATTCCAGACCCCAGCGGGTAGAAAATAACAAGACATAAAGCCTCACAAATCTATGCAATGCAATTAAGAGCAACTCTCGGCCTGGCCTTCCTGCTCTACGTTATTCCCATATCTCAGTGGCACTTAGTCTTGGGCACGGCAGTGCCAGCGTGGTGGACGGTGGGTGTCCCATTAGCATAGGAGAGCTAGGGCCTGGAAAAGAAGGGGCTAAAAGGAAAGCTCAGTATTTTCCATGTTGCATCCCTTTTTCTGTCCTAAAATCATAGACTCATAGACAATGAGGGTTGGAAGGGATCTCAGGAGGTCACATCTGGTTCAACCCCCTGCTCCAAGCAGGACCAGCCCCAACTACATCATCCCAGCCAAGGCTTTGTCCAGCCAGGGCTTAAAAAAGTCCAAGGATGGAGATGCCACCACCTCTGGGTAACCCATCCCAGTGCTTCACCACCCTCCTAGCGAGAGAGTTTTTCCTAATCTCCAACCTCAACTTCCCTTGCTGCAGCTGGAGCCCATTGCTCCTTGTCCTGCCATCTGCCCCCACTGAGACCAGCCCGGCTCCATCCTTGCAACCCCACTTCAGAGAGCTGAAGGCTGCTATTCAGTCTTCTCTTCTGCAGACTGAATCAGCCCAGCTCCCTCTGCCTCTCCTCACACATCATATCCCCCAGCCCTCCAACCATGTTTGTTGCCCTCCGCTGCACTCTCTCCAGCTTTCTGCAGCGAGGGGCCCACAACTTGCAGCGTGAAGCATTTGCCTGGCTGTTTAAGTCAAGAGCCGTCTGTCTGCTCTGCCTGGTCTCCACTGGATGCAGGGAAAGGGAGTGGAAAAGAAGCTGCAAAGAAGTCGCCGTCACTCCCTAACCCTAGAGCCATTCGGTGGCGGCTGAGTTAGGAGCTGCTCTACTAGACCCTGGCTGGTGCCAGCGCCCTCTCCTATGGAGACCTCCATGTGCTTCCAACTGGTGGGGCTGAGCCCAAAGGAAACCCCAGGCTTTAATTATGGATGGTGGCCAAGCTTGGCCAGTGTGACCACCCCAGACCACGGCAGGTGGGACCTGAAATCTGGATCTGAATTTGAGCAGCCCCACGTGAGGCTGCGTTCACACTGGCTCCGGTATTGTGGCGGGTCCTAGATCTGGTTTGAAGTGTTGGACCACATCTGGCAGAACCCAGACCCGCTCAGGTAGCGCCCCGAACGAGCGTGGTCTAGGCATTTTCCCACGACTCCATGAACAAGAGCCACGACACCATTTCTAGCATGAACCGGCTAACAAATTTGGTAAAGAGGGAGAAACAAGGATCCGACTGAAATGAGCACGATTATCGCAGAGTTACGAGCTGTACATCAGACATCTGAGTGTTTTAACAGGTCTCCCCGTTCCCAAGGGGCTTTTCCAACCCTGGAGTTATTCAGTATCTGCATCTGCTATTGCCTGGAGATTTTCTCCTTTTTAACATCATCTCTTGAAAAGATTTTTGAGGTAATACATTTTTTATTAGCTTCTAGACAGGGACATGGTGTTTGATTTGTGCTGGGGTTTGTGTTGCTGATACTCGTGTTTTGGTGGGTTTAATGCCTGCGCGAGCGAGCGAGACGAGAAAGAGCTTCCACTTAGATTGCATTAAAAAGCAAACACACCAACCAAGATGCGTCATGAAACCTGGACGCGCCGGCAGGAGAATTGAGGCAGATAATAGCCATGAGTGTGAGCATCAGCCCTGCAGTCTATCACGCCTGCGGCCTCGTAACCCTGGGCTGTGAACCTGTCGGCGTTTGCACACCAGGCAGGGGCAGTTCAGCTTGAAACAAGATGCAACAAGTGCGTGTGGCAAACGGGAGAGGGACACGCGGAGAGAGGGATGGAAATAAGATCCTGGCATTGCACCGGCTGCTGCAGACATGGCAGGAGAGATGGGTCTGAGGAGGGACCTGATGGACAGAGTAGTCATTTTACCCTGAAACCTTGCTGAGAAGAAGGCAGCAGAGAGGGAGGTGTCTTAGCAGTTCTGCTCTGAAGGGCCTGGAGGGTAAACCATATTGGGGTAACAGGGTTTTGAATGGGATTCGGTTTCGGGGGGGAGAGGGGAGACTTTCCGCTGCAATCCTCACAAATTGGGATTGAGAGCTGATCTCTTTGCCCTGCCTCTGTGCCCGGGTGCCATCCTCTGGCCTTCTCCATCCTTCACGCTCCAGCAATGGGGCACGTGGTGAGCATGTGCCCAAGCCCGCTCGGTGCCACGTGGCCAGCCCTCTTTAAAGGTAGCTCCGTTGCTTTGTTTCTGGGATTCGGCTAGCACAGAGCAGGACCAAGGGCAAGTGGAGAACAGGCTTTGCAGAGATTAAGTGACTTGCCCAGGGTTATACAGGGCAGCTTCAATCAACCAGGTGTCAAGTCCCACTCCAGTCCCTATGTATTCCCCGGAGAGGTGCAGCACAGGCAGCATCAGTGCACGTTTCTCCCACATGTCCCCCTTACTAACAGGCTTTTTACCTTGACTTGATCTCTTTGAGGCACGTATCCTCTGCTGAAACTCCCAGCAGCAGCAGCAAAGACCTGCCTCAAAACCACCAGAATCCAGATGTGGAGGTTACATGTTCTCCTTAGCAACTTCACAGCTGTTCTTCCAGGAACCTCGCATGCTCCGATGCTAATTTTAGCAGGTAATCATTGTTGAACATCCTTGGATGAGGGGATGAAGGAGGCAGGCAGGGTTGCACTGCGCTGCTGTCAAGGAAACACCCGTATTTCAGAGAGGAGCTGCTTGTTTTTACCCTCCGGGGAAGGTAGGGGAGTGTAATTTTGATATGCCAGACAATGAGACGGTCTCTACAGGCGAAGAAGGAATAGATGGCATGAAGGATATATAGTGAATCCTGCCTTTGGCCACTTGGCTCCGGACTGAGAAAAATCAGTGGCTAACCTGACCTGATAGAAGGGAAGCGGCTTTATCCTCGGGACACAAAAGGGGATACTGCAGGGTCTCTGAAGGTTGCTTAATAAATAATTTGATTGGTCCGACAAGCATTTTAGTAGATCTCCCCCAGATGAGCAGAGCCCCTCTCATAAGAGTGATGTCCGTGGGGTTTCCCTACATAGGGGCTGTCTGCAAAGGTCAAGGGGGGTTGTCTCGGGTCCCAAACCGTCTTGTGGAGCACACTGTGGAGGATTCAAGTGAAGCTGCTATGGTCTGCAGATGTGCCCTGGGCTTTGCTGCGTTCCCAGGGTTTTGTTTCTGAACGGAGAGGAAGGAGTCAGCAGGAAGAGCTTGCGGAGTGAAAGGCAATAAGACCAACCGCGTCCTATATATACCAGAGAGCAGAGAAACCTCCTTACTCCCCATTGCAGGGCACGGTGGAGTTTGCAAACGGACCTGAAACTTTGTGAGGCAATTTCAGCGCTGCCCAGATGAGATGAAGGAGATACCCAGGTGCCTTGGATGTGCAATGCCAATAAGGCTGTTCGGTCTTGGCCAGCAACCCCCTGGCCTTCTCTAAGCAAGCATACGCCAGCCCTGTGTTCCTATCAGCCGTCAGAAGAAGCCCCTATATGAGATGGCTGTATGAGGAACCAAATCCTGAGTCCTTTACTCAATTTTTACACAGGCAGATCTCAGGGAAATGTCATCGTTTCATCGTTTCATAGATGTTAGGGGCTGGAAGGGACCTTGCAGATCATCAGGTCCAGCTCCGCTGCACTTGGGCAGGGAAGACTATTGGGGTCATTTGCCTGAGGATGAAGGATGGCTGTTCAATACGTGGCCTTGGGCATCAGGATTTGAATTTGATCTCAGACACTGGCATAGACTTTTGATTTGGTCACTTAAATTTCTCCTCTGCCTTTGCTCCCCATCCGTAAAACAGAAGCAATAATAGGGAGCATTCAAGAAGATCAAAAGTTTTTCTGTTGATTTTCCCCAGGTTTCCAGCTAAATTATTCCAGTGGCCAACAGACACAGACTTGTACTTTGCTGCTCGTTACCCCTATTTTCTTCTCTGGGTAGGCACCTCGTGCTCCCGTGCAATGCATTGGAGTCTCCCTTCATGGTAAGAGGGAGCCCATGGTATTGCTGCTTACAGCCATTATCAGAGATATAATCCCGCTGCAGATCCAGGTCCACATGGGAGGACGGGGACACGAGGAAGAAACCACAGCTTCCGTTCTCAGCTGAAATATTTGAGTTTCTGGCTGAAACATTCGTGAAGAGCCTTTGGTTTTGGTCTTGCAGTAAGCCAACACTTTTCAGTGAAAGCATTGTTTGATCAAAAACTCATCTGTCCGTTGCAAAGCTATATCCTCAGAAAATCCTCAGCCCACCCTGGGGACGGTACTTTCCCTGACTTGTGTCTATTTAGGCTGAAAGTTATCCTGGGGTGGGCCTGTGTGTCTGAATGATGGTTACATGGAGGAGGGAGATAGATGATCTTTATGTGCCGTGGACAGAATGAGGCGCGATGGCTTAAATTACAGCAAAGGAAATTGAAGTTAGATTCTGGAAAGAGCTTTCTCCATATGAGGGTGGTCAAGCACCCAGACCTGCTTGGAATAAGCTATCCACAGATGGGATAAAATCACAATCCTTGGAGTGGATTAGACAGACACTTGGCTGGGGTGGTTTACCCAGGGACAACCTGCCTTGATCATCACACGTTGAACTAGATGACCTCCTGAGATCCCATCCAACCCTATTACTCCATGAGTCCGGAGCACTATATGCCATGCTCACAGTTGCAAGTGCTACAATAATAATATAGTAATACCATAACCCTAGTATTATTATATAATATAGAGAGTATTATTATATATTATGTAATATAGAGAGTATTATTATATCGTATATAGAGTATTATTATATATGATGCAATCGAGAGAGTATTATTGTATATTATATTATATAGTATATTACTATAATAGTAATAGTAAAGTAGATCTGCATGTGTGATGGACCTAGGTTTGTGCTCAAAAGGGAACCAGTGGCTCAGACTATTTGCATTAAGTTTGTATTAGAAACCAGTAGATTCTTCCATTAGGATTAAGCCGAATTGGTGTGAAATCATTGTACACGAGTGCCATGGTAGTGCCCCCTGCTTTGGGGCACCTGCTTGAATATTGGGTGGTTTGAGTCTCGTCCCACGCCGTTTCAGAGGCCGGAGGGAGACCCTCCGCCTAATTCGTACCATAGTTGGCTTGAGTGGCTTCTCTCATGTGGCGGAGAAGCAAGATGAGATAAAGCAAATTACCCAGCAGGAACAGGCAGAGATGAAAGCAGACATTTCGTAGCGTTTATTTTTAAACTAGGGTAAGAAAATTGAGTTCTTCCTTTTTTGAGACTCATTTCTCGTCTAGCCATAGCAGTTGTAATTAGATGCATTTCAGGAGTGTCAGGCAGTTAATATATTTAATCAAATCATTCACATAATTTAGCATGGCTTTCGCTGGGAACAGCTATGCTTTTAGTGTATAAAGTGAGATGAAAGAAAGTTTGGCTTTTGCCACCTCAAACTCATCGGGTGTTTGTTAAGGAATTAGGAAAATGCTAATTTTCTAATTACCCCGAGATGCAGAAATAATCTTGCTAGCCAGTCACTGTGGATGCAGCTATGGCAGTAGCTGCCTCGTGTGAGAGCCGCATTGGAGCTGGCGGTAAGGGAGATGATGGCATTAATTTCTCCGAGGAACTTATTGCAACTATAAGAAAATAAGGAAAAAAGCAAAGACACATTGCTGGAGCGGGGCCTGGTTGGTGGCAGGAGTCAGGACTCCTGATTTCTGTTCCCAGCTCTGCTACTGACCCAGTGTAACCGTGGCTTAATCTTTTGCTCTTGGTGTCTCCGTTTCTTCTGCTTTAAATATGGCATAAAAACACTAAAAGGCTTGGACCTGTAAGAGGACTAATGAGCCTGAATTAATTCCTGTTTGTAAAGTGCTTCTAGACCCCTAGCGGTAAATACAGTGTCATTTCTGATGTCGCCAGCTAAAAAAGAAGCGTTCGAACTCAAATGGATAGCATTAATCACACATGGCAAGGTAGAGCCGAAGCCACTCGATGTGTAATTTGACACTGGATTTGGAGCATAACGATGTAGATGAATTCATGCCATCCAGACTCATCATTCATAGTCTGTGTGTCAGTGGCTGATAGAGCCCCCAAGCCGTCCTTCCCCGACCCGCTGAGACAAAACAGCCCCTTTTTGTTCTTCCGGTTCTGGGAACTGCTTACGATTGAACAGCAGGTGCATAACCATGAGCTTGACAATCATGGCCTAGGTTTCTGCAATGACGTGTAGGGGTTATACAAGTTCATGCACAAATGAAAGCTTGCACGAAGGGTTTTCAGCATCCCACATCCTCCAGGGCAGCTGCATGCGTAGCCAGGCAGTTAGGAACCTAACGGAGCATCCCCCATGCAGTTAGCTACCGGGATCGTCCCTGGGGGAGTGCATTTGAGTCAGTCCCGTATAAAGAACCAGCCACAAGCGATGCACATTCTGGTCTGAACCCAGGCCCCGAGGTCTCTGCTATACAGACATTGAAGATGGAGAACTTTCCAAGTTTTTCTCCAGCTTACGTTGGACTCGATATGAAGGATTGCAAATATAAAGGATTTTTATACATAGAAAGGATTTTTTTTTCTCTCTCTCTCTCCTTCCAGTTGTTCTTAAGTCCTGGTTAGGCACATGAAGAGAAATTTCCCACTCAAAGCAAGGCCCCGGACAACAGGAAGGCTTGCATTGGTCAGGAACCTTGTCTGCCTATGTCCTTAGACCAACACGGCTAAAACCTACACCCCTGCATTGGTCAGGACATTTGTTCTGCAGTTTTCTTTCTCTGGCTGCTGTCTGTACCTGCAAGCTCGGCAGCTTCAAGCAATTGTCAGTACAACTCAAACTGGCAGCCCCATAGAGCCCGTGCAAAGGGTGCATAGTACATCCTATGGCAGAGATGCTCAGAGGTGTGGGGAGGTAATGGCTTTGCTCAGGCTGAGAGATGAAGAGCGACGGCACAGATGTGGTCTGGGAGCCCTTGCAAAGTCCCTCAGCCTCTCTGTCATTTTTAATATAGGGGTAGTACTTTTCTGCCCCACAGCCAACTTATGCCAAGTTCCTATATTTAAGCATCTAGATTCATAGATTCATAGATGTAGGGCCGGAAGAGACCTAAGTAGATCTTCAAATCCGACTACGTGCCTTTCGAAGTGACAGGATTGAGGCGCTTCCATAAAGGCATTTGGGCACCTAATGTGTATGTAGCTGCCCGTTTCTTTTGCATTCAATGGGAGTTGGATGCCTGAATGCCTCTCTGGATCCAGAGGTACAGGTTGTAGCCGTGTTGGTCTAAGGATGTAGGCAGATGCGCTTCTTTGGGTAAATCTTTTATTAGACCAACTCAAATAGTTGGAAAAATTCTTCTTTGCAAGCTTTTGGGTATCAATACCCCATCCAGGCCTTAGTGTGCAGGAAGCGCTTTAAAACTCCTTCGAGGGAAGGTAGTACAAGCAAAGCAGAGTCTGTTGTCAGCAGCGTGACCCGTGGTTTCCCTGGCAGGCGCTGGCAGCCCAGTTCTTTATCGGGAAGGGTCTGTTGTGCAGCCACAGAATAGAAGTAACCCTCTTGCATTTTCTCTCTCTTCTCTTTCCAAAAAAAAGGGCTCGAGTGCCAGAGGCCAAAGCGTCAGAATTCAAGCGATGACATTGAGGTCCTCTCCACGGGGACCCCTCTCCAGCAAGAAAGCCCGGAGCTGTACCGGAAAGGGACCACCCCTTCAGACCTCACTCCCGATGACAGCCCCCTGCAAAGCTTCCCCGCCAGCCCCACCTCCACCCCGCCGCTGGGTCCCTCCTGCCGGAACAAGAGCGCCCATTTCTCCAGACAGGTCTCGGTGGACGAAGAGCGGGGTGGGGACATCCAGATGTTGTTGGAGGGACGAGGCGGGGACTACTTAAGACCCAACAGCTGGAGCGAAGACAAAGCATGTGGGACTCGTGGCATTAGAAGTGGGGCCCTGCGCAGCGGTCACCTGGGGTCCTCCTCCATCCCTGAAGACTACAGAGGCCGGAGCGGAGGACACAAACACATGGCCTCCAACCACAAGCAAAGAGAGCGGTGGACAGATTCCCCAGCCACGGTTTCTTGGACTTCCCACCATCGGCCCCACAACCACAGCTCAGGGAGCTCCAAGCTGCTTGAGCTGGACGAGGAGAAGATTAGCAATTATGAGATGGAGATGAAGCCCCTCATGAGGATGGATTCTTATATGCAAGAGATTCACACCCAAAAAAGACACTATAGCAAAGCCGGCCCCTGCAGGAGCCTGGCGGAGGACCACCGTGGGGAAGACCGGGGCTTCGGGGTTCAGAGATTGAGGTCTAAGTCCCAGAACAAAGAGAATTTCAGGCCAGCTTCCTCCGCCGAGCCGACGGTGCAGAAACTGGAAAACCTGAGGTTCGGTGACAAAGGTGAACCCCGGCTACTACGGTGGGACTTAACCTTCTCCCCGCCACAGAAATCCTTACCTGTTGCACTAGAATCCGAGGAGGAGAACGGGGATGAGCTCAAATCCAGTACGGTAAGTGGGCAAGTCGCGTGTATTTAAACCGGGCTGCAAAAGTGGAGGCCTGGGTGAGGCTGAACTGGTTGTGAACCATCGGTGCAAAATTAGCTCCCCCCCCTCAAACACACACGCATTCGTGCAGGAGGTGTTTGCTCCCCTCCCTCGTGGTACTAGGTAAGAAATAACCGTACACTGAAGGTGATTTTTCCAGCTTAAAAAAAAAAATCCAGCAGTTTAGCTGTAAAATGTCTCTCTGGAAATGGCAGGTTTTCAACATCAGAATCAGGCCGCGTCCGTGAGAGGTGTCCGCACGCATGGAAGTGGCAGGTCCCTCAATGCCGCTTTGTAGGGGGGGTCGACAGGTCTTTGTCCGGCCCCAGGTGAGACGCAGTCCAACCGCCATGTCCCGGTGCTCGAGGTGTGCAATGGTGCTACGGGACTCCTTCAAAACATAACATCTCCTGCCCCCTGCCCCAGTGTTGCATTGCAAAGCCCGAAGTAAATGCGGTTTTTTTAATTCAGGGAAGTGGCTCTACAAAAATGAGGGCTGTGCTCTGGAGTTTGGGACAGGCTGTGATGATGCTGGTTCTAGTTTTATTCCTGTAACTTGTAAGGAAGACCCCCGCGGGTCCCCTCCTGCTGACCTCCCCCGTTATTTTGTCCCGTGAATGGCAGCCACCGAGCGGGGGGACACTTTCCCCTCTGAGTTGCATCGTGTTAGGAAAGCTTTGCTGCGGGGAGCAGGCTTGTGAGTCTTCTCTCCAGCTCAGAGAGCTGGACCCAACTCAACCCCTCTGCTCCAGTGTCAGGGTCCCACTTTGCTGGAAGTGCCACATTCAGATCCTTCCTTCTCGTGTCCTTGCGACAAGCTATTTATGCAGGAGTCAAGTAACGGTGCCCCGGCATCCTAGCAGCAGTTTGGGTTCGGGTGCCTGCTGGCCTCGCTCATATTCCCTCTTTGGATGGAGCATTTTCCCCTTCTTGTCTTTAATTGTTGGTTTGAACAGTTCAATAGTAGTCATGCTACTCCCCAGAAGTGGCTGCATTTCAGTACTGGGTTGAAGATAGAACTGGGCTGTTTAGGTGGCTGATAAAAAAAGGGCTTGCCCACTTCACAGGGGAGGGACCTGAGGCCTAATTAACGTTTGCTCTGGAAGGCATTAGCACCGGGTAAAGCACAATGGTTTTGTCACCTGTCGGCACCCCAACTCCCCCCACCTCCAGGGGAGGATTTGCGGAGCCTGGCTTAGTGGCTTCAGCAGGGGACGGCAGGGGCAGGGATCCCCGAGTTGTAATCTTTTTTCAGCCGCTGATTCTCAGTGTCGCTTTGGAGAAATCGCTTGCCTTCTTTGGGCCTCCAAAGACCCTCTCTGTCAAATGAGACTCAGAACTGTCCTGTCCTGCCCTCCCAAGGACATTTAGATAATCACTTGCATGGAAAACGGGAGCACAGAAAGCACTGTAGAAGTGCAAAGGCTTAGGAGAAGCCTGGTAAAAATCTGTGAGATCCTTTCAATGGAAAAGCACTGCCCCAAACACCTGCAGCTCCTATTAAAGGTAAAGGACCAGCGGCCGGTTTGGCATCCTCTCAAGCGTCTGCGGGGATCCGGATCCACCACACTGGTCCATTGGAGCCCGGATGCAGGGCTGTGTCGCTTGCATTGAAGGAGAAATCCAGGAAGCATTGCTAGGCCGGATCCCCACCGCGGGCTAGGCGCTAGAGACGGCATCACTCTTGCACACAGTCGAATGCATCATCTACTCCCCCAGAGTTAGACGAGCTTCTGAGGTTCACCCCGAGTGGTCAGACCCCACCTCCGTGCTGGAGACGGAGTTGCTATATAAATCGCACGCTCGGGAGGCTGCGACTTGAACCGCGGCTTCGAATCTAAACAAACATTAATACAAATAAGAGACTAATGCGTCCGGGAGAATCCTGAGCAATAATTAACAGGCACTGCTTGCAAGTAAGGATGTATAGGAAAGCCATTAGGATGCACATCATGCTCTTTAGTACCGTCGCTGTGAAGCAGCATGGCAGCTTTCTCACATTTTTAACCGAGGGTGGAACAGATGGTGGAGGTTTGGGATGAAGCTGATGCAGTACAGAGGAAGAGACGATACGTGGATTTAAATAACCCATGTTGCTGGCGACAATTTGTTCTAGCAAGCGTTCTGCTGGGTTAACGGGGCTTTGTTCCAGCAGCGTAAGGAGAAACGGGTCACAGAAGGACTTGGGTTGGGAAAGAAACGCTGCTTTTGTGCCGCCCTAAAAAAGCTCGGCGCCAAGGCCAAGTAAGCAGACGTCCCCGTCTCCTGTCACGCTGCAAGTGCCGCCACATAGGGGGGATACATTTGTGCCGCTTGTTCGCGGCGGATGTCTGTCTGCTGTGTGGCAGGAGAGCGCAAGGAGCTGTGCAGAGGCGTGCCCAGACATTTCACCTGGGGCTTGGCTCTGCAGAGAGGGACACCTTTGCAGACACGTGTCCCAAGTGTTATGCCCCGGTCACTCCTGGAGCAGTCCTCGACCCTGCGGGGCAGCAGGCCACACCTGTTTTGCCCAATGAGGCACATGCTGTGCCCGAACACGTCCTGGCGCAGCTGATCCGCTTCATGTGGTGATGCCTGTTTCTAGCCTCGCTGAGCAAGGGTTCACAGGAGTCGAGTCACAGAGCCCCTTGGGCGCAGGGCGTGTGGTTTCATCCATGCTCGGAGGAGGTTGGGTGCAAGATAGCGCCTTCTGGACACTGCTGCAGGACACCGCGGGGCATCCAGCCTCACCGTGCGCCAGAATAACGCAAAGGCGCTGGTGCCCATTTTACAGAATGGGGAAACTGAGGCACAGAGAGGATACAGCCCTTAGTTCCAGCTCATGCAAAGAACCGCATTTTCAGGCTTTGCTCCAGGCCGTGTCAAACCTGTGGGACTTCCAAGCAGAGTCCCCACCGGCCCCTGCAGAGCAGCCGGTCGCATGCCAGTGATAAGCCCCTTGAAAGAAAGGGAGGATGCAGCTGAGCGGGTGGCTTTATGACCTCCCATGAGCGTCCGGGTGCAGAAGTGAGGTTACCCATGCAGGTCAGGCACCGTGAACCAGCTCCACGCCAGCCATTGAGGAGACAGGCATGTAGCTGCAAGATTATCTCCCTGTGGGCGGTCCAGTCCCAGTGCAGCCCAGCTGCATCCACCGGGCTCCCTTGGGTGAAGGATCCAGCTCAGTTCCCTTTGAATGCTGCCGCACAGCCAGCACTAACCTTCATCCCTTGCTTTTAGTCTTAGGAAGAGGCCTGAGGCTTGCAGAGCTTGTGACTCCACCCGGGAGCTGCTCCCTGCGGACTTGCGGCTCAACAACATAGCGGAGGTCGCAGGGAAGCACATGCTACTTCTCTTTGCATTGTGTGTTGGGAAAAATACCACAATTCTCCATGGCGCTGGAGTCTCAAGGAACTTCTTGAGAGTTTGCATGGATTAGGGACCACAGAAGTATCCCTGCTTGGCTCTGGTGACCAGCCAGGCATTATCAATGGGGAGAGGCAGCGAGCTGACAAGGGCAGCAGATCCTTTTGTGAAGAGGCACCGTCTCTATCAAGATATTCTGAGCAGGTTTCACTGTCACCAGGGAAAGGGAAAGGGAAAGGGAGAGGGCCAATCTGCAGCTAGCACGCCGTGTTGCTGCTGGGCCACGGGGAAGGCACGGAGACGTCAGCAGAGGATGCTTGGCTCCGTACCTGGCCGAGAGAAGGATGCAGGTGATAGGGGTCAAGGTTTAAAGGGGTCAGGAGGAGGACTCCAGCCCGGCTGCTCGGACAGCACGTGCAGAGCGGGGGAAACGATCCTTCATCAACTCCCTCAGGGGCTTTAGAGAGGATCTCTGAAACTTCATCATCTTGAGTCCCAAAGCAACAGGGCAGCTGTGATTCATTGGGTCCAATTGCTGCTGATTGGAGTCAATGGGAAGCCCCCAGCTGGCTTTGAATCAGGCCTTTTACTCACCATCCAGGGAGATGGATGGGAATAGAGTCCTTTGAGGTCCAGCATCTTCTGGCTCTGCCTGCCCCAGTACCAGCCCTTTCTCCAGGCTTCTTCCACAGCCCTCCTCCCAGAGCCCCTGTCCATGTCTGAGCGCTCCCAATCTCGCCGGAGACTCATAAGCAATCCAGTCTCCCTCCAGCTACTCCTCCAGAGCACGCCTCGCCCTGCACCCAGCTCTACAACCCTGTCATCCTTATCACGTCTTCCCAGTGCCCGGTGAGCCTGTTTGCCTTGGAGCAAAAGGCTACGCTGAGACAAGCCGTGGGCACGCAACCATTAAAATGCAATGCACGTTCCCCGATTCTCCCATGGGTGTAGGGCTGTCACGTGCATGCTGCACCCATTTTACAGATTACACTGGTGTGAAGGTGTGTCCTGTCCCTGCTCTTGGAACGCCCTTGTTTAGAGCCGAGCAAGGGTTGGGCCGTAGTTGCCCATCACCTGCTTTATCCCTGTCGGATAGACTACAGCTGGCCCCCACCATAAAGTGCTATCACATGCACAAAGCAAAGACATCGTTAAAAAAGGGGGAAAGTACCTTATTCCCCCTCGAATCCCTTTCCAGCACTGTACAGACATCGCCGGCACTTCTGGAACGACGCTCGGTAAATAGTTTTCAGAAGCGCGATGTTTAACATGACAGCATCCTTTTAAAAACCTTTTCATCTCAGGGGGTTGTTGATGTAGCAGAAGGATTTGGCCTCCTTTACACGACTATTGTCATCCTGTGTGTCTTCGAGTGCTTAGGGGTATGTCTGCGCTCTGCCCAGTGCCCCACACACCAGTGCTCACACCCCCCCCAAACTGGACCTGGAGCGGTGGGCTCAGCCTCTGACACGGCTGTGGGGACAGGGTGACCCCGAGCTGCATGACCACTGCATTTCCAGGCTCGGCGTGTGCAAGCCGTGCAGGTAGGTGGGTTGTACGTGGCAGCATCCCCTACTAGGACTGCTGGGAACACTCCTACAGCAATCAAATCTACCCCAAAGCCCAGCCCTTTCCCCAGCTATGGAAAAATCAGGATCAAGATCTGGATTCCCCCTTGGCGGCCGACCTCTCCCCTTCAGTAATTCGGTGCACCAGGATCATGGCTGGGCTCCAGACTCTCTAGAGATTTGCCTAGAAATCCTGAGTGTGCAGGTCTGTGGATTTGCATAACATGGGCGCTTTGCTAGTGCTGGCAACCTGTGCAGGTGCACAAATGCACACAACCCTCCTCTGCACAGTGCTGTTACACCGAGGTTACACGCAGGCACGTGCACCCTCGCACAACCATCCCAGGCACCATCAAGGAGCTCACGTGAGACAATTCAGCCCTGACTCTCTTTGTGATGATTTTTACCTAGGTAAAAATCAGCTGTTATGTAAAGCAAGATCCTATGTTGTGCTGGGTGTGCTTGGAGTGGAGGGCGCTGGCGTGTCAATCCCGTGCTCATGTTTATTTCTACCGAGCAGTTCTTAATGCCTCGAAGGCCCAATCCTTATGCAAGTCAACAGGAATTTTGCTTGAGTGAGGTCTGCATTGAGGCCTGGCAATTTCTCGTACCTTTATGCTGCACTCTTCTTTCCAAAAAAATGCACTGATTCGGCATCCTCCAACCAGAGGTTCCCATAACCAGGGATAAAACAAGGGTTGGCAGCTCAGACAGGTACACCAGGGCTGGCTGCACCAGCCCATCAGTCTGGGAGAGGCTCACCAGCGAGGGGCAGTGCACCAGGACAAAGCCCATCTATTCCTCCAGAGTCCAGAAACCAGACCAGAGCCCCTGGCCATCAGTCACACCCTCTGCAGAAACTCATGGCTTTTCTATAATGCCCTATTTTATTGTGCATTGGGGTTGAGTGGCTGCTGCTGTTATATAAGATGATGCTTGGCCGGATTCTCATCGTGATTACTCCCATACTCACTTCCTGGAGCCTCTGGCGCCTGGCTGGTGTAAGGGAGGAAAATTTAGCCTGGCCTGTTTTACTTGGTAAATGCTCTTTAACTATTTAGCAGCAGGTTGTTCCTGTAGATTACACGGGGGCTACTATTCAGCAAAAATGACACACGGCAGCTGATTTTTCAGCATTTTTCCAGTGCTGAGGCTGAAAAACAATGTATATATTTTTTTGCTGATCTGAGTTCTGTGTAATTACACTTAATAGGTCCCAGAGGGATTCCTAGGTAACCTGCACTGTAGTTTCCATGGCAGAGAAACAAAGCCAGGGCTTGGGGATAATGAATAATAGTGGATTGTTAATACTTTAATGAATAATGCGGGATGTTATTTGTAACTCATCTGCTCTTCATATCCTTGGTGACAAACCCGGGTGGTGCACCGTTGCTAAAAAACAAGGGAAACCATGCAATCAAAATGATTTTGATTCTGCAAGAATTGTCCCTGGTATTGATGGAGCGGGAGGAACATGAACGCAGCAATTGAAACTCTTATTAACTAAGTGCTGGCAAAATGATCATCGCTGTTTCGTAACAGGGGGTCCATTTTATTTCGGCTTGTGGGTCCGTGACACCAATGCCCTAGCTATTTGGGAAGCTGGATTTCAAAGTCCTGCCAGCTCATTCCCCACTCTGCTCAGACCCCTAACATCTCCTGGCAATACCCACCGAATCTTTACCCACGCCCAGCCCTTTTATACCAGCTCAATGGGAGTTGCTGTTCGGGGTTTAGCAGAGTCCAGAGTGCAGCTAGCTCCAAAACTTGGGGTACTGTCGCAGTTCATGAGTGTTAACTAGCCTAGAAGGAGTTTGGGATCAAGAATAAATCTCCCGCAGGGTGCACTGGCAGGTGTGTTATCTTCCTCCAGGGCTGAATGGGGATTACCGATACTCGGTTTCCTGCAGCTCCAGGTGTGAGAGTTGAAGCGCAAAGAGCTTTCAAATCAGAAACCTAGACTTGAGAAACTTTGAAAAGTTCAGCCAGGCTCATAGTTGGAGCTAGAGCCAAAGCCTCAGAGATCACAAAGCTTTTTATCACATTATCAGGACTTGTGCCCCGCTTTAGGGCATCTTGGTGTCTTTCTGATGAGTGGTGCTGGTTGAGGATGGTTTTTCTCAGAGTTAGGTCCAGACCAAGAGAGAGAAAGGGTGAGTGATCTGGGGGCTGTGGGCACATCAAACATGAGTTGCCACTTTTGCAAAGAGCCCCCCAGAAGACAGCCAGGGCATTTCTGGGGGTCCTTGATTGCAGGGACACGATCCCACATCCATACAAGCAAAGAGGAGACTTATTCGCGTGTCTCTAATGATCAGACATGAATTGGAGGCTTTGGGCATGCAAACAGACAGGCTGATAAGGCAGCATTTCCAGAATCCCGCTGTATAAGGAGCCACGCAAAGTCCTTGCTCCTTCACCGTGCCCGCTCAGCCCTGCGTCTGGGTGTGCAAGCAGAGGTCTGTGCACGGAAACCTGGTTGCTGCACACGCAGCGGTAATCCCACATGCCATTGCTGGACGTTTCTTGCACAAGTTGGGTCTGTTTCCCTTGACTTGTCTCTTCCACTGACTTCCTTGAACTTGTGGGCCTGAGTTAAGGGAACTGGGGTCAAATCCAGGCTTCACACTTTAGCCATCGTTCGGGCACAGCTCCATTCAATCGTTTTGCTTCCTCCGAACCCTTTTTGCTTCCTCCCACCAGGAGAAAGCTTTCATGACCCGAGAGGTAAATGCTGCAGTCATGTCCCATCCAGTCCAAGACCATGCCCAGAGTTGAGGAAACAGCCCAGATTGACCCGTGTGCCCCCCCACCTCCATGGGTAGCACTGTCTGGCAGGCAAGTGCAGTGGTTAGCGCTGCTAGATGGAGCAGGTGATCAGGAGAAGTGACAGAAACCTCATTACTTGTGACATTCAAGATGAGAGTAGGCCAAATGCTAGAGAATAGGCCAAATGCTAGAGAATATGACATACGGCGCAGTCGCATGGCTAGATGGGACCCAATGCATCTCTGTGATGCCCTGCCAGGAGAAACAGTGGGAGCTATTATGATGTTAATACTGGGGGTGGGGGGGAAGTTGCAGGACAATAATCTTTGGAAAGGAAGCTAAAACACCCAGCGCAAAGGCCCAGGGGAGCCGCGCCTGGCAGCAGCAGGGTGGGCTCCGCTTCGGAGAGGGGCTGCTGGGGGGGACGCAGAGATGCATGCAAGCCAGGCGAGAGCAGATACCGGGAAAGTCTCTGAAATCCTTCCATTTGGCTGGTTTCCTTTGACCCCATCGCTAAGCAACAGCATATGCCTTTCCAGCGAGCTCCCGCTTCCTCCTGCCCACCCCCAAAATGTGAACTGAATCAGCTCGGGAGGAGCAGCGATCCCAGTCTAGCAAGAAGCTTTTCAGATAGGTCTGCAGCATGGTACGGAAACCTGCTTAATGAGGGCGACCAGCCCTGCCGTACTCCACCCCGCATGGGCAGACAAGCTGGATGGCAAGGGAAGGAGGGAGAAGCAGGGACCCAATTGTGCCATTTTGGGAGATAACAAACCTGCGTCATTAAAACGGCTCTGAATGGGGGCAGGTCAGCGCCTGTGGCTTCCCTACGGCACATCGCTGTGCTACCTCTCTGCAGTCGCTAATCAGGGCTGCTACCTCCCCCACCCCTGCACGTCCCGTTTCCTTCTGCACGCTCCAGCTTGCCCTGGCACCAAACCGATTCGCCCTGGCAGAGGCAGTCCGACACCGCGGTCCGACACGGAGTCTTCCCGTTAAATGGGGAGCCTAGAGGGCTGTACCCAGGAGCCTGGGGACCCCACATCGGCTTCGCCATGGGGCATGTGGCATATTTCCCCTAAAGTCGAATGCAGTGCGTGGGAATGTCAGAGGGAGCTTTCTAAAATGTGCATCTGAAAGCACATATCCAGCCCACGTGGAAACCTGGTGTGCAGGAGATCACACTACTAGGAAACCTCCTGTCTCAGGAGTGTCCTGTTTGCTCTTGGTGAAGCTTTTCATAATCCAAGGCCCTCTACTTTTCCTTGGCAGCAGAAAGCAGACATGACAGTGCTCTGCATTTTGCAATACATGGCATGGAAAAGGAAAGGCCAAATCCTTGTTCTCTCAGTCGCTTGAACTTTACAAGGTCAATGCCTTCATCCTCCATGTCCCAAGAAACCAAGGGAGGCTGGGAGAACAGAATTGAGCCTTGCTGACATACCGTTAGTTTATCACTGTAAATAGGCTGTGCTAATACTTGCTGGTAGTTAGGTCTGCCCATGCGAGTGAGTAGCAAGTGACTGCTGAGATCATTCATAAAAGAGCAATAATGCATCAGGTTTGTCCACAGACAGGGCTCTTGCTGTTAACAGCTGTATCTGGGCTTGGGTGCACAGTGCTGCTAGGTGAACCCATCACATTGCCTCTATAGCTGGATTTGAACTTGGGTACATGGTGCTGCTATAGCTATATTTGGACTTGGGTGCATGGTGCTGCTAGGTGAACCCATCACGTTGCCTCTAGAGCTGGATTTGAACTTGGGTGCATGCTGCTATAGCTATTTTGGACTTGGGTGCATGGTGCTGCTAGGTGAACCCATCACGTTGCAGCTATAGCTGGATTTGAACTTGGGTACATAGTGCTGCTATAGCTATATTTGGACTTGGGTGCATGGTGCTTCTAGGTGAATCCATCACGTTGCCTCTAGAGCTGGATTTGAACTTGGGTGCATGCTGCTATAGCTATTTTGGACTTGGGTGCACGGTGCTGCTAGGTGAACCCATCACGTTGCCTCTATAGCTGGATTTGGGCTTGGGTGCATGGTGCTGCTAGGTGAACCCATCATGTTGCCTCTAGAGCTGGATTTGAACTTGGGTGCATGGTGCTGCTATAGCTCTATTTGGACTTGGGTGCATGGTGCTGCTAGGTGAATCCATCACGTTGCCTCTAGAGCTGGATTTGAACTTGGGTGCATGGTGCTGCTATAGCTATATTTGGACTTGGGTGCATGGTGCTGCTAGGTGAACCCATCATGTTGTCTCTATAGGTGTATCTGTTCTTGGGTGCATGGTGCTGCTCGGTGAACCCATCATGCTACCTCTATAGGTGTATCTGTTCTTGGGTGCATGGTGCTGCTAGGTGAACCCATCATGTTGCTTCTATAGCTGTATTTGAACTTGGGTGCATGGTGCTGCTATAGCTATATTTGGACTTGGGTGCATGGTGCTGCTAGGTGAACCCATCATGCTACCTCTATGGCTGGATTTGGGCTTGAGTGCAGGGTGCTGCTGGGTGAACCCATCCTGTTGCCTCTATGAAGGAGAACAAGTGAGAGGTGGGCTCATCAGATGGTTCAGGATTAGAGAGCTGCTTTGACAGTGAACTGGGTAGGAAGACGGACTGGTAGAAACCACAGCTGAGGAGTCAGGAGGCGGGGAATCCCTTCACCTACTCTTCATCTCCATGCATGGGAAAATGGGGTGATCCTTGCCCCGCTCAGGAAAGGGGTAGAAATGCTCCCTAGTGCTTCCCGAGCACCTGGAGCTCCCCAGATGGAGGGAGAGCAGCATCCCTTTCTCAGTCGGGTAGGTCTCATTCCCAGCTGAGGTTGGAGCCCAGGACATTAGTGGATGGTAGACAGGCTTCACACCTGGGCACCCCTCACCTCTCCCCCGCCACCGCGGTATCGGTGCAGCACGGCCAGAGATGTCACCCCGCTTTGTAACGCCTGTCTTTCTCTCTTCCAGGGCTCCGCTCCCATCCTGGTAGTCATGGTGATCTTACTCAATATTGGAGTCGCCATTTTGTTTATTAACTTTTTCATCTAACTCGAGACTGTCTCGTTTGCAAAAATAACAGTTACACGTACGAATGGGGGGAAAAACAAACCAAACAAGAACAACAAAAAACAAAAACACAAAAAAAAAAAGAAAAAAAAAGGGAAAGAGCATAACTCAAACTGTCCGACGACTATTTCCGAGTCTTTTCACAGCAGAACAACAAAAGATTGAGTCTCACTCACAGTTTGCCTTTTTTCCTGGGTAATGTTTTTTGGATTTTAGCCAAAATTCTTTGCTTGTACAACACTATGCTGTGTGGCATGGCCGAATGCGATCAACTCCGACCCTCCCGACACCAGAAAGGATGAGAAGGGATCCCAGCAAAATCCGAATCCACGTGTTTGAGAAAACAAAAGAAGGAGAACAGGGATAATCGAATTACCAAGCGGGGAGATTGCGGGCAGGTGGAGCAGACTTTTCTCCAGGGGGCACGAACTGCAGCTCCTGAAGGGCTCCGTGCTGAGTCTTTTTTGGGGGAGAAACACAACAGCTTTGGTTATGAAGTAGACAGAGAAAAAACAAAGAGATATCTATCCCCTCTCGCCCCCGGCCCTCTCCAGACGACGGATGAACCACTCGCGGCTTTCTTCCCCTCTCTTCCCAACCAGCACAACGGTGGACCGAGGAGAAAGGGAGGTTTTGGGGGGAGAGGGATGGGTCCCCCCAGCTCCAGAGGGTCAGAGGAGCAGCCCCGTTGGGTGTAGTTTGGAAACCAGTAATGAAGCGATGACCAGTTTGCTCAATGGGGTTGGGGGAGGGAACGCAAGACGTGACCGATGGACCCACCCCCCTCCTTTCCTCGCTCTCTTTTCCCAGCAGCTCCCTCCTCGATCCAGACCAACGATGCCCAAAGCCAACTCTTCCTCGGTACAAATCCCCCCGTCCCCGAGTTAATCACGTGGCAGCTTATGATGCCTCCCCAACACACACATGTGCACACGTCAGAAGTGGCAATACTCACACGGAGCGGTCCGTCATCCCATCCCGACCCACGGCCGCTCACACACGCACCCAGAGACTGCAAGGAAGCCGTGCGGTGAGGGCCGCGGGTCGGACCCGGAGGAAGGCGTCTGAGCAGGGGAGGCCAGGAGGGTGGCGGGCGTGCCTCTGACATCTTGCTGTGGACCATTTCAGACATCGTGCTTGGGCTCTGAGCATGTTGCGTTTTGCACTGTGTATGCAGGATGTATATTCCAGCTTCCGACATGTCCCTGTGAAAAAAAAGAAACCCTTCATTGGCACTGGCAGCCTCTAAGGATGTATTCTTTTCTATATGTCACTGGATCCGTTTGTTTATAACATCTTTGTAATATGCCTGCCTGGATTTCTTCTTCTTTTCTTTTTTTTCCTTTTTTTTGGTTTTTTTTTAATCCCCCTCCCTTCCCCGATGATATGCGTATTCATTAAAGATGCAGCATCCCTGTTCTGAGTTGTTCTAATCCCAATGATAAGAGTGTGGTTTAGCTCAATTGCTTGGAAATCGCTGAAATCCTGTCGCATCTCAAAACCAGCGGTACCGGTTCTTCCCCTCCGCCCCGCCGCCCCGACACTACGACCCCGTGCAGGCCACCCCTGTCCGATATATCAGCTTTGCTCGACGATCCTCCCACCACAAGATACGACTCAAAATAGTCAACTGCCCATCTCCGACACTGCCTCGGGACCCCGTTCTGCCCTCGGTCACATCCCGCGCCGCAGCGGGTAACGGGGTGCAGAACGCGGCCCGGGCACCGTCCGTCCTCTAGGTTTTATCTGTGGGAAATCCTCCTCAGCATTTCACACACAGAGCTGTTGGGTACAACCCTGACTTGTGGACTCAGCTTTGCTTTGCTTCTGTTTTAGCTGTCTCTCTGCTACCTTTTCAGCAGATTTCTTTATTACACTGCACTGGATTGCTATATTTTTAACCAGAAATAAACTCAACATTAGAGCATGTGCCAGTTAAATTCAGTTCTTTTCCTTCCATGGTCGCTCTCATTCCCCCTTGGCGGTTTTTCTTTTCCTTTTCGGTCGGAGGGGGTGCAGGGGCAGGGGGTGGGAGGGGTGGAGAGCACCAAGGTGTTTTCATTCTCCGCTCTCCGCTTTTGTACACCCCGTTTTTGGGGGTTTTTTTGTTTCCTAGTCATCTCTTTCTCTCTCTTTTTTCCAAATGGAAAGGTTGCTGCAGACCTGAAGTGAACCAAATAATGATATATTGTCATGGCAGCCCTAGGAAATCATACATGCTGCGATATGTGTTTTGTAATTCTGTTTGCAACTCTTTGTAACGACTCTAGAGAACTTTTTTTGTACGTTCCCGTAAGTGCATGACACAAAGGTACCTACAGAAGCAGGTTACATAGTTACATGCAAACACAATACAATATTTAGATATGTATAAAACAGCACAAAATGCATATCATTATCAAATAAAAGTACTAGTGGTTTCATGACTAGCCTTTTCACCCTGGTGACCGACTAGTTATTACGGCTTTTCTCGCAGGCCCCAGAGAATTTGGACACAAACCTCAAATTCAGCCTTGCCTTTCAGCTCTTTCTTCCCTTAGTTTCTACCAGTCTAAAAGTTCAGGTGAGCCACACTTCTAAGTCTGAAAGATATCTGAAGGCTAATATGAATTGGTTCCCAAACAATCGGATTAAAAATAATGATTCCTTGATTAATCACGGGGAGTCGAGCCATTTGTCTTCGCTCTGTGCTTTCACATCTGCCCAGAGCCAAAAATACTCTTGCTGTGTAGCCTAAAGAGAGAAGCAGGTCGATGTTCCTCTTTCCACCTCGGAAGTACCGTGTTTGTGGCTACCCGTCTAATGCACCCAGCGCCATAGCGGCAGGACACCACATCCGCGTAGTCTCTCTCCAGGCCGTGCCGCGTCTGTCTGTCCATGCATAGGCAAGCAAACGCGTGCAAGCTGCTGAAGTCACTGGATTATACTCATTTCCTAGGATGGTCTGTCCAGCTCTTTAAAAATAAAAGGCTTGCCAGGCCATTCGGGAAGGATCTCAACCTGAACTGGCGGCACCGGAGGTGGGCCCAGCAAAAAGGTTGCACCTCGAGCGGTGCAGAGACACAGCCCAACCTCAGTGGGCTCCAGAAGTGCTACCGACCCTCAGACCCCGTTGCTGCAGCGGTGGACCACTGCGAAGCCTCCCTCTCCACGCAGGCATGAGAAAGGAGGATCCCAGGCTGGATTGCACGACAGAAAGGATGGAAGAAATACGCAGTTTCGGCCTGGGTCTCGGAGGTTTTCAGGTGCCTAACTCCCCTGCTGCAATCATAGGAATTAGGCGCCTGGTCTGGTTCTCAGCGCTGCCAAGGTACTGTGAAGCCCAGGCTGCGATAGGGAGATATAATCTGCACTGACTGTGAAGGGGTTAGCTGTATCCTGAGAGAGCTGGGAGCAATCACCGGGCACAAGAGTGCGGGGAGCTGGAGGAGGGGGTGCGGGGCTAAAACTGGAGGCCAGAGGAAGTGGATGAAGTGCCTCCAAGTCTGACAGCCTGGCAACTTGGGTTTGAATCATAGAAAATCATAGAAAATTAGGGTTGAAAGGGAGGTCATCTAGTCCAACTTCCATGACTCTGGTTCCCCGGGAGAAGGGGTTGAGATGCTCTGGACGTGGTGCTGAGTCCTTCTGGGGCTGGGGACCAAGCCAGCTTCTCACGCAGGCCCTAGAAGAGTGATGGGGATAAGGTTTAGTCTGTTGGCTCTGCACTGAGTGTGCTGGGAGCCATCGCTGGACACTGCAGTGTGCGAGGCTAGTGTGTAAGTGCTACGGTTGTGCACCTGAAAGTGCTTCTCCCTCCTCTCCTTTATGAAATTATTGCAGGTGACTTGATGGCTTCTGCTATTGCTCTCGGCTCATCAGGACTGATCTAAATGGTGGCACAGGTGTTGGCCATTCTGCCACGCAGAGTATGGCTAATTGCCCACACCAGCTCCCAGTATGGCTAATTGCACCATTACCCTATTCCCCCCCCCCCCCAAGTGCCTGCCTGGATCTCTCAGGTGGAATCAAAAGTGCAAGTGCTCAGAGCATGCATAGGAACAAGGGTGTCCTTGGGAGAGAGCACTGCCTGTATCCCGTTAACACTCAAAGGTCACTCCAGTCTATGAAGAGGAGCCTGGGACAGGGATGGGTGGCTTGTGGTAGAGAGATGCCTCCAGACCAGGCTGCTACTGAATGCTATGGGTGTGTTCAGGGTCCCGGGTATCAGCTGTACTGCAAAAAGCAGGTGCCAAAGCTTTGATGCCAGCCCAGGGTCCTTGTGTCCTGTTAAAGGGACAGCGCCGGTCCAGCAGCCGATGGGGTGGAGTTGCAGGCCAGTAAGAGGGGAGCCCTATGCACCTGAGGATACCTGCTCCCTTCCTGACACCCCTGATCTGACGGTCCCTCCTCCCTGAAGTCAGACCTGCACTCCCCCCAGGGTAATGCATGGGTCAGCGCTGAACGTGCCCATGGTCAGGTAGTGCCTTGCAACAAGCTGCTGCGGGAGCAAGGGGCTGCACAGCTCAGAGACTCGCAACGAGGTCTGGTTTCTTGCCGTGTTGAGGGGACGCTGCGTGGAGATGGCCGAGATGGAACAAGAGGAGCAGGTTGCTTCTCCTAGGAACGGGGATGCAGAGATAGCAACCAGTGCTGCTCGTGCAAGACGGCACCGAGTCATCACCCTTCGGCTAGGCTGCAAAAGCAGGAGCAACAAAATGCCTGCGGCGTGTGCGAGGCCCTGGGTGGGAAAGGACACAAGGAGCAGGTGGAGGGGTAGCACTGGGGCTGAAAAGAGGCAGGTGGTACATAGCAGGTTAAATGCTTTAGAGACCCAGAGACCAAAGGCACAGCTCCAGAAAGCACTGTCACGCTTGGGAAGTGAAGTGCAGGTCGTCACTCCCTGGCACAACTGCACACCTGGCTGGGTGCGATGGGGCTGGGCAGCTGAGCCAGATGTGGTGTTGGTGTCTGCCCCTGAAGGTGCAGGGGATGGAAGTGTTTGTGTAGCACACCCACACCCCAGCTGGAGGTGGTGAGGGAAGCTATGCACCTCGCTTCACCTACATATACCTCATGCCTGCATTGCGTAGCCAAGTGTTAGATGCACGCTCTGGATGTCTAAATGATGCGTCTCTGCCCAGGGGCTTTTGCCCCTGGGTCAGGAGCTGGCTCCAGGACGCTGAGCCCCATTCCAGAGGTGTGAACCTCTCCTCGGCTTGCTTAGCTGCATCGGGAATAGGGCGTGCTGTTTGTTCCTCGGTGCATTTCCCCCGGCCCCCATGCTGGAGCCTCACCGATGGGCCTGGCTTTCTGGTCTCGTGGACAGGTGATGCCCAAGGAGAACCAGGCTTTTCGCATTCCTGAATGCGGCAGGAGTTTCATTTAAGTAATACTTGGGGCTGCTCGGTCTTTTTTAGGGGCTGGTCCCTCCTTTCAGCCCAGGGGTGACAGGCTTGGGCTCGTGTGCGCAAGCACCGACTCCTGCGGCTCTTTTAAGGCTAGCAGGTCCCAATGCGATCTCTGGTTTGCCTCTCTGCCTAACTGGTCTAAACTGAAGCATCTCAAAGGCAACTATGGGGGAGTCTGGCTGTGCTTCCAGTGGCAAGACTTCGGCGTATGAGCTAGCACACAAGCAGCAAGATAACTTCACAGGCTTCCCCACGAGCCTTTCAAATAAAACGGGCCAGCACAGGCTCAGCTCTCCAGGACTCTGGTGCTTGTTCAGCGAGTCCCAGCAAGCCCTCCTTTTCCACATCGGTTATATCCACCTGGGACCGAGCTCCTTAAATTCTCAGCCAACAAACACATAAGCCTGAAGGCCGATCGGTTCCACTTCCTCGCCCCCACCCATCCGATGATTACTTCGCTCAGCCCAGATGCACAAAAGCTGCATTTTGCATCCAGCCTTTAAGAGGAAAACACAACCCACTGTTGCATGCTCTGGCTTATCCATCGTCTACGCTGCCTCAAGCCCACTGTCTTACGGGGGCACGCTGGAACCTCCTCCCCTCGCTGCAGCGCCCCGGGGGATGCTCCCCCTTCGCTGAAGTGCAGCTAAGGGGCTTTCTCCTTCATTTCCTCCCCTTCCAATCAAAGAAGAAATCAAAGTCCCTGGGAAAAAAAAGGAGATGCATGAAACTGGGCCAAAACAGCAGTCCCCGTGCTGTTGAGAAGGCTGCGGGTGCGGGGGAGACCCAGCCAAAGACAGCATTTTTAGTTGCTCCTTTTTGGCTATAAGATCAGCGACAGGGTGAAAGTGCAATGTGTCCCAGCCTAGCCGCGGGGCTGGACTGCACATCAGTGAGCCCAGGTGCTGGGAGCCCAACCAGCACGCCGGTGCCTGCTGCTGTGAACCAAGCGTGAGCTGCAGGTTGCTTCCCCAGCTAGCCATAAATCTGCCGTACTTCCCCCGCTCCTCTACTGCTTTGCATGCAAGGCGCTTCCTCGTCAGACACACCGTGCTCTTGACAGCTCAATAGCGCAGGCAGCCTGCTCCGTGCAACCTTGGTTATTTAACCGGCATCGAGCTCTGACTAGCTTCCCGGGGCCCGGCACTGCTCAAGAGAGAGCAGATGTCCTGAGGACATCCCAGCACCCCAGGATGCTGCCGCAGCAAGGGGTGAGCTGGCCCTTCTGGGTGTCAAAGTGTCGCCGGCGCTGGCTGCCGCAGACAGGCACGCTCCATCTGCCGTCCCCCGGGGCTACGGCAGGGCTGCGACAGGAGGCAGGCGGCACCTTGAGCCGGGAGCCTGTTGGAGCAGAGGCAGACCATCGCCTGCACTCGGTTCCCACCGAGCTTTGCACATCTCCCCGCACATGGGCCGGCACACTGGGAATTGGACTTGGCCCTCCAGAGCCAAATGCACAACCTAGTGCAGCCTGAGCACTGGCACGGCGGGGTGCTGGGGCATGCAGGAGCACTGGCTTGCAGTTGCTTTTTTTGGCATGTATGTACCTGTATGTGTTATGTGCACAAGAAGCAGCCAGGTTCCCAGAGCACTGCCTGCAGCTGGACACTGCGCAGATTCTGACCCCCACTGTAAGAGAGGGGGTCGCTTTCCTCCCATGTTTAACAAGGGACAGCTGAGTGCATGTGGGTGAGCAGTAAGTGGTTAAGATGATGACAGCGCAGCCCATGAGGTCCCCTCCCAAAAGCCCCACCATTTATTGCAGTAGCAACACGAAGCAATCCTGCATTGCAGCCCCTGTCATGTCCAGCACCCTTTCACCTATAGTGATCTCCTTTCTCTCCCCCACAAGCCAGACAGGGGGTCTTCTGGTGCATCCCCTGTTTGGCTTGGCCTCTGTGGGGCCAGGCTCAAATCCAGCCCTGGATGGCAGCCACTAGCAAACATGTCATTTTTGGCTCGAGGTCTTCTGTTGCAGTCTGTCCCCAGGCTCGGACGCTGGCTTGTCCTAGCACCTCCCTGCCCACAGCTGCCCCTCCTGGGCTTTGCATCTACTCCCCAGGGAGCAGCTCACCGCTCTCCTTGCAGTACTTCACCATCCTCCCAAGCAGGTGAGCCTGATTGCGACCCTCGTTTGCACCTGAGCTAGCCATGCCCTCAGCTTCCCCTCTGGCAGGAGCGCTAATGAGGCCCACCTGTGTCCTGCTGCTTTTACAACTCCGAACCTAAGCCTCTCCCAGCAAGAAATGCAGGAGGCAGGACAGGAGACCGAGGAGGAACAGATCTCAGGAAGAGAGAGGGGTGCACGTGCTTCCTGAACAGCCTTCAACCACGCCACCGCAGGGCTGTGTGACATTAGCCTTCGCTATCCTCAATCCCAGTGCAAGACCTGAGCTACTAGGGCAGATCCCATCTCAATCTTTGCACCGAAACAGCAGTTTCCAGCTGGTTTGGCTGATGCACAGGCTGTGAAGGTGTAAGCACAGAGCATACTTGATCGGCTGCACCTGGGCCGGGCAGAGGCGCAGTGGTTATGGTGGATGCAGAAGTCAAACCGACAGGGCAGTTCCCTGTTTTAGCTCCAGCAGCTGGCTGAGGGGAAGCAAAAGCCCCCCCTTGCCAAGAAGAGGTTTGACCCTGTGCTTTAACCCCAGCCCCGTGCTTTAACCAACGCAGCACAGGTTCGGTGCTGGGCTGTCCCCTCCCGTTCCTGCGAAGCAAGCCTTGCAGGGCTCGAGAGAAGGGAGGAGGCAAGGCCAGGATGAACATAAGCTGGAGGGTTGCACGGCTCAGGGAGCTGGGTGCTGCTTGGGAAAGGGCAGGCCTGTTTCTAGCTTGAATCCTCCCTTCCTCCAGCAACAAAAAAAAAATCCCCCCATCCACACTACCCCTTTCCCCCAGCGACTTAAACAGAAGGGCAGTGGCTCGGCTTCAAATGGAGCACAGAAGGAGCAGGAGGACGCAGCGCTGGGTTCGTGTGCTATGCTGGGAAGTGTCAAAGCTCTCCCGAGCAAAGCAGGCCTAGACCCCAAGGTGAGTGTCCTAACCGCAGAAGGACATGGGTTCGGCCTTGCTTTTTCTGGGACTTATGAGCATGCAGCCCACAACACCCCGAGCGTGCGCAGGCACGCTTATGCATCCACAGGGCAGGGGGGCTGCAATTGCAAGCCACGTGTCAGTGCCAAAATACTGGAACACAACCATGTAGGGATACAAAAGGTCATAGGACCCATTCTTAGACTTAAGCGTCCAAAAGTTTCCCCAAGTTAGGAGCACCCAGGCCCATATCCATACGCAGAGTCAGAACTAGAGAGGAGTGAAGGTTGCGGGGTCTCACGGTGAACTGCTTGTACCTCGGCCTTCAATGGCTTCACACGCATGAGACGAGCAGGGATGTTCGGGTGGGTTCGAAGGGAGCGCCAGAATTTCCTTTGAAAAACAAAAGCAAAGGAGGAAGAAAACCAAGCGGGGAGCATTCCCCGAGGGACAGAAACCCACCGTGACTTAAGTGAAGAACTTTATTATAAAAGCACTCAGAGAAACCAAACCTAGACCTCGGACCGGAGAGGAGGGTTTGGGTCTCGGAAATTCTCATAGATAGCTTGTCTCTGCTGACCTCGGCTCCAACAAAAATTCCCACGTTGTGCCTTCAAGCCTCAGTAGCATGAGGTCCTGAACACACCGGCCACGATGCCCAGAAATAACAGTGGAAATACACCATTAGCAATGAGATGAGCACAGGGGCATTCGCCTGGAGCAGCAGGAACAAGAGTGCTCCTGGATCTGGCTGGGTTTACTGGTGAAGGACGCCAGACTGAGTTGAGCTGGCCTCACCGCTGTCCCCGGGACACCTCCACACTCACGTTGCCCATTCGCCGGAGTGAGTGTGTCTAGACCAAGCCCTCATAGAAAGCCTTGGCCATCGCATGTGCCACCTTCAATACTTTCTTCTCCTTCGCCTCAGGGCCCATGTTCCTGCGGGCGAGTTTAATCCAGTACTGCTCTGTCCTGGGCAAATAGTCCGTGTACTTCTCATCTGGCTGGGCAGGTGGGTGCTGCTCCTCTTCTGTCATGGGACAGGAGGGAGACACAATGGGAGAGAGGGGTCAAGGCTAAAACAAGACGCTCCCCCGGGTGTTGGGAAGGTCGAGAGCAGGCTGTTGCTAACAGCTTGTCGCATGATGGGGAAACAGTTTCTCCCTGAGGACATGGCCCAAGTTGGAAAGAGCTGGTGGAAAGCTTGGCCCGCTCCCCTACTTTGGGCTGCCTCAAGCCACCACTGGCCCATACATCCCCCTCGCTCCTCTCCAGGTCACTGTTACCTTCATCATCTTCACTCTCTTCATCAGAGCCCTCCTCCTCCTCCTCCTCCTCTCCTCCCTCAGCCCCTTCCACATCGCCCCCTTCTTCATCCGACTCAGATTCTTCCAGCCACTCCTGAGTTTCTTTAATAGGAAAAAGAGAGAGAGAGAGAGAGAAGAAATGCATCTAGTCACCCCCAAACTGCCAGGAGGAGAAAGTGGCAGCATCAGGCAGATAACCTGCCTCCGTTCTGCAAGGATCACATGGGTGTCCAGGGGTGTTTTTAGGGGAACAGCAGAAAGGGGCCCGTGGACAACCCAGGTTCTGGCTACACTGGAAAAGGCACGATGGCTTTTAACACCAAATCAGGGTGCCCACAGATTTATGACTTGTAAATGCCACCTCCATGCAAGGCTTGCTGGGACCCTGTCTGGAGCACATGTCTGCAGGCTGACACGGGCATCTGGGGTAGACGAAGCTGCTTGAAAGCACAAGCGAGCACTAGCCCCATGCCATCGCTTACTTGGATCCATCTCCACCAGCACCTTCCACTCGTCCATCTTGTGGAGGTCAATGCTGTAGAGGTCACTGAGGGTGAACTGGCGGTCTCCCACCTCAAACATCCCCCCATACACATAGAGAACGCCGTGCTTCACCGCCAGCATGGCATTGGACCGGGGGCACGGCTCCACTTGCTGGCCAGAGGCTTCATCACCGGCACCCTCCTCTTCCTCTTCTTCCTCCTCCTCTTCCGACTCAGACCTCTCCAGCTCTGCTCCGGCGGCAGGGATCATCTGCTTGATTGTCATCACAGTCCCATCCTCTGCAACCACCTCTTTGACGATCTCCACGGGCCCCGGAGGGGGCTGGCCCTCAGACTCTCCTCCTCCAGCCGCCTCCGCTGCCTCTGCCTTCCTCCCGCGCCTGCGTTTCTTCCTCTCAGATTTTGGTCCCTGTTGACGATAAGTGCATTAGGAAAGCAGCTGGAGGAGGCTAAGCTGCAACGTGAATCCATGCAGCATCAACACGCAGCTCAGCTAACGCAGCATGTAGCATGGAAAACAATACACCTAAATGCAATTTGGGGATTCAACTCGAGTTTGCGGGCACTGTAAATCTCGAAAGATATGCACGTGCTCCGGCACAGCACAGCTCAGGCCGCTCCGCTAGCTATAAAATGAATGACAAGGAAACGGAAAGGAAATTTGTGGCGTACTATTGTTGGCTCTATTACTATGTCAACTGGTGGTGGTAGGTGTGTGTGGGGGGGAGAAGAGAAGCAGTTCCCTCGCACACACATACACACACTCGGTGGTTTGTGGCTGGCGCAAGAGAAAATAGCCCACCATTTTGTGAAATCAAAACACAATTACTGGGTGCTAAATTGCAATGCATTAGCGGGAAGCACTCCAGGTCCTCAGAGCGCTGCACCAAAGGGCTGGGAAATCACTTGCCAGGAACTCAGAAGCAGACCTGACAGTGCAGCTTTGCCTGTCGTTATGTGACTGACTTTTCCTCTTGGAAAACAGAGAGAGGAGGCCCAGGGGTGGAGGAGAGGGAGGTCAGTTTGGGCCAACCTGCACCACTTGCACCTGATGAAGTGCTCAAGTCATGCTGCATTTCTGAAAGGTTAATATCTCGTCTCCTCCATCCGGCAGCTGCAAGCTTCATCTCCCTGGGATAAAAGGGGTGTTTTCCCAGCCAGCCAGCTATTGCTATGTCAGATCCTGATGGAGACAAGACACTGTCCTTTTTATTTCAGTGTAGCTAGACCAAGTTAGCGAGGTCCAGTGGCAGAACAGTGGAGTCTCACTCACTATGGATCTAACGGCACGAGTTCAAGCCCTTCTCCAAGCACTGCCCCCAGCTCTAAGTGGGGTACTTGGTCATTCGGGCTGAGGAATCAAATATGACTAGATTTTCACTACTCCCATGTACGCTACTAGCTACAGAGACTGGCCTGCCCTAACTACACCAGTCCTAAGGGTTCATTCGAAGGCTCAGGAGCAGCTCTGACCTTGAGTCAACCCCAGGACAGGTGCGTAAGGCTGACTTGGCCCAGTTACACCCAGGTAAAACCATCAATGCCTCGTCTCCCCCAGGATTTTGCACAGTGATGTAGCTCGATGTGTACCACACCCAGCTAGCTTTCAAATCTAAATCAATCAGAGAAGAGGATGAGAAGACTGAGGGGAGATTTGCTAACAGTCTTCAAATACCTGAAGGGCGGTTACAGAAAGGATGGAGATAGGCTTTTCTCTGTGGCTGTAGGGGATAGGAGTAGCAGCAATAGCCTCAAGCTGCAGCAGGGGAAATTTAGGTTGGAGATGAGGAGGGACTTTCTGAAGAGGAGGATGGTCGAGCATTGGGACAGGCCGTCCAGAGAAGTTGTGAAATCTTTGTGCTTGGAAACTTTCAAAAGCAAGTTAAAGAGACACTTGGCTGGGACGGTTGAGTCAGGGACAACCGTGCCTTGAGCAGGGGGCTGAGCTAGATGACCCTTCCAGCTCTACTTTCCTATGATTCGGTGGGCTCAGAGAAATGGGGAAGGGGAGGGTTGACAATACATATTTTTTTCAAGACCTTTAACTGTCCAGGAAACCAGCGATTCTTCCCCATATCGTAGAAATAGACATCGTTGAAGAAGTCTCCTTCGATGCTCTCCTCCTCTTCCTCGTCGTGGACTCCTCCGAACAGGAGGGACCGGTTATTGGGGCCCACCACCGCCGAGAAGCCCGACCTGGGCGTGGGTTTCACTCCGGAAGGGTTAAGTCGATTCCAAACCCACTTGTCTAGGAGAGGATAAAGAGAAAGCAGACAAGCACGTCAGCTCACGAAGGGGGTAGGTTTCCTTCTGACCCATTTGGGCGGCTTTAAAGATTTCACAGCATGCTGCCTGCAACGCCGTTAAATAATGTGAAGCAGGGCAGTTTGCATTCTCCGGTTTAATCGCCCAGCTAAGCCATGTGTTCACTTTCTAGTCTTTACCCTGAGGAAGTGATTGTGTGTTCAAACAGAAGAAGTCACAAACGCTCATTTTGCAATACCAGCAAAGCCATCTTCGAGGCATGCTATTGTGGATCAGGGGTGGGAGATGGACATCCCAGAAGGGACCGGTGTGCATTTAGGGAACAGAGGAGTTTAGAGACTTGTTCAGGGCACAACAGCTGCCTGGAAAGACTAGAGGTCCTTATTCATGGGCCCACAGTACCACAAGCATTGCTCATGCAATACGAGACAACTGGGATTTTTCCTTCTCTAAAGATGATCGGGAGGGTCTTCTAGCAGCATCTTACCGAGCCCAATTGCCGGTTTCCTTTACAGCTTGCCAATTTTATAGTGAAGAATACAAAGCTCCCGCACCAACACAAGTTCAGGCTATGTTTTCAGGGCTGTGCATGTGCATATCCACCATCTAACTGGTGTCCTCCACCTAATACTGCACTTCCAACCATGCTATTTGCACAAGCAATTTTGGTGTGTGTGGTCACACGTGCAATTCTGAAATCCTGGCTACCCTACACAACACCTATCTACCTGTACACTGCCTCCAGGCTGCTTGCATCTTCTAACTAGTCGAGGGGAACCAAAATATCTGCTCGGCTACACTATGAAATGAGAGAGGCCACTAGAGCTAAGCTCTGGAGCGCGTACAAATATATTTAACCTAAAGCACTGAAGCCGAACCTTTCGAGGTTTAGAGAAACTGGCAAAAACGTTAGTGTCTCCTCCCTCCCTGAGAGCAGAGTGGCATGAATCTCAAGGGAAGCAAGTGGTACATCTCCCATTTCTCGGGACATTTAAAGCCAGGCAGAACAAAAGCGCTGTACAAATATATTGCGAGGAACTACCCAGGGCTGGGGAATCAAACCCAGTCCATTTTCATCTTGGTCTTCTTGGATGCTCTTGCTACCAAGCAACTTGTCGGAAACTGGAACTGGAATTACAGCTGCTCTACCTGCTGCTGGGAAAGACCCATTTGAACCCTCTTGTCCTGGGGAAGGGGTCCAACCGGTCTGCTTGGCAGGGAGGCTGATTCACCGGTGTGCATTGGTGGATTCAGGGAGAGAGAAAGCACTGGTGCATCCCACAGGTATCCCAACCAGCTCTGCTTGCACTTGCCTGATCCTTCTGCCTTCAGCAGGAACATGTCCGTGTGCAGGGTGCCCTTGTCAACATCTTTCTTCACTCTCTGTGGAGAAGAGAAGGGTGAGCACGCAACGGGAAAGGTGTTGTGATGAGCCAGAGTACTGGGACCTTACTTTCCATGGCCTTAAGCTTAGCCAAGTCAGCGGTGCTTCACAGCCACTTTGCACAGCTGTGACGGGGCCAAACAGGACTGGTATGTGTGACCCCCAACCCCCAACTACCTCCCGCAGTGAGTCCGTTTCCTCCGTCCCCGAGGGCAGAGCTGCCAGGTGAGGCCGAGACACCTCGAAGGAAGGCATCTGCAAGTGCTAGTGATAACTGTGGCATGTCGAGCAGGAAGGAGAGTGGAGCTGGGGGACCTGAGCTCTACTCCCTGCTCTGCCACAGATAAAACTGAGGGATCCTGGGGGAAAAAAAAAATCACTTACTTTTCGTGCCCTAGTTTCCTCATCTGTGAAAATGGGTAAAAGATGCATTGAATTCACTAGTGGACACCCTAAACTTTGGGATTCAAGTCACCACAAGCTCAGGGAATTATTCTTGTGTAGCTCAAAGCATCCGACTTCCACTCTCCCCTCCCCGGCCCCATTCATATGCAGCCCCCCTATTGCCACGGGGGCCTTGAGCTCTCTCACCGAGCACGATCAGCCTTTTCCACGCTGCACCTGGGGGATGCCTGGTGCCCCAGGTGCTCAAAACCAAGAGGAGCCTGGAGCATCGAGCTTTCCTCAATAGCCTTTTCCACACTTTTTTGGTATTTCTGTGTTTTCCGGACAGAATAAGACCGGGAGGGGGCCAGGTCCTGCTGAACACGATGACAAAACCCCCCTGGACTATATGGGAGCAGGATCAAGCTTCAGCGGATGTAATGAAATGCATGGTTTTAAATGCCGCTCTTCTCCGCCACCCCCGTTGTCTTTCCCGGTGAGTTCCTGTACTCCAGTGCTCCTGGCAACACACATTGTCTGAAGGCAGCAGCAAAGCCGTAGGAGGTCCCCTAATAATGTCATTATCCACCCCTCCTTCCCTCTGCTGCCATCCTGCATGCACTCAGCCCCGCTCCCAGCAGGAGCCCTGGTATTCAGCACACTGTGCATAGCACAGACCTCTTGCAAACAGGCTCCAGTGCGAAGCAAGCTCCCGCTGGGATCATCCCATCCAAAGTTCAGGAGCACTCAAGGCCAGCGTGGCAGGTTGGGCTCATGTCCGAGACTATCCCCAACAGGAGCCAGCTCTGCTCCGGATTATGCTATGCACAGACACCCAGCGAAACGCCTCCCCTGCAGCGACACAACTACAATACCGATGCATTCGGTATATGGCAGGCTGTAGCACTGGAGGACCTAGGGATGACCTACCAGCAAAGTAAAAGCGGGAGAGGAGAGGGAGGTGGCACTTTCAGCTGAGCTCTCTCCTCAGGCCCCTACCTGAATTGCTGCACAATACCAAGCCGGCTCCCACAGACAGATATTTCATCCTTTGCACGCACACCGCTGCTTACACGACGCGCCACATCGTGTTGTTCTTCATCTTGAAGCGTTTCCTTCCCTGGGATGAACCCTGCTGGCTACAGGACCCTCCACAGCCCAGCAAACAGCCCCATCACCATGCTCCATCTTCAGGACCTGAGCTACCCGAGGTAAAAGCACCAGGATCCTGATTGCAGAAAATACACGTGAATGTCCAGCATCTTCTGAGAAAAAGAAAAGAATAGCTGCTCCTTATGCTACCACTGGAAAGAAACCCAAGCAATACCGTTTCTGACTTTATACCTGTTTTTACAGTAGGTCAGTAGTGCAGGTCTCAGGAGGTGTTTATACATGTGCTCCAGGGCGGGGGCACTTTAATTAGAGCCGCTTTAATTAAAGCACCCAGAGGGTCTTGTGTATCAGCATCAACTGGCAGTGGGGGCCTTTAACTAGAGCTCATTGAACGAGCTTTAGTTGAATCATTTTTAAGTGTGGACACACTGATACACAAGTCACTGGAGTCTGCTGGAGCGCGGTAATTACTGTGCTCTGGCAGATTCGATTAATTAGTCAAGGCTGCACCGATGCACTGTAATTACAGCGTATTGGAGCAGCCTCGCTGCTCGTGTAGAGGCGCCCAGGGAGCCGGAGGCTCTTTAAACACTTCCTGGCGAAAGGGATGCAAAAAAGATGCTCTCTCGCAAATCCCAGTTAAGCTAACCCAGGGATGTGATGCTCAGCATTGCATCGAGAGTCTGTTTTCTCTATAATCCAAGTTGAATCTCTATAATCCAAATTAATTTTGGGCTACTTTGTTCTTTTATTTTTACATATAGAGAACATGAGAGAGACAGCAAGAGTGCAAGAGAAAAAGGAGCAGAAGAGTGCATGTGTAGGGGGCACATAAGGATGAGGGGCGTAGATCTGCTCGCAGCACAGCTGTCCGAGGCAACCGAACGGCGCGTGCGTGTCGTGGCAGGACTCGGCGCGCCGCCTGCTCCGGTATTGGGGGGGCCATCAGGATTAACCGCATTATTTTCCATCCGAAAGCCATGTGACTCCCTGTAGTAAACACACTGTGTACAAAACAGGCTAATGCTTCGTGGATTGAAACCACTGATGAGGAGGAGTGGGAGCTCCAATGATCTGTTTCCAAAGGGATGCAACCTTCACGTGCACACAAGATGCACAGATGCTATGCGGGGATGGAAAAAAAGGAAAACACACACACAAAAGCCCACCGTTACTAGAGAGAACCATCCTGTTCCCGTGCTGCTTGATAATACTGCACACCTTGGCCATAACATGCTGGTTCACTTACTGAAAAGGGCATCTAACCTCACTCTATTTTCTTCCTGGGCTGTTACATAATACAGAGGTCCACCTCCTTTCCCAAGCACAAAACATTTCTGAATAGCTGCATTCTTGTCTTTGCACAAACCAATAAGTACCTACACTGCACGCTCCAGCTGCCTTGTAAAAAGCATCGGCTGAGCCCTCCCTTAAACACTGGTCTAGGGCAAGCAATCCTTACTGCCACTCCTTTGAAACTCATGGGGAAACTGAGGCACAAGAAGGGTAAGCGACTTGTCAGCATTTAAGGTGGGGATTAGCCTCCAAGGTTTCTGCTTAACCTGCAGGAACGCACCGCCTCTGACAACAGGGGCAAAATCAGAGACGCCGTTGAAAATGCAGACTCCAGAGTAGGCAAGAACTGCTCTCTTCTCCAATTCATAGGAAACTAGGGTTGGAAGGGACCTCAGGATGTCCAGCCCCTTGCAAGCACATCCACGAGCCAGGGTCCAGCTGAACCTGCTTTCAAAACCGGAGCCTCGGAAAGCCATCACTTCAAATGCACGGCCCTCCGCTCCGGGTGCATTCGGTTCGTGCCCACGGGGCCCGGCTCGCAAGCAAGGTGGAGCAGCATCAGCTTCCTGACGTCTCCCAGCTGCACTTGGCGCTCGCGCCAGGCCCCCGGCGCTCGGGTTGCTTAGCAATCGCAAGCTCTCGGTGCAAGGATGCAGCGGCTGCAGGTCTCTCTCTACCGTAAAAGAAAGGGAGCATCTCAAAACGAAGAGCAGCGGGAGAAGAGCAAATCCAAGGCATCTGATGGGATTTTTGTGTCGAAGCAGACACGGCCGATTAAGATCCCACTGAGCTACTTCTCAGGGCAGGAGGATCGCAGCAGCCGCACAAGCAGCCCCTACTATTTTCAGGATGTATGAACATGCAAGACACAACGCTCGATAGCGTTCGCTTGGCCATAGGGATGCTGGCAAAACCTGACCTGAGTTTTTAAACACTGGGGGCCTGCAGCCCAGGGCTTTTGCTCGCATCGATAACGAGCTCCCAGAATCGTCAGCATTCATTTAAACTTCACATGTTGCCTGCAGGTCGCCTTCTCTCCGCCCTTTCCTCGGGTATCACTAGGGACCTACTTAAACCAGTGGCACAAAGGGCTTTTCACGGCCCGTGCAAGGCGCACAAAGCCGATTTCACGGGCATTTTGTGGTGGCCCTGCCCCGGCGGCCCCATCCCTTGCTGCCGACTGGCCGAGAGGCAAAAACCACATAATTAAATAGCAGATTCTACAGAAATCTCTTATAAATGACTGTATTAAGTATTCAATTTAAATCTAAATCTTTAGAGTCCAGCAAGATTTTTATTTTTTTCTTCTTTTGGGGCCGATTCCCCGGGACATCACGACCAACGCCATTTTTCACGGCGATCTCGAAAATCGCGGAACTGCGATTTAAGGAGGTGCCTCGTTATTGTGACGGTTAAGGAGCAACGTGCAATATGCTGCATGGCAGCACGGCCTGCATCTAGCGCCGAACCTGCTGCAACCGCTGTGACCTCCCCGTGGGAACGGGGCCCAGGCGAATGAAGCCCTAAAACAGCTCTGATCTTGGCCCCACATCTATTTAAAGGAAAGATTTTGAGAGGTTCTTGTGCATCTGTCCCTGGACGTGTTTTATGCAGGCTGCATGACCTTGTTCTCTCCAGCTTTCCTCCTAGCAGCCTGTACAGCTGTGCTTGTCTGCAGTCGAGGCAGGGACAGTCTTTCTCTTCATTTTTCCGGCTCTGACCAGCTGCTGGTTCTCCATCAAACTTGAGCTGCTTTATTTTTCCAGACCCTGCCCCAGTGTCCCCAGGGGCCTGCGCTGCACAATACACAGCTGATTACCTTCAAGCTCAAGACTCAGCTCCACGATCAGCTGCTTGCAAAGCTCTAAGCACACGCTCATGGAAACGGGGATGCAACGGTACCCCATGGGCCCACGAAACGACGAATCTCATTGAATGAAGTGACTGTGACAACACCCAATATCGTCACCTTGGCAGCTGGAGGCTGCACAAATCGACTGTCCAGCTCATGTCACAGTTTGCAGGTAGGATGCAATACGATTTTAGAACTGCCCACCCAGCATGAAACCTGCTTGGGCTGCTGAAAGCCTCCGGTACCACCTCAGTGCAGAGTGGGAATGCGTCAGCAAATCAATCATTCCCTGGTCCCTGCTCCCATCTGCATTCATATATAGAAAGTGTATGTACGGCATTCATGAACAGGCCACGGTGTGTGATGGAAACCCTGAACGGAGCAGCCAGACACCTCACGCCGGCCGTACAAAACAGCTGGGGACAGAGTTTTAATCAAGAGCAATGCATCAGTTCCTCTTCTACCTCCGGTTCAGAGCCGTGCATGGAAAGCCGACTGCCCAGGCACTGCAGCAGGGGCTGCATTTCAGCCACCGTTTCCCCGTCACTCCAAATTTTCCAAGTGACAGCAAGAAAAGCGGCTCCAAAGCAACGCAATGTAGCTCAGCTTGGTACAGCAGAAGGTGTTAAATGCAAAAAAAACCCCCCAGTCCTGACGCTCACAGCCTTTCCCGTCCAGAGGCTGCAGCATACCGCACAACCCCAGCTGCCTTCGGGAACAGGGGATCCACATCTGGCAGGCAGGCTGTGCGGCTCTCTGACCTCGGGTGCAAGGAGGGTGGAGAGCAAGGGGCAGGACACAGCCCGTTCAGGTGGAAAATCCTCCCCATTGCTGTTGCTGTTTAAACAAACGTGCAGGCGAGAAGCTGCAGTGCCGAGCGCGGGCTGTGAGGAGGCACAAATGTTTCTAAATATATAGACGGAATATCTGCTCCCCCCCGTGCTCCCCGCACCTCCCTCTTCTTTGCTCATTTGTACAGATCGGAAGGAACAGTGCATCCACCTCCCCCGGTGCTGCGCGGCTGGAAGCGATGCCTTTCTGCTGAGATGTAAAACCCAGACCCTGCTGCTCCTGTCTGCATTATAAACACTGGAAGCATTGGCACAAGCCTTTTGCTCAGCGCTGCCAATGGACTATTCACTTCCTCCCTCCCAGCACGGAGACAGGCACACTTGGGCAATGAGGACATATGGTCTAAAGGGCTACCTGGTATAAATTACTTTGATTAGCAAAGCGAGCAGCAGTGCAAAGGAAGCCTGGAGTGCATCAAAGGCCCCCTTTGGTGCATCGGGTTTGCTGAGCAGCTCTGTTCCCTTAACCCCTTCTGTGCTCCGAGAAAAGCCCTGCATCCTGGCAGCTGCTACCTTACTGCCAGAGGCTATGCATTACTCCTGTCTATGCAGCCTTTGCGCTGCTCCCAAGTGCCACCAGGAAGCAGGCTCTAGCCACGCACTCCCGCTCTGCATACGCATCTCCTGGACACGAAGCAGCTGCGTTAGGGGCCGGGTGCATGTTCAGTGCCTCTCTCAGGCATGCTCCCTGGCACGGGCTATGGGCTGCACTAGTGCAGCAGCAATGCTTTGTTTCCAGACTGCAAGGCATGCACATCTGGAGCATGGGGATGGGGGAGCTTCACATTAGCCTCCAGATATGTCCTTAGCAGCCACGGGGCCAAGTGGGAACATCCTGCTCCACTCCACCCTGTGTCCTGCCACCGTGCTAGTCACCGGGGCATCTATCAGACTGAGATATGCCCAGTTCTGGCATGGCAAACTCCTGTAGGCGTGACATTGCCGAGGCAGGAAAAGACCATTTACCGTGCTCCGGTCAGGTGTCCAACACTCGCCGTGACGGCTTCACCAGAAGCTTTGCCTCGTGAGCAAAGGGAGCAGTGATCTTCAAGCCCCGGCTAACAGGACCCGCAGCTCCTCATGTGGGTCATTCACTCCTTGGGCAACCCCATTTAGCATTTCTCTTGGACACCGTGAAATGGAAACGCGAGAGTCCCCAGCTCCGCATTCCCGCACCTGGGAAACCGGCTTTGGAAAAGCCCGTCATTCATTTCAGGGAAGAAACAAAGGAGCTACCCTCTCGACCTAGACATAATCCCTTTGCGCCGGTACTTCACCTCCTGGGCTGGCCCAGCTGCTTCAGAAGTGGACAAAACCCTACGTGCCGCTGTTACAGGATAACCTGCCCGTGGGGCTGACGTAGCTTCTTCACAACTCAAGGCTGTTAGTGGCCGACTTATGCTCCGAAACTTTGTCTCCGCTCTTATTTTCATATCTGAGATACTTCTCTGGCCCTATTTCTGTTATATTCAAGCACCTATCAAACTTGAATTGATTCCTCTCCTCTCCCACACAGCACCCCTGCAATTCAGGCCAGAGATATTCTCCCCATTTTACAGAGGAGGAGCAGAGGCACAGGTTACACAACTTAACCAAGGACATACTGTTAATCTGTAGCAGAGCTGGGCACTGAAACCACCTCTCAGAGCAAGGGACTGAGCATAAGTCTCCCAGAAATGCAAAACCGGGGCCATAACCACTCAGTCCTCCTCACCAGAAACCAAATGTACAGAACTACATAACCGAGAAGCAGCCCAAAAACCGAGAAGCAGCCCAAAAACAGCCTCAGGCCCCAGCGGTACTTGGAATAACTGAATTTGCTGCTTTTGATTTTTTTTTTCTCATCACTTTCCTTCTTCTTGCAGGGCAACGATTCTGTTTAGGAACCAAGCAAACAAAAAAAGACGTGGCCCTAGTTCGGTGCCTGTCATCTCTCACCTGTTTGGAGTAGCCACCGTAGATGATTACATTGCCTTCTGGAGTGGCAGACATTTGGCAGCCAGACCTCGGGGCAGGGCCGATGCCGGAAGGAGACAGCTTGCTCCACGTGAACGTGTCCAGGTTGAAAGCATACACATCGTTGTAGTAGATGTAGTCTCTAGTCAGGGCAAAGGAGCACACACAGAGCTGTTACAGGAGACTACCGGTTAGCACAGGATAAAACGTCACCTAAAGAAGACCACAGGGAAGTTTGGAAGAGGTTGCTTGTTCTGCCCATCAAAGGTGGATCTTTTGCTACAGCATAAGGTTGCAATGGCAGAGCCACGGTCTGCACCAGACACAGCCGTGCTGCAACAGGCAACCAAAACTTCCCCCGATTCTCTGCTCTGCATCAGCCCTGGCTACAAAACCAGTCGCGCCAACTCCAGACAGAAAGCTGTCCCACCAGCTTATCACCTGAAAGCAAGGGGCAACAGAAGGTGTCCCACACAAAGACTAAAGTGCTTACTCGTTAATTTATCTAATTGATACAGGAAGGATCCGAGGTGACTGGGGTCCATTTGTATCCTCCAGGGAGTGAAGCTCCTGTCCCCACACCAGGTAGCTCAGTGAAGATGCGACAGAACAGCGCTCGGCGTTGATGAACCACGCGCGTACAGACTCGGCATCTCAACATCTGCAGCCTGTGCCGCGCTCCAAGCTGCCTTGGCCCTTGCTAATACAGCAGCGCACAAGTGAGCTATGATGTTTCTACTATACTGCAGTCCCAGCAGTGACTGCAGCAGTGGCATACCCGACCGTGGCCTGTAATCTCCTACTTGGGGAGGAGATGTTGGACAGAGGGCTCGTTAAACAAGCAGGCACGGCTTAACGAGATCAGGGGTCTGGAAGCGGAGGCATTCCTGAGGAATGCCACTCGCTCTCCTCATCCCTGCGGACCTTTACCTCCAGACCACGTGTCTTTCTTAAAGACAGGGCCCAGCTTACCCACCAGGCACGAGGCTGGATGCAGGAGTTATTAGGTGTGTTTCTATGGGCTGTGTCACAACGAACCCCAGTGGCCCTTTACAGCCTTATGATCTACGAATCTTGTCGCAACCAACCTGGCGCTCTCGTGGAAGCCTCCGAAGACGATTAATTGCCTCTTGCAGGCAACCATTCGATGTCCGCTCCTCCCCGAGGGGCCGCCAGCTGCCCTGCAAAGCAAACCATCACACTGATCAGCAAGGCTTCCTTGCACCGCGGTTTCAGAGTTCATTTTTACTAAAGGCGCTGCCTGCTCAGGCAGCTGGACGTGTCCCGCTTCTCTTTTAAGGGCAGGGAGATCGCAGGGAGCTCTGCCACCCCCCTGCAAATGGCATTTTTCTTGCAAAACACCATGTGCGTTCCTCTTGCACCGTTCGGCGTTTGCATAATAGGTACTTCGCAGCAATGGTTTCATTTCTAAGGGTAAGTCATCTAGTTTCTAGGCTGCCTGAGATCTTGAAGCCTTCTCGGCTATGACTCATGACAGCTAATTTTCCAAGAGAGTTTAATGAATAGCTCCCACCCACGGCAGAGAAAAAGAGCAAAGACGGGGTAGCCTAATATCCAGAGCACAGCCCTGGGAGCCAGGAACTCCCAAATTCAGCTCCTGGATCCAAAGCCGCCTCCTCGCTGAGGTCTCGGGCAAGTCACTCATCCTCGTTGCTTCTGTTTACCCACCTGTCCTAAAAGGTATAATGCTCAACTCGCAAAAATAGATGGGCTCCTTAATTAGTGTTTGCAAATTGCTTTGAATTCCTCCAATTAAAGGCACCGTAGCCGTGCAAAGCGTTCCTGGGATATTAGACATGAAATAAGCAGGTGGATATAGCAATAGCTGTTCTATTCTTTCCAAGCCTTCATGACCTTTCAGTTAATTTGCAGCTTCCATTTCCAGGAATGAGCCACGAATCCCCATCTGTCAATCCCAAAAAAGCTGCCGCCAAAGCCAGCCAGCGGAAAGCAACATTTTCTGAACAGCGCTAACGATAGACATCCCTCCACGGTCGCCCACAGAAAGGTATCTGCGTGCAAGAGCCATGGAGGAGATTGGCTAAAACCAATGCTCCCAAACACTGGCAAATCCAGGTCCTGACCCAGCTTTGCTCTAAGCACTAAGTCACAGGAAAGCCTCAGTTATTTCCCCCACTTGGGCTTTTCCTTCCTGGGTGAATGCAAACACCTTGAGCGCTAATACTACCCCTGCGCTATAAACAGGCACATCCTGAACTCAACAGGACTCCCCAAGCAGGTAAAATTAATGCCTGCGTGCACACACACGCACACTTTGCAAGATAAGGCCCTGGATGAATTAAAAAGTGTAACCCACTTACTTACCAATAGTTAAAGCAATACCAAGTAAAAAAAAGAAAGAAGCACTGCTTCACTTTAATTGGCATTATATAGCCATAAGAAAACCGGGGTAGATTTCCATGGGTAGAATAAATGAGCCCCCAGGTCCCAGGAAAATGATAACTTCACTCCAGTCTTAATAAAAGCACACACACGCACACACGCGTGCGGCAGCGATTGGCAAGAAATGACTTAAGACGGATCTCAGGCACTTTTATTCCAGCAGGAAGCATACTTTTCTAGGCATATGTTTATTAAAAAAAACCCCACAAACCAGCCTCCATAATAGCACTTTTCGAGATAGGCAGGATTAATTTGATCGTGCTGTGAAATCATGAATTTTTTCTGGCTAATAAAAATTTCCACCGTGTTGCCTTGGAGTATGGTGCCTTTCTGTTGTTATTATTAAAGGATAGGGATAAGGACAGTGTTTACAATGAACTAAAATAAAGCGTCACGCCTCATTTGCCTTGAAGGCAATGCTGGTCCCGGAGATATTCTCTGCTTCTACACTCAATCTTTCCGCTGAAGCCAACCATCACATATAAACCGCTTATTCCTGGATTTTGATGCCGTCTGCTAATAAACACACTTGTGCAAACACACAATCGACTCAATCTTCTCCAAGAAAATACTGTCCAATTTGGGAACTGAAGTTGGATTCTGATCAGAGCCCAGTCGAGTCGAAAGTTGGTTTGGATGCAGTTCTTCTCCCCCACTCCCGAAAAGCAGCAATACGAGCTGGAAACGGGGCTGAAACGTGGTTACTAGAGATGGACAGCATGGCCCCGCAAGGTGCCCTTTGGGGTCTCAGCTCCCTCAGGGTTGAGCATCTTCCAGGGACGAGGCCTCGGGGAGCGAGCAGGACAGAAAGCAGCAACTTCCCGCAATGCTTCTGTACCGAGCATCCGAGCGCCTCCTGCTCCACCAAAGCGGTGCTGGAGGAAGCAAAGAGGTTTAAAATGGTGAAGGGAGCCTCCTTCAATCAGAAAGCATGACACCAAAACGCACCCTAAAGCCACAGCGACTTGCTCTGCGAACAGTGCGAAGCACTTGCATCCATAATGCCATCTCGAAATATGTAACAGCACCTCTAATCACAGAGCTCCTAGGAAAACTGTTGTGATGCTTGTTAGAGCTCAGATGCTGCAGCAAAAGGGGTCAAGGGAGACCATCGATTAGATAGAAAAACACATAGCAAAGGGATCTGCTATGCTCTCAAGCAAGATCCCAGGGATCGGGGTTGACCGTCGGGTTTTGGGGGTGTGAATGGGAGCTGTCTGCCCACAGGGAAGCAAAGAGATGCAAACAGAGGGACTGCATAGCTTAGCCATTTACATCTCAGACCGACGAGAGCGATTCAGCTTCCTTAGGACCTTGGAAGAGATAAGGGCTCGCTGCGCTGGGCTCTTGCATGCACAAATAGCAAGAGAGAATCCTTCCTCTCCTCCCAGCCTTCTTTCCTTTCTGTTTTAAGCGCAGCCAACAGCATGGGTGGAAAAAGCTGCTCTCACTAGGAACAGCCTTCCCCCAATATCACTACTGAGTCCCACATAACCAAATCAGCAGTGCTGTCCTGGCAGAAGGCACACTCTAATTCTTGCCTCCCATATGGTGTGATCTGCTGCTGCAGGGGATGGTTTGCCTGCTACAATTTTTCATCTCCACGCATTTATTCACAGCAATACAGGGCCTGGGTAAAGCTGCTGCTACACCTGCCAGCTGAAGCCTCATAACAGAAGGGCAGATAGTGCAACCTGACTCCAACGTGTCTGCAGCGTGCCCAGCGGCTTCAAAACACCGCGCTCATTCATATTTCTGACTCCAGTTACTCTGAAAACAAACTTACTCAGGCAATGGCTCCAAAATGTATGATCTCTAGCAAAAGGAATCGATTTTGCCTTTGTATCCATGCTTTGGATAATCCCCGCCGGTTTAATAGTAGGGTGACCAGATGTCCTGGATTCGCTGGGACAGTCCTGGGTTTTCTAGGCTGTCTCAGCATCCCGGTTCTTAAAATTTAAGCAAAAGTCCAGGACTGGCAGAGCCCGCGCGGTGCCCAGCCTGGCCCAACCCTCAGTGAGAAAACCACCGTGCTCCCAACAGCTGATCTGCCTCTACCCACTACCATACACTGCCCCGGCACCCGCTCCACCCCTGCCTTCATTTCCCCAAAATATTTATGGCCACCCTACTTAAAAACATAGGTCCCGATCTGACAACCACTTAAGCACGTGCATAAGCAAGCCGATGATTTTATGAAGTCGTGAGAAGCGATTTTTTCCACCGTCCTCAGCACTGGTGAAGCCTCACCTGGCGTACCGCGGCCAGTTCTGGACACCACGCTTCAAGATGCGGATCGAGTCCAGGCAACGGCCACAAAAATGAGTTGACATCTAGGAAACGTGACGCATAAATCTTCAAATACATCAAGTTGCTGCTAAAACTATTCTCCGTATCCACAGGGGACAACGCAAGAAGGAGGGATCTGAATCTGGAACAAGGGAAATTTACTGGGGATATTTGGCAGGAATCGAGTTTTATCGGTAAACGGTGATTTCGCCTCGCACGCACAGACCCGCAAAAATGCATTTCCATTGTTAATAATCAAAATTTATAGAAAGGGGGATGTATATTTATTTATAGAAATAAATATATAGAAATGATAGAATAGAAAAGATGTAAAATGTATAGAAATGAAGGCTGATGGAGCGTGTGATGACTGGGGGAGCAGTCCTACATGACGGCGCTGACTGTAGTTTGGACGGCAACTCCCAGAAACCCCAAGGGACTGGGAACAAAGGAAGAAGTGACAAAGGGGATGGAGGAGCTATCGGCGAGCAGAACGGGGACTGACGGCAGCTCTGCCACGCAGCGGGTGGCAGTCCTAATGTAGCTACATTTGTCACAGCGGGCGGTTAAACTGCACTATAATAATAGGTATTTTTGTCTCATTTCAATAATGGGTTGCAAAAGAAAATCTATAGAGAAATACTGCGGTGAATACCATGGCTGTCATTAATAAATTGTCTGCCCCCCACATCTCTAATTCCAGGCAATGCTGAAGATTTAAAAATCGCTAAAAATCAAAATAAATGCTTAAAAATAAACGTGGATATTATCCGTCGAAATTATTAAATACAAATCTAATTCTGCCAAGCCTAGATATTAGGAAGCACGGTCTAACCCTGAGGGAGAGTTAGCATTGGGATAGACGACCTGAAGAGGCTGTGGAGCGCAGCGCTGGAGCAGCTTAGACGAGCACTTGCCGGGGATGGATTCGACGGGGCTCAGATGCGACTCCAGGTCCTTCTCAGCCCTGCTCTTCTGTGACTGTGTACCTTGACTCACATGAGCATTTCCATAGATGTCAATGGAAATGCACCAGTAAGTTATGCATGCACACACACAACCGGTGCCCTAGAAAGCAGATAAAACCAGGGAAACGAAGTGCCACATGTTCAACACCCTGGCAGGAAAGAAAGAAAGAAAAAAAATCGAACACTGCAGATCGGATCTGCTTTGTCCTTTCTCTCCCCCTTCCCCTGCAGACTGTAATCAAGATGCCACAGGAAAAAGCACAGAGGCAGCAGAAACTTGATTTTCACACTCAGTCAGGTTAGCATTAAAACAAAGACGGTCTCCTCCCAGCCTCCTCCGCGCAATCTCTTATTAACGCAGATATTGGCTCTCTTCCCAAGGAGGAGGCGGAGATGCACTTTGTTTTTTTATTGTAACAGCAGGACCAGAGCACATGGGCTTTCATGAAATGCCGACCAGGCTGAGAGGGAGTGTGGGGGGGACCGAAGAGAGAGCGCATTGCAAGCTGCAGGGTCCCAGGCTCCCAGCGGGAATGTGAAACGCAACAGGAACAGCGCTGGCTCGCCCATGAAATGTTTACGTGTCTAGTTTTAAATGCATGCCATTTGCATGGCAGCAAAATGCCCATGCAACCCAGTGACTTGCGCCAATACGTCACCTGGATAATACACCAGCAGCGAGAGCCAGCCACAGAGCAGGTTGTCATGCCCTCCCAGTTGAAAGGGGTCCCGAGAGCCTGTTCCTGCCCAAAGATAACCTCAGAGTTGATATATCAGTCCTGTGCCACCGGGCAAAGTACTACATACCCCAACTCCTGCCCACATCAGCCAAACTGCATGAATGATACTAAATATCCCATCCTACCCTATTTGCTGGTTGTATCTACCCACTAGAAGCCTAAAGTCCAGATCTCTTTCCACTGTAGAAAGCATATGGACATCTAATATAGTCCACCAACCACCTCCGTACTGAGTCAAAATGGTCGAGTACCTACAGACAGAAGTCTAATCCTGGAAAAGGCAGGTTAGTGCAGATCATGGGCATTCAACACCTGGCAGGCATGTTCTTCTAATGAAACACATAATGACTTTCATAGATGTCATAGACATTAGAGCTGGAAGGGACCTCGCAAGACCAGCGGGTCCAGCCCCCTGCCCCAAGGGGCAGGAAGTCAGCTGGGGTCCAAGGATCCCAGCAAGATAAGCATCCAAAGCGATTTTGTCTCAGCGGATGCAGAAGCACATGCCTGGGATCGCCTCCATGAGGGTCAGGGACTCTCGGGGGGTCCCGCCAGCTGCCCAGGGTGTTGTCCAGCCAGGGTCAGCAAAGACAGGGCTGGCTGTAGGAACTCAGGGCTGCAACCACCTATTTCTTCTCGTGGAACAGGACTGCAACACAGCATTCGTTTGCAAGAGGAAAATCCCCACTCCCCCATGCAGAGATGGACGTACACAGACTCTGCAAACCAATATGGATAGATCAGCTTGTGGGGAACCACAACCACCCCCTGAAGAAGCCGGTTCAGAGCTTTCACCTTCCAAAGAACCATCGTTCTGGATGGGTTCGCTCAGCACCAAGTCCCACCACACCAACTGAGCTCACCAAAGCGAATCACACTTCCCCTTTGCATTATCAGATCAACCCTTTGAGGTCCGGGATTAATTCAGATCACATTGGCATCTTGGTGCTGCCTTGCTGTGCTATCGGTCTGGGCTAGATAACTCTCCTGGGCTACTGGAAAGGACAGGGATTCAGACAGTCAAAAGCCTGAACCTCAGGCCAGGAGGCGTCCCTTTACCTGCCCCTTTGCATCAGAACTGGCCACCACCATATGCCTACTGCACCTTGCACACCTGGGTTTTTAAGTAAAAAAATAGATGGTCCAAAGTCAATCCTGTTGAGCTAGCATGGCTAAGGCGGGCTGGGTCCTGCAGCCGATGACACGCAAGGGCTGGCATCACATCTGGCTGCTTCTGACACCCCAGCCCAAGTGACCACACAGCCATTTACAGGTAGGTCAACTGAGGTCAGTCATAAAGCATCTTTTCTGCTTGACAATACCTGGAGGCTTCTGAGCACGACACTAACATACAGAGTAAAGCCTCCTACCTCATCTTGCAGGGCAGCCTTAATACCCCTCCAGCTGACAGATGGGACGCCAAGATGCAGAGTTAAGGCTTGTCTCCATTGCAACAGCTTGATGGGGTTTGTACCCTCAAGGTCGTCTAGCCTAGCTGCCCCCTAGGACTCAAGTAGACGGCACCAGAGCATATAGGCAGATGAGGAACTGCTGCAGCTCAAGCTGCTGTATCCCCCCGTTGCTCTCTTGGGGTTAGGAGCACTCCAACTTCAACCCACGTACCTGAGGGGCAAAGCTAGCTCAAGCTTAAAACACCTCTTGACAGGACACGAACTGGGACGTGAAAAAAGAGATGAGTAAGGGATGAAATTCATGTCATAATCCTTGCTAACCAATTCCCAGGTGACTTGCCCTGGGTTAGAAAAGGCATCTGTGGCAGTCAGGAGCCGGACACAGATCTCCTGCGTCTTCAGCCAGTGTTTCACCCACAAAGTCATCCTCTCGTGGATGCAGGGACCGGCACCCAAAGGGCAGGGAGGTACTACTGTGCAAAAGATTTCTGCTGTCACGCTGCTGGGTCGAAGGCAGCCTAAGCTGCCTACATCCAAGAGCTTTGATGTTTAAGCTGGTCTTTCAAATAAGAAGCAGAGAGGGGACCCCCAAAGTTGCTTACAGCACAGTCACGTGACTATGCAAGGCAGCATGATCCTCCTAGGACAGTACCGTGCCTCCATGGCGAATGCCTCTACTACAAGTGAGCTCAAAACAGAGGCAAAATCCCTCCAGGGGCCTGGACAGATGGAAAAACAGAAGAGAGGTCCATTAAAGTGGAGGGAGGCTTCTCTTTGCAGACGGAGAGGAGACTAAACCAGAGGGGACAGTGCTGGTGCTGACAGACCATGGCAAAGCATAGGCTGGAGGGTGCTGCAGACCTTTTTTTGCTAACAAAGGGCTTTGGTCTCGCTGCCTGAGACAGCAGCCCTTATTTTCTCCTTATTTCTGGAGCCAGGCCCCAGGGGACTCAAGGCATAGCCACCTTTTGTAGCATGCGCACCAGGAGAAATAATCAGCAGAGCCCCAAAGAAAGACAGGCAGCAAGCTGGGAAATCAGGCAGCCACACCAGGGACCGCGCTGGGCCCCAACAGGCTGAAGTCAACACGGGTCGCCGCAGAACATCTCACTTACTTGATTTGCTCCCAAGTTTTGGTGACCAAATGCAGGACCCAGAGATCCTTGTAATGGTAAAACTGCTCCCCGTCGGGAGAAGCAAACTCTCCTCCGAACACCCAGAGCTGCCCGCCAGCCTGGGGCACCACTGCCGCCTGCCAGGAGAGAGAGAAAGGACATGGTAACAAACCCTTTGAAAAGCCAAGGACTCGGGGATTTGGAGAGCCATGCACACAGCTGCCACTGAAATACGACACAGCAGACAAGTGGCAGCGACCGCTGCTGCATTGCTTGGCAACAGCAGCTCTCTGGGGCTCGAAGAAAGGGAAAACCAGAGTGTAAAGTTGCTTATTGTCTCCCAGCACTTTTCTAGTGCACTCTGCTCTGTAGCAATGGAGCACCTGCCCCCGGGCCCCCTCCTTCTGTTGGCTTCGAATCCAGCACCACGGATCAAAGGAAAACCCTTGGGATTTGTCCTTCAAAGGAAAAGAAGCGTTTAAAGTCTCTCCCGCCAGCAAGAGGGGAAGCTCCCTATAATGCCCATAGACTGGAGGGTCACAGCCAGTCTCCCATCCCTTAGTCCAAGTAACACGCACCCCGCTGGTGCCCAGGTAGCCCCGAGTGGCACAAAGCAGGGGGCATTTCATAAGAGAGCACAGAAAAAGGACAGGCAAGCTAATTTAAGTTGAGAGGGAACTTAAAAGCAAGGCATAACTGCCCCTTCTGCTTCCTGTACTAGTGGGTGACGGTCAGCTCCCAACCCTCCTCGCCATCAGGACCCCTTAACTTAAACTGCCGAGGAAGGAGGAACACCGATCTGCGGACCATTTACAGTGACCTCAAGGACCACTGGTCAAGGACGTGACTATAATAATAGCCACCACTAGAAATGGCCATGTCTGAGCCTTCCCCAAGCAAGCCGGCAGCTGTACGGATACCATCTGGGGCTGCAAGAATAAAGCCATCAGCCTAGCAGGTGCCGAAGCAGAACAGCGCTGCATCTCAGGTAGGCTTGACCAGACACAGAGGTAAACACCAGAAGCAAGAGAGAGTAGAAAAGGACCCTGAGAGGATGAAATAAAACAGGGAGGCGCTCACCATGAAGGGATGGGAAGAGAAGAGACAGCCTCCAAGGAGTAAGTTTGCCTGAAGTGTTTGGAAACGGGAAAAAGGAAAGAGAGAACAAGGGATGCTGTGATGGGAAAAATCACTATTCCCAAGAAGGCAAGGGCTTCAAGAATCGGGCATATCAATGAAAAACTCCTCTGTATGTGTACTGCCAATGCTTTCATCACCGTGCTGGGACCAGATCCACCAATAAGAGAACACGATCTCTCCCCGAAAAGACCCTTCCCCCCTCCCTCCCCTGCAAAAAACCAGCAAACATCAGAGGAGCAGGTTTTTAATATCAAACCAGCGTAATTGCATTAGCATGAGCCTTGCTTATGCATCCAGAGAGCGAACGCACAGGAAAAGCATGCCTTTGCAGGCCAAGGTGGTAACGTATGGTTAGACACTCAACCGGCTACGGGCCTGTGCAATTAGCTGATTTCCACGGGGATGTGGTATTTGCAAACCTAAATTAGGACTGTGCGGAGGTCTGCACGTAACGGTGTGCTCCACTTTGAAGATCTAGCTTCAGACTAATTATAATACCCAAGGTCCTCCATGCGCAGGCACTCATCAGCACCCGCTTCACGGCCCCTCTGACCTCAGCCCTATCGGCTGCGAAGGTGGAAGGGCAGAAAGCAATGCCAGCGGGAGAGTCTGCGTCGAAGCCGAGAGCTGACAAATGAGGCTGCAAATAGACACAGATGAATCTACACGCACGCTACTGTTTACTCTAACTCCCAGCTAATGAGGAACGTGCGTTAAAAAAAAAAGTCACAGAGAAGACAACACACTAGTCAGTTAATGGGGCTGAACTGTCTCCCATGTAAGGGTAATTAATTATCAAACAGAAAATCCACTGCTGCAGCAAAACTCTAACAGAAAATGAAATGAGAAGTTCTCTGTTGCAATTCCCTCCTTCGCAGCCTTGCTGCAAAAGCAGGATTTAATCGTTCGGGCACCACCTGCTGGCTTCCCACCGGCAGCGGCTGCAAGGAGGGAACCAGCAAAAATAACTTCACAAAACCAAGACCTCCCGGCTCCTGGCTAACTAATGCATTTATTCTATTAAACCATATTCCCTTTCTAGTTAAAAAGTATGCACTTCAGCTAATTTCCTACTGGTTATTTACTGTTCTATCAGAAGGACAGCAGCTAAGTATTAAATATATTATTGCTGTGGTAGCCTGGGAGTTTTTATTTATCACTTGTATGATCATAGCACCTAAGGGTCCCAGGCATAGTCCGCTGTATTAGTGGCTGAACAAAAATTGGCCAAAAAGCTAACTAAGGATAAGACCTATAGATATACACACACATACATACATATACACACATAGACACACACACACACACACACACACACACACACTTCATTTATAACATATATATTGGTCTTATTCTTAGTTAACTTTTTGGCCAGTCTTTGGTCTTATTCTTGGGCCAATATTTTTTATTCTTAGTTTGTTAGCATATAGATATAGGTATATATGCAAACAAACTAAGACTAAGATCAAAATATTATAAAATACACACACGTATACACCATCCATATAAAACGATACCTTAATTTAGGTCCTAGCCTATGTGGAAACAGGTGTGCTTTGCCTGCCTGTGTCTGTTTAACAAGCCAGGCACTCAATATTTAATGCAGCTGGAATATGTCATTTTAAATAGTTCAATACCTTACCTATGGATTTCAGACAAGAATGTGCATTTTGTTAGCAGTTTTTCTTGGGAGCTTATAAAGTTTCGTAGTGGTATATGGATACATTTTGCCTTGAACAGTATTCTGCCTGCCCATTGCAATGACTTTGGAAAGCATCTTGCAAACAGTTTCTCCAAGGTATAGTTGGGGCTAACACTGTTTGTATCTTGCCGTGACTAAGGCTGCTTACACAAGTTGTTGGCATTACTTGCAGCGGGCTTTATGCAAGGGTCTGCTGGCAATTCATGGGTCACTCTAACAAGACAAGCAGGGGGACTGGGGATCTAGGGAGCATCTCCACACTAGGCTGGGAGAAGTTAAAATCTCAGAGAAGAGACATTTACAGCGTGGAGCTCTGACCTGGTATAACAGGCTATACCAGGTATCCATGATTATACCTGGTATATCTGGGTTATACCAGGTATAATCAGGGATACCTCTGCCTAGCCCTCAGCGTCACCTGGCTCTTGCCTAGATGCATTCATTGCAGTCAGAGGAAACAGCATCAGATCTACACGACAAAGTGCTCCCAGACTGTCTCATGTACGGAAACCTTCTCGTCGCAGAAGGGACCAGGGCCGACCAAGCAACACGGTGGCCTGTGTGAACTGCATTAGGAGGCGTCTCAGTTCGGTTCCAAATGACCCCGTGGATCAGAGAAAACTCCCAAGGAGTGACCAGCTGTGCACGGCGACGCATGGGAAACTGCATCTCTTTGCTAAACAGTCTGTACGCCGAATGCTGCCTGCTTGCTTCCCTGCAGTACCTACAGTGGATGTCTGTGAAGACAGGCGTCCCCGAGCACACGCTCCATCTTAGGTATTTCTACAACACCGATCTCCAGAGGAGCTGCAGCCATGAGGCTTAGGTTGTTAAAGAGATGAATGCACTAAATCACTAATTCATTCATATCCTTTTAGACAGCCCATCTAGAACATCTTGGCACTCTCCGCTCTGGCCTGCTGACCAGGTTGTGAAAAACCAATGTCCCTCACAGAGAGTCCACCACAGGCTTTATGCTGGGTCCAGGGCAGGTTGGGACAAGGCTTCTGGGCATTTATGCAATGCTGTGTTGATTAAAACTCAAAGATGGGAGTTATGGGGCCCCCGCTTTGAGTCTCAATGCTTGTTTAAGCAGCTACCCCTTACCTGGGTCAGAACTGCACCTAAGTCAGAACAAGAAGTTTAACACAGAGAGCTGCATGCACTCACTGAGCAGAAAACACAAGCACTTTCTCTGGGTTTCTACTGCCACTGTCCATTAGTTCTTCTGCCATCCAATCCCCCAGCCCAGAGGGAATCCACACAGGGTTTGCAACGGAAGCAGAGAGACACCTGAGCCCTGCTATCTAAAAGCCTTTATAGCCTGAAGACTTAGACCTGCTGAAAGTCTCTCAGAGATTTTCTGAATAAAGCAGAATTGCATGAACAATGACTCTTCTGACATTCATACTCAAAGGATGCAGACAGCAGGGACTGCATTAATGCATCCTGGACCCACAAGAAAATGGCACTGAAGCAGCATGAAAGGCTCCACAGTGGAGGACGAGCCATACAATTTCTCAGTACAGCGGGCCCCAGGTTGATCGCAGCGTCGGCATCATTGTGACAGGCACGCTGAGATGTCTCACACCTTCGGAAACAGAGCCTGTTATCAGGCCCCCTGACACCAGAGTGACTCTGTAAGTGCTGTCCTGATGACTGGAGGCCAAACACTTTACCTGATGAGCGCAGCGCCGGGGAGGAGGGCTGGGGATGTCAACTTTAGCCCAACTGTTCTTCCGGACGTTGTAAATATACAGCTCGTTGTACAGGTACGTCTGTTAGAGGCAAAAGGAAAATCTGCATCACCACACCTTGCCGCTGAACCCTACCCGAGAGCAGCGCGTTCAGTTCTCACCAAGCAGAGGCCACTTTGGAGAGCCTTAATTTAATGACCACGTAGCTGGCTCTCCAAAGTGGCCTCTATCAGAGGCAGGAATGCAACAGCCCCTCTCTTCTAGGTGGGAAAAAGATGCATAGTATGGCTCTGATGCTGGGCAATCAGCGCTCCAGAGACTGTCCTGGGCTTCAGGCTTGTCATGTCCTGTGCAAATAAATGTCATTTCTATTCTCCTCCTACCCCAGGCTGCAGTGAGCCCCCACCCCCTATCAAGGGACCCAGGAGGTGGGGCGTTTGCTTCCGGATGTCAGTCTCTGGAGCAATCTACTGATGCCAAGGGGCGACCCAACCCTCTTCTCCAAGTGGTGGGTCACTGTATGTTTGAGAGGACAGAGGCCTGAGAAAAGGAGCCCAGCAAGGATGTACAAACCTACCGCTGCCCATAAAAAGAGACACCAGGAGTACAGTGGAAGCGGTTGCTCGACAATGATGGACACAAGCAACCAAGCAAATGACAGTGCAGTAGACCGAGCTCACTACATAGAGAGCGTAGGGCAGATTTCAGGCCCAAGCACGCAGAGGTGCGTCCAGCACGCCAGCTCATAACTGCTACGTGCAAAACTCCCAGGCAAAAGCTCTGGATAAATAATTGCTACGTGCAAACTTCCCAGGCAGGAGCTGTTCAGCTAATAGGAGTTGCTCATTTTAAACGATTAGGGAGACAGATCGTACAATAGGAACCAAGGATGAGGGGCAACTACAGCCTGCATCGAGCCTACAGAAATTAGGAAGCCCTGAAATATTGATGCTTAGGCAGTCACTCTGACCCCTTAATGGACTGCAGCCCTCCAATCTCCCGCCGACAGCTCAGGCACAAGACAGTATTACTGTGAAATTAACAGCCTATTTTGTTCTCATTCTGGGAAAAATACATATTTTATGACTACTTCTTTGAAATCTTGCTCCATACAGAGCCCATGCAAATTATAGCAAAGACAGAGAGGGGAGGTGGGGGAGAAAATTGATAGATGGAAGTATACGTTACTTTTTGGCCATTGAAATATTCACCTCCAAAAAGGATCAATTCGTCTTTCTCGGGGTGAGCAGAGAAGGAGGCATTCAACCTGCAAGAGAGGGGGAGATGGGGAGACGTCAGCATGTGAAGGAACCATTTGAAACACAGCTTGAAAGCTAGGTCTAGACACATTATTCAGCCAGCGCTAGCCCTTTCCCCTCCTAAGGAAAGTCTCTCTCCATCACCCACGCACTTATCAGCACATGACACTTTTTTCTATTTCCAAGCTAAAAACTTCCTGAAGAAATTAACTTTTTGGAAACATCCAGAGAGATTAATTTGACACTTTTCCTATTTTAAGAACGCACATTATACTGTCATTTAACACGGCCTCTGACATGACTTTTTCAATTTTAATGCTGGCTTATCAGGAGCAAAGATTAACTTCATCATGGCACTTAACAACGGCCTGGACAGGGCTGTCTCATTTGAAGTTATCTACAGAAAACTTCCACCGAACCGTGGCCCCAGTTGTAATAGGAGCAGAGACCATGTACCACCGCCAACATCCAACAGGTAACCAGGCCCTTGGGACCTCAGTTTAGCCGTCCCCCCCCCAGCATCCTTGGGAGGAAGATGAAGAGAAACCTTCCCCTGTGTCCAGAGGCGAAAACTTACACCCTTGAGAGGTCAAAGCATCTTTTAAGTGAGTCGTGGCAGTGTCAGGAATGCAGAACCTGGTGAGATCTGGGTACCAGTCCTGTGTCTGGCGATAATGCATCTCATAATGAGCAATTTTATCCAAATCACAGGGTTTCCCTTCATTTTTAAATGGCGTCAACCCTTCCAAAACCTTCCAGTTGAATTATCGACTTCAACAGGATTCAGTTTATTTGGTAGGCTGACGGGAAGATATAAAGGAGGTTCGAGTGCTGACTCTGCCGCTCCATCCTATACACCTCACCACTGCACAAGAGCACCGGGACCTGATACTACACGCTTTAGATCTTTAAATAAACGAATTGTCTGTCACCTGTGGGGTAGCAACAGCCGAAACCATGCCATCTCTTACCTTGGAGAGGGTGGAGGGCAGGATGTTTCAATGATCTGGGTCTTTTTGGCATCTAATGTCTGGAACTCCGCTATCAGGGCTTCAAGATCCTCCTGGAAATAACCAGCCAGTTTGACATGAGTTTCTTGGTGAGCATGGTCATCTGCAGACCATATAAGATTACAGGAGCTACTATTTGGCTTTTCTCACGTGTGCTTACAGTCATTTCAATCAATGATGGGCTCTATGTTGCACCCAGCATGAGAGGCAGGTCTCTGCTAGGAGAGTTTGCTGATTTTCCAAGTTGGCTGCAACGTGACAGCACCCACGGCGTGGCAGCGTGAGCAGAAAGGCAAAAGCATTTTCTATTTCAAATTTACATTGCTTTTACTTTCCTTCAGTTCTTGTAAAATAAAATAAATCCATGCACCCCAAAGCTGCAGGTTATTTGAAAGCTGAAAACCACTCCTACATCCTCTAAAGAGAAGACCAGGCAAGTTGCATGTATGCTTGGACTGATTACGGCTGGGGGATTTTTCATTCATTCTTAACCCAACTTTCTCTTGTGCTATCTTTGTGATCACTGGGTAAGATGCTTGAGCCCATAGGTTGAAACTTTCCCCGTCTGCAGTGGCACGGAGCAAGGAGATACTCTCTACGGGCAAATTCAGATTGTTGGAAAATAGGAAAATATCAGTTTGACAAACACTGGGAGCAACAAAAATGTCTCCGTGAGTTTTTCAACAGAAGCATTGACAACCAAGGTGGAAAAAAATGCAACTCTTCCCTTCACTGCATTTCCTAGTTTTTCCATGCCCACTAGTTTGCATGTCTCAAGTGACAAGGCATCCGTACTAGTGACCATGGTAGTGACCGCTCTATAGCCTGATAGATCAGTCAGGATATTTTCCCTAACGTTCAATTTTAATTTCATCCTCTCGCTTTCCTTTGCCCTGTGCCCGGCAGCGCGCCACTCCAAGGTGGTGAGCACACTAGCCCACGCTTTATTTTAATCATGGGGAGAGCATCGTTATTTCAGTAGCACTGCTCACAGACTTGACATTAAGCAAGGGTCATCACCGAATCAGACGAGAGCGCTCCGCCTTTTGCAGGACTGGTCCATTAATTCCTCCCCTTGTATACTGCTCCGACCCTGCAATATTTGCAGCTAGGTATGTCTTTATGCAATCAATATTTGCAGCTAGGTATGTCAGAATATTTGCAGCTAGTTATGTCTTTATGCAATCAATATTTGCAGCTAGTTATGCCAAAATATTTGCAGCTAGTTATGTCTTTATGCATTATTTGCAGCTAGTTATGCCAGAATATTTGCAGCTAGTTATGACATTATGCAATATTTGCAGCTGTCTTTATGCATTATTTGCAGCTAGTTATGCCAAAATATTTGCAGCTAGTTATGCAATATTTGCAGCTAGTTATGTCATTTTCTTAGCTGCAGTTCAGCTAAGTTGCAAATACGTCTGGCATTGGGATAAGCTCTTCAGCAATTTAAACTACATAAATAATATCTACCTCCTGTAATGTCTCTCTCACTCAGCCTCTTCTAGCCTAGTTACTCTTGCTTGGGGCGATTCTTTGAACCCCTGCTCGTCTGTCAGTTCAAAGGGAACCTCTTAAAAAGCAAAAATCACAGACAATTAACCATTCGGAGGTATGTTAGAGCAGAAGGCCCTGGAAATATAATCTGGTTTTTTAAACCAGGCTGTGACAAGTTCAAAAAGTTAGCAGACAGGCTGAGGAGCGACCCCACATCTGCAGTTCACTGCTCATCGTGGCCTGCCTTGCCCACGCAAAGGGCCCAGCAGATCAAGGGGGAGAACCGGGGTTTGTCAGTGGGTTCATCTATAACGAGATGCAGATTGGATTGGCAGGATTCATTCACTTTTCATTCCTCCACATGCAACAAAAGGAAGGAAACGGGCTGATTTCTTAAATCAGATTATTAACCTTTTAAAATATCCTTTCTTTGCATATGCATCGAGATGCAGATTGGGTTGGCAGGATTCATTCAAATCTCAGTCCTCTTGCGTGCAACACAAGGAAGGAAACTAGCTAATTTCTTAAATCAGATTATTAACCTGCCACCATCTATTTAAATGTCCTTTCTTTGCAATGGTTGGGTTTTCACTTGAAAAGCTGAATGAGCTCTTCCACCCACAGCTTCCTGGAAGACTCTTCCAAAAAAGTTTACCATCCACAAATTGCCTTAAACACAAGGCACCAGGTGGTACCTGGAGGACGTGACCCTGGGGCAGGTCTGGTGGTGATGCACGCAACAGGCTCCTAATGTTCATTAGAAACTTTTTCTCTAATTACCAGCCAGGCTAAGTTACAAGCATGACGCCTCTGTTCCTAATTTTACTCCTACATTATGGTTTGGGATGTTTTGCCTTAGAGAAAGCCCTGGGGAGAACAGCACGAAATGCAACAAAAAGGGTCCGAGTCCCACCTGGATGGGGAGCACAGCCCTAACCTTCAGGCATCTCTTTAAAAACCTGGTGGGGAAATAAAGGCTTTTAGGTGATCTGAACCAGGAGATAGCAGCCATCCGGCACCGTGTGCATGGGTGCTTGCATGCTTGCATGCATGGGTGCTTGTGTGCAATTGCAGCAGCACACGTGCTGCTTGGGAGAGGGGAAAGCACTTGCTTTCTCTCCTGCCTGCTCCCATTAGGAAACTGGGAAGTGTGTGCATTTGCTCACAGCTGGTGCATACTCCCACTGCAATCCCCCCTGCTCTACCTGTTAAAAAAAGCACAACAGCATCTGCATGTCCAACAACTCTCAGTCTGCTTTTATTGCACCCAAGGAGATCCTTCTTTCCTTCCTCCCTCCCTGTGCTCAGGGGAGCTCATGCATTCAGGCTGCAGCCTCCCTGCCCTTTGCAGCCCCTTGTGCAGCTCAGGAAGCAACAGCTGCAACCCCTGAGAGGCTGCAGGCAGGGAAGGATCCCCCCCATCCCCATGCCCTGCCCCTGCCCCAGCAGCCTCATTTACCTCCTCTTTTTTAGATCTCTTGGAGACTTTTTTCTCCATCTTAGCAGCTGTTTTCTCAGCCCCTTTCACCTTCTTCTCCTTCTTGCTTTTTTTCCCCATGCTTTCAGCTTGGGTTTTGCAAATCAGGGGACCCTCTGTGCAATGCTGCCCCCTCCCCCAGCTCCTGGGGAGCTCACATGGCAATGCAAAGCAAGGTCATTTCCGAGAGGAAGAGGTCATTTCCTGCCTGGGTCTGCAATAAAAAGCAGGATCCCAGCCTGAGCCCTGCAAAGATATAGGGCTATTGCCATCTACTGGGTGGCTGGCTTCAAACATCAGCTTGCAGCATTTTTCTCCCCTTTCCTTTCTCAGCTAAGAGAGCTGGCTTTATTTTATTTTATTTTATTTTATTTTATTTTATTTACCTTTCTGGGAGTTCATTGTAGATTTTTGCAAAGATGCATGGGTTTCAATCCAGCTAGTTTTGAAAATCAGGTTGGGTTTAAATGCAAAGGGTTTTTTTTTTCCCCTTTTGTTCAGCCGCTAACACCTATGAAACTAGAAAATGAAGGGTTTTTTTTCCCCAAAAAACAAATTAATAGAATAATTATCTTTTTCCCTGACATCCGTTTTAAAAGCCTCCAGGATCCAGAGCAATCGGGGCTCGTGGTAGAGGCGATGTCTTGGCTACAACCTGGGTCTCGAGGGCCTTTGGACGTCTAATCCATTGATCTGCGACAGCTTTTTTCTATGGGACCCATCATTTTTATAGATAAAAACGGATAGAGTTAATAAGCCGAGTTTCTAGGCACGTCACCTGGAAACTGTGGGATATTTGCAATGTTTGGACTATCTACCTATATCTGAATCTCAGTGCTTGCCGGATACAAAAAAGCAAAGAGAGAAATGATGCTGGGAAAAAAATCTTGGGGGGCAGATGATACAAATCCCGCCAAGCATTTGTTGGTCTGGTTGTCTTCCTTTTGTGAGGCCTCTCTTGGAGGTCGTTTTGAGCCTTTTGTTACGGTCTGGTTTTCTAATAAGTTTTTTAAGGAAAAAAAAAAAAAAGTCTTGAAAAATACTGTGGTTATTATAAAGCTAGGATGGTGTTTAGGCCAGGAAAATGAACAGAAAAATTGAGGATATAATGAGTAGGGCAGATCCGCTCCTGTGAAATCAGGGCTGATTTGCACCAGCTGGGAAAATTGCTGGGTTTTTTTTGTTCTCTCAAAGAGAAAAAGCATAGGTGAAATCCTGGCCCTTGGATTCATCTAAGGAAATTTTGCCATAGGCTTTAAGGATTTTAGCCTTATATTTTAAACTAAAAAAAAAAAAAAGGCCACAGAAAAAACAAAACAAAACAGGAAAAGTATCTCAGGGTATTTAAACCCTGAAGGAGCTCTTCAGCACTCTGGGGAGCAAAAGTTTTTTCAAAACTTTATTTCCCATCCTCAATTTCTGTATGGATGTCGGAGGTTGAGAGAGAAATTCCAGGGCTTTTTCGAACGAGCCGCTGCCAAGGACTTGCACAGACCAAAACTTTTGTGGTAGCAATTCTGGTCTCTCCCCCGCGTTATAATAACACACATCCAGATGCAGCCGTGGCCTCGCAAAAGAAACCTTTGCTGGAGACAGGAGACTGGTGCCTCGTGCGTCCAGGAGCGCCGCAGCCGCCCTTGTACACGCAGCCCCGCTCTCACAAATGGCAAATGCACTCTCGCTCACGTGGGCTCCGCAGGCAAGTGCACACACGGATGTGGTCACAAGCATTCATGCAAGCATCCTTCCCCCCCAGATGGCAGACAGATGTGCGACGGTTGTGCAAATCTTACTCCTAATGCTATGCAGCTGATAGATGGATGCGGGCAGACACGCACATGCATGCACAGATGTCCCCCTTGTCAGAGGTGACGTGTGTCGGGGGTGCAGGTGGCACACACCCCTCCAGATTTCTGCATTGGGTGCCAGGGTCTGCCAGCAGTGGGCACGGTGGCCACCCCGTGGCATTGTGCCATTGTCATATAAAACCCTTTCTGATCTTCAGTGCAGTCATGCAAGGGGACGGCAAACACATTCTTTGGCATTTTTTCTTCTGTTTTGACTTGAGGGGTTGCGCTGTTGGGTTTTTTGATTTTTTTGGCACGGGGAACGGGGACAAATGTGCCAACAGGAACCACGGCGGAGGTTGCAATTTGCCAGCGTGCGCAGATCGCGTTTTGTGATACGAAAGGCTCCGGCAGCCCATCCGGAGCGGACCCACGCAGCTTTCACTGTGTTATTTTTGATGTTCATAGAGTGGTTAATCCTCCTGCCTCGGCCAAGCAAAGCATAACACGCATGAAGGCTTCGTGTCTGGGCCGTGTTCAATAACTGCACTGAAGAACAGAACTGAGTCTCAAGTTCTTGTTCCCACAAGTCCTTTTCTGCGCTTTCACACTTGACTTCTTTCCCCCTTGATAACGCTTCCTAAAGCCTGTTGCAAGGAAGGAAGGAAGGAATGCAATAGGTATAGCAGGAGGCCCCAACTGCATTGCTATGCTAGAAAGCAAGTATCTTCTACTATCCAAATAGTGAGGAAAACCCAGAATCACTTTTAAAAACCAGCATAAAATGATCATGGTGCAATCTTCGAGTAGTAACTATGCAAAGCAAGAGAGCTGGGTCTGGAGCTGTAGTCCGAGCCCCGGTAGTCTGGCAGGGCTACAGAGGTTGCACGTGGTTTAGAGAGGGAGCAGCTTATTTCAGGACTGGAACAAGGGCTCACCTCTAATGACGATACCTGTATTGGCACATGCTCCTGGGTAGAAATGAAAGTTCATATTTCATAGGATTTTACAGAGGGGTCAATAGATGGACAAACCCTCTGGGCAGCAGCTCTTAGCTGGTAGGGGTCTCAGCTCTCCTGCGAGGCTGTGACGATGCAAATTACTTTAGACGGAGGCAGGGGCTCAGGTTTCCTGTGGTCAAAGTTGTTTCCTGCTTGGGAAAATATGAAGATATCATTTTTTTTAAATTGCCTAAAATTTGATCTCATCCACACCCTGGATACCTAGAGTCCAATAGGGGCTTGCTGCTTTCTCGTACCTGCAGAGGCAGCTCAATTAGCTGGCCCGCTGCAAACTCAGTAACACGGGGTTGTTCTGTTCGGATTGATAGGCAGCGGTTAAAAACATCACCCCCCAACATTACAGCTGCCCTTTCATTTGCCTCCTGTGTCCTTAACGTGAAATTTTATTTTAATGGCTTTCAAGCAACAGAGTGAGAAAAGCGTGACCCTCTTCACCGAAATGCGTCTGTAATCCAGACAAGGACTCTGAAACAACCTCCATTTAGATCTATTAACTCATTTGTCACCAGCTAGGCTTACTTATCTTCTTTAATATCTCAGCAAAACTCCCTTGCCTCTCAACTGCATTGCTTCCTTAGGGCTTTTGCAATCTAATCCAACTTGGAGCAGAGATGGAAATGCAAAGAACAGAGTCAAACCAGGTGGTTTAAAAAATCACATTTGTGTTTATGAATGGCGCTGCTGCGGTGTTTGAAGACTACAGCCAGAAGGGCAGCACTAGGATGGCAGTATGGACTGATATACCAGGATGCTTAGGGATAGGAGGGGGTGGATTCAATAAAGTAAAATCCCAGCTGACTTCCACCCAGATGTAGATAAGGTAACTCAACAGATCTCTTCTACCTCTATGGGAACCAGTTTTCAAACTAAGTTGCTTCTATTCAGGCAATTTTTGGTGCCTAAAGCAGGGATTTAAGCAACTAACTTTTGGCATTGAAGGCTGAAGATTTTTGCACATTATAATCTGCCCACCCATTCCCTGCATGATTCATTTCTAAATTAGTTTACTGAGGAGGGAAGGTGCGTGAAGACCGAAGCCTTTCTTCGCCTGCAGAACAGGTGCGGCATGAGCAGCACCAACACGGATTTCCCCGCGGTACCGCAGCCTGCTTCTCCCAGCGTCTCGTCACACGGCACATAAAAAGACCACTTGCAAGCAAGCAAAAAAACTCTTCCGCTGGCACAATTTCTAGCATAGATGCTGGTGATTTATGGCAGGAAAGCCTTAGGGGAAAGAAAAGATTGGGTAAAGATTTACCCAACTGAAAGCATCACAGATTTCCTGGCTTGCCAAGGACAGCACAAGTCCTGGTTTCCACGGCCTTTTAACATCCAAAGCCACTTTTGCTGAAAATGGGCCCAAATAATGCTAACTGGTTTTAATTGCCTTCAAAAGGCGAACACCTTCTCCTCTACCAAACGCGATAAAAGGTCGTGGGTTAGTTCAGCTGAGCCATTAGATCCAGATGTCAGATGGGAAGGACTTTCTATCACTGTGGATTGCACTGATATTGAAAATGGACACCAAGGAGATAAGCGTCTCCGCTCAGTAATTCTGCTTCCTGGACACACACACACACACACACACACACACATGCTTTTGGAAGAAAAAAAGTTTTAAATCCTATTCAGATGCCCTATGCAGTTGCCATTGGAGTTATTCATTATTCTAACGTAGAAGTCAACGACTGCTGGTTTCATGGCAGAGTAACCAAATATATTCCTGTGCATGTCGCTTGCTTCCCACGCAGGAAGAAAGTTTCCTTTTCTCTTTAAAAGTTTCTAAAACAAGGTTTTGCTACGGTGAATGCAGTCGCCCTTTCGTCTCTGCTTGCTGTGAACATTTTTTTGACAGCTGCCCTGTTCATGCTGTTTCAGTGGCCCAGGCCCAGTGTTACTGAGCTCCTGGGTATTTAGCAGTTCAGCTTTAAAATCCCTTCTGATTAACAGGAAAAAAAATACTCAGCAATCACACAGGCTTTCTGTCTATATGTCTTCATGTTATAACATCTCGCACACTGCTGTCTGGGGCCCGTGCATGCCAGCTCCCAGAATGGGAGTCAGAAACCAGACATTGTAAAGAGACCTGTGCTGTCTATCATGCACGGACTAGTCCATGCTAAAGAAAAATACAACATTTCCAAGCATGTTTCAGAGGTCACTAGAAAAGCCACTCTGAATTCTTTATCAGTTAGCTTAGTGAACTATGAATTAGCCCACCTCTGCTTCTTGCAAAGCATTTCATCTTCATTCTGTAATGCAGTAGGGTTCGGGGTATCACAACACAGGCGGGCTGATTTCAAATGAAAGTCATTCTCCTTTTAAAGAAAAAAAAAAACCCTCTTAGATTGCTTTTGTTTTCTTTTGTCTTGATGCACATTTTATTTCGAAATGCCGAACTGTGAATCAGAGGCACCTCCTTTCGAATATACTATAGGCAACGTTTTCAAAGGTAAGAGCCTAAAACGAGCCTCCCACACTCTTACATAGGTATCTAACTGCAGCTGACTTCTAGACATCCCAATTTCTATTGATCTCATGGGTGCTCAGGACTTTTGAAAAGCTGCTCACTTGATCGAGAAGCACAGATCAGGATGTGGGGGTCAAGCTTTCGGCCCCTGTGTTTGAAAAGCTTGGCCCAGTAGCCCAGCACACAGCAGTTGACTTGAATTTTTGCAAAAGCGCATGGGTGAGCACTGCGGACTGCAGTGTTTTATGTTCGGAAAAGTCCAATTCGACCCAGACGTACCCTCGTAAAACCAGGCTGAACTTGCTCCAGACGATTTAATACTCTGTAGGGCTCCACTCAGGCTCTAACACCTTGCTCATCACCATCACTGCGGCGTGCCTCCCATTAGGCAAGATGACTAATATCTCTCACATGCTTGTTCTGTCTTCTCCCCAGGAGCAGGAGCGTTTGAAGTGGAGTATTTTGCTTTGCCGTGCGTGTTTGTCATGCACACCTACACATGCACACATTGTTGTATGTTTATATCACAGAAGGCGAGATCAAAGAAATACACTTTGTGCTCGGTGCAGGGTTTGTGATGAGCCTTATCGCTCCTCGGGAAATTCAATCTTTCCATGCACCAGCCTCCAAGAAACCTGGCTCTTGCACTGACTCCCCTAATTGTACTTCTGTGGTGCCAAAAGAGCTGAGCTGTGAATGAATCACACTCTTCTATCCACAGCCTCAGCAAATCTTTTATGTACCATGGACACAGAGCATTGAGCATCTTAAAGGAGGACCATGACTTTGATTTGATGATCCCCAGGCGCAGTGTAGGGAATAGAGGACAGGTCTGATGTGCTCATAGTAGCCTGCATTGCTGAGATGTGCTGCAATAGTCCCATAGGAGTTTCCCAAGGGCTGAAGGCTTCATGTCTACGTATATGGCAGCGAGAGGTGATGGAGGCATAAATAACTTAAGGTTAGGTCACAGTTTGCCAGGATGAAATGGAGTCTCCCGAGGTTGCGGGAGGTCTGATCATTTTAAAAACTAGGTCCCAAATCTTTATGCGACTTCTTGTAACCAATGTTAGGGTCCATTTTGCAGAAGAGCCCTTGCAGGGTTCTCCTTCTGCATTACTGACTTTTTCTGACATATCCCTTTAGAAAAGCTCAGGCCCCTACAGAGGCTGATGGCGTGGGAGAAAACGAGAATGCTTCACAACCTGGGGGATGTGGACAGAGCTGCGTTCTTGCTACCGGCTTATTTGTGTCCATTCACCTTCAGGTGAAGCACTGAGTTCGATGATGGTCTTCCCAAAAGGGCAACTGTAGAGACTGGCCCAGCTTGCAGCACTTAGACGTGGATCTGAACTTCAGAGAGAAAGATCATTTAGCTCCAGGCAGAGGTGCTGAGTACGTGGGGTCCTCCTCGGGAAGAGAGCTGTCACCTGAAATGCATAAAACTTTCCTCATGTCCGTCATTTTAGGACCTCCCTGGCAAAAATAAAAGTTAGCACCTATGGCTCCAGGTCCATTACAGATTCCAGCACCGTACATGACGTTCAGGGCTCAATCCAAAGTTTGGAGTTCGGTTCAAAACTGTAGGACCACTGGACCAAATTAATTCTTGATGTAACTAAGGTTTTATCAGGGAAGTAAAGACGAATTTGCCCAGTGTTTGGACTTGTATACTGAGTCCTAAGGAATCTTTAATGAACATATTAAATAGGACCTATGAGCAAAGAATTAGCAGATAGCATAGATATCTACTATTAACATCTACTCGGATGTAATGACATTTCACAAGGTCCCTGTCTAGCAACGTGCTGCAGCTTTGATATACCGAGGATGCATTTGTCAGAGGCTCCACTTCCACGGATCCAGAGTCTTGCTGTGAGACTGAAGGACTTTGGGCTCGGCCATGGACACCAGCAGCAAAATGGTACCGTCTTTCTGATTTTTTCCCATCAGGGCGGCTCTGCTAAAAACCTGGTGGCAAAACTCAGCCTTGACTAGGTGTAAAACATAATAATTATACCAAAAGTATTAAATAGTTCGTTACGCACAAAGGTACTGGATCTTTATTAGCAGTTTCCAATGCTGTTTGTGAAAAAGGAAGCCTTAGAAAAAGGAAGTATGCAAGCAGTTGGTTTCTCTCTTCCTCCATTACCTCCGATTCCAGCTCATTCTGCTTTTCACACCCTTCCTCCACATCAACCTTGGAAAAAATATGAATGCCAAGGTCATTCTTGAGGTCACTGGATGTCTGAGTAGCGGGGAAGGCTCATTACTTGAAATGTTTCAAGACCAGAAGTCATCAGCACCATGCTGGTTTGGGAGAAGTGTTGCAACACTGGTATTCAACTGCAAACAAGCTAAGGATTCAGCTGGTCTTTCAAAATAAAAGCATGGGTCTGGCACTGGCTTCCCGATTGCCAAGAATTTATTAAACAAAACCTGTTATTGACTGCATGGGGATGACTTCAAGCTTCCTTTTGGGAAAGCAACAAACAATCCCCAAGTTTCCTCATTTTTCAAAGCCTTGTGGGAATGTCCCAGCCACTGGCTACAGTTGCGTAATGCTTCCCTACAAATCATTTTGGGAGACTCGGGGTACTTTAGCAAGCTGCATGGTTCTTTTGGTCCCGAACAAATACCTATGATAGTCAAGCTGAGTTTCTGGTCCAGTCTGCATCTCTACAACTGGCTGAGCTAAAACTCTGCATTTTGCATTTTGAAAAATAAACGGGGGGGGAAAAAAACCCAGATCCTGATTCGGACTTCATGGTTTGGGCCCATCCCTAATTGATACACTGTCTCCAAATCTACTTTGTCATTAAGCAATAAGGGTTTAATAAAGAGGTGAACTAATTACAAAACAAAAAGAAAGAAACCCTAGTTTTGAAGCTGATTGAAGAGAGAGTGGTCTGAGAAACGGATGTGCAAAACAAATCTGTGCTTACTCATAAGGGCACCACAGTCAAAGGCACCTATAAAGCCCCATCTGCACCATCATTTTCTCTCTCTTCCTCACATTTCTTGGCTGATGCAACGATGATTGGGATGAAGTGAGACACTGCAACCTGCAATGGCCATGCTGTCCCACCAGGGGTCAGCTCGTCAGCAGAGAAGAGCTGCAAATGCAAATCCCATCGGCATTGCGGGGAGCCCCTGAAACATCCTCATGGCCCTTGCAATATGGTGCAACCAATGCGGAGGCATTGCATCATCTTGCAAAGGTCGGGGGTTCCCCCCCTCTGCCCTCAGTAAAAGACCAGGAAATAGATAACTAAGGCCTGGGGCCAAAATGAATGAATCCGTGGTGAAACAGGATGAAGTGCTAAAGCACATAAGAGTTTATTTGGCTTCTGAAACTCATTTTTAATTATTCCAGGTTCCAACTTAATTTCTTCACAGTTAATGACTCCTCGGTGCAAAGCCATGGGAACGAGACCCCGGAGTGAGAAGGCTCCAGCAGGGGCCCGGGCGCTAATCCTGTGCTTTCTTCCTGCCCAAAAACAAGTCCAATCACATTCACGGTAACCGCAGAAGCCTATTATTCAGTTAACCACCTGAAGAGACTGTGTTCAATTGGCAACGTTTCCTCATCTCCGGAGGGTGGAGGAACGTGGGATGAGTTTTATATGCTGAATGCAGGGATTTCACTAAAATCAAATGGGTGATGGCTTCTCCTGGGCACAAACAGGGATGTGCGTACAGTCGCCTTCAACTGTACCTATGTATCAGTGGTCCAAAATGCTTGTGGTTCTCCTAATATATCAATAGTGCTAGATCTCGTTTCTAGACCTCCAAGTACTTTAAAAAAGGGGGTGTTGTACCCATTTAACGGGGAAAGGAACGGAGTCGTGGAAAAATGAATGACCTCTTTAATTCTACCAAGCGAGATGCTGGCCGTGTCGTTCCTAGAAAGAAATTCTGCTTCTGCTTTCCTGACCAGGAGAGGTTGTGCATAATGAACCTTCCCTTTAAAGTGCTGAAGATTTTGGCCGTTCGTGGTGAACGAGGGTGTTCTGAAACGGGCAGCTTACACACTTTTTGTTCTCAGATGTCACCCATGCACAACCTCCGCTGAAGCAATCGTCTTCGGGCTAGGGCTGGGCACAACAAGATTTCAAAATTTCAGGGAAAAACTTGTTCTTGCCAAAATTTTAGTGTAAAACAGCCTATTTCTCTGCTCCAGGGGAAGCTGTAGACTAGCCTGGCAGTAACAGCCTTCTTATTCACAATTTATTGACAGCTGCCCAGAAATTTGTTGCGAATGCTTATTTTACATTTGCTATAGGAATAATCAATAATCAGTATTATTTCCTGTTGGTCCATAGAAAAAAGGTACAGCTTGGGCGAGCTACCCTACGGTCAATCCTGTTACGATGTTTCCTACATGTAGTTTGACAAAGGTGAACCAGCCTTGGCACAAACTCTGGTTTACTGCCTTTAAGTTATCGTTTCCTAAATTATACATGATTTAGGATAGAGACCATCTCTTCGTACTTGATCTGCAAGCCACCCTATTAAACTAGTAATGACAATAAAACTAATCATATTTGGCTATACTAACCTCTGTTGCATGGGTGAATAGGAATGTACAAGGCTGAATTACTCTGACTTTTCCTAGTGGGTCACAATGTGACAGATATCAGAGTAAGATTATCTACTTAATGTCTTACCTGCTTCAGTCAGAAAGGTTTGAGCAAGGTTTACCAGTCTAAACAATACATTGCTGAGGGATTTAGTGTGTTGTAACACATGGGTTCAAGCCAGTTTTATTAGGTTCTGCAAGCAATAAGACAATTTCCTATATTTGCTTATCCCTTTACAGACCATCAAACTGTATCCCCAGTGAAATGATTAGTCCTGCAAGACTTCCACAAAAATCTTTGGAAAAAATAAATAAATAAATAAAAATATTTTATATATATATATATATATATATATATATATATATATATATATAAAGGGTTTAATAAAGAGATGAACTAATTAAAAAACAATAATATATATTATTATAACAATAATATAATTATATATTATTATATATATAATTCAAATATTCAAATAGTATGAATTTATATATATTCAATTTTTTATATATATATATATATTTAATATATATACATGCATACTATTTGAATATTTATAAATTCATTCTTATATGTCTTATTTGGCAGGCCTCCATCATATCCCACACTTGGTGAAGAAAAACTTGAACTTCTCTACAATATTAAAATCATTGAGACGGGAGCAGGAGAAATGCGCTTGCTTAATGATGCACGGCACTGGTCGGGAGGAAACGGAGCCCATCGTTTTCCGATTCTTTGGTGTGACCACTAGAAACCGAGCGCTCTTGGGATGGTGAGATCTCTGATTCTAGCTAAAGGACATTCCCCCTTAGTTGCTAGCAAAATGCAGTCCGGGAAACACACCCAGCTGAAAAGTTTGTGTTTCCTCCAGTAGAAGAGAGTGCACATGCTTGGCCGTGGATTGCAATATTGGCCCCCCTCGTCCTGTACGTAGAGATCCTCATGATCCAACACATTATCACTAACATGAATCTCCATCCAATCGGCAGAACGCGCCGCTTTCCTTTCTGCTGCAGGGCACATCTATCGAATGACACGTAACAGATTGTTTCTATTTGTTTCTGCCACTAGTTTTATCTTTATTATGGAAAAGATTTGTTTTAAGCTGCAACACTAACAGCTTAACCTCCGTGGACAGATTTTCCATGACGTAAACCATATTTTCCTTTTTAGAAATGCCCATTATCTTGTGACCCCATCCCTGCTGGAAAACGAGAACGCTGCGGTAAAGACATCGAGAGATCTTGATGATACAGTCACAGCCTTTCTCTAATTTCCCTTCTGGCTAATTATAACATCGGCCAATAGATCAGAATCAAGCGTCATTGTATGATGAAGGCTGTGACAAGAGTAGCAATCATGCATGCCGCAAAAATCGTCCATTTAATTGGCAAAGCAGTTGGCAATTAAATTCGAGTCGGGAACAAATATTTGCTTTACTATCTGGCATTTGTGGTGAGACAGAGTATATCAGGGATCAGGATGGGTGAATCAGGTTTCTATGGTAGTCATTAAAATTCACCCCAGCTTCTCAGTTTCCCATGAGATAAGCTGCTACCTCGCAGTGAGGTTGTGAGGAAACACCTTGGCTGTCCCATGAAACGAGGATGATAAATGAGCGGTGATCACCTGAGCTATAGGGTAATCCTGTTTAGCAGTTCTCATCCTGAAGACACTGTAAAAATCTTGGGCAAGTCCCAGACACGAGGCATCCTTAGGAGACACCGTATGCAAGTATCATTGGGCGCGTCTACACATTCATTCATGTGCTTTAGGTAATGCGCATTAAATCTAGTACTGCTATTGTGAGGTACTAGAAAAAGGCATATTAGCCTATTTTAAAGTGCATTAGCTAAAGAGCACGGCTTTTCTGTGATGCTAAAATAAATTAATGCACATTAAAGTGCATGTGTAGACGCGCCCCCTCTCCCTAGTTTACCAATGGGGAAACTGAGGCACAAAGGTTATAGGACTACCTTGTGGTCATAAAAGGTGCCAGGGTCAGAGCTGGGACTGAACACTTCCTGCCTCTCACTCGGGTCTCCAGGCTATGAATCCACAAGCACATTTCTCTGCTGGCTGTTACAGGCAGGGGCTCTTCCCAGCTCTTCCAGGCTGACAGCTAATCGAGACCAGAAGCATGATATGCTTCCTCCACTTCACTACAGCCTGAGCACATCAGCTCAAAGGACAATTACAAATTGACTTGGACTCTCTCGCCCAAAAACAATCCTCGTGTAGCTGTGTCCAGCATAAAGCCAGATAGAAAGGGAACAGTGGTGGGATGGGGGGTGGAAAAACCAAGCAGATTTCCAAATGCAAGAATTATGGTGCACAGTTAAGGTTGAGAGCACATTCAGGGTGTGTTCAGCTCAGTAGGAGGATGGTGACAACCTTTTGCATTGCTGAGCGCTCCCTTCCCCACCTGCTGTCCAGTGAATAGGAAAGCCCTGACCACGGGAGGGCGAGTGGACCGTGCAGCCCCTCCAAACACTGCACTGCTCTGTACAGTTGGCCTCTTGCTCTGGAAGCAGCAGGGCCACATTTGCAGGTGTTTCAGGTAGGCTAATTGGCTTTGCTGAGTGACAACCCCATCCCTAACGAGTCCACCTGAGGCATTGCACAAATACAGCTATACTGCTTTCTGTTTTGGAGGCAGATCTGGGTGGTGAAGTGGGAAGGGTTACTGCCTGGTGCCATCAGTTTGGGGGGGTGGGACTTTTTTAGGGGGGTGTGAAGTAAAAGGAGATATTTTTAGGTGGGGTGGGAAGTAAAAGGAGCAGGAGTAGTACAGGGGGATCCCAGTAGACACACTGGAAGCTACTGGACTCCATGGGTATAGCGGGGTGAAATGTAATGGCTCGTGTTGTCCAGGCTTGACTGGTCCCTTCTGCCCTTCAGTTCCCCTCCCCGCACACCAGCTCTCTGGGCTTACAGCTCCTGCAAACAAAAGCCTCTTCCATGCAAAATGCCAGCTTTGTTTTTGCTGAGGGCTAATGTCACCTTAACCCTGGCGCTGGACACAACACAAGAAAGCCTGACAGGTGCTGGGCAGAGGAGGAGGAGGCAGCAGGGGTAAATGTACCCGTGAGATGAGATATGCCAAAGGTCACCTGCCACTCGTATCTGCGTTGCAGCAGTAGCAGTTTCCTCCAAAACACGCAGATGAAACCAGAACCGCTTTCGAGAGGGAGAGCGAGCCCTCTCCAGAGAGATTGCAGTTCTGCTGTAGCCTCGGATTCACTCCCGACACCAAAGCCCCGTTTCTCCCTGCCCTGTGGAGTCCGGATAATTTGGAAAGTGGTTTGGGGCACGTGCCCTGAGAACCGACCCCCAGTCTACCTGCTCCTGCTGATTATGCACCAAACTGGGTAATGAGGTAGCAAAGCTGCTTGGAGGAGACACCCCCCAATGCTGTCTGTCCCTGGGGGGCATCATGACACCTGCTTCACTGCCTCATTTTGGGGTTTGGCACCTGGGCAAGGGGAGCAGGTGGGTGGCAGCAGGTGGCTCTCTCTGGAGCACTGCAGCAGCAGTCACGGGCAGATCTCGGATTTGGGAAAAGATGGTGTAGTGTGTCCTCACATATAACACAACTCACATTTTTTCTCCAGTTAAAAAGAAACTGGAAGCTTTAATAATAAGCTAAAGGCCTAGAATGATAGCCTTCAATTGGAGATAGGAGCAAAAAAAAAAATATTGGAATGTGTATTAATTTGCTATATATATATGTGTGTGTGTGTGTGTGTGTGTGTGTGTGTGTATACATATATATGTATATATATATATATATATAGGGGGTGTGTGTGTGTATGTGTGTATATATATACATATATGTGTATATATATACATATATATGTGTATATGTGTATGCATATATGTATATGTATATATATACATATATATGTGTATATATATGTGTATATATATGTGTGTGTGTATATATATATATATATATATGTATATGTGTGTGTGTGTATATTTTTTTATATATATATTTACATATATATATAAAACACAACAAACTAGGGAAAGATGAAAATACATTATTTCATAAGTCCTGTAGTCATTATGGTTAACTAGCTCTTTCAGAATCATAAAATAAAATCTAGCCTTCTTGTGCGTCTTGACAGGGCATCCAATGCTTCATTGAAGGCTGTGTCCACACCTGAGCCCAGGTGCGTCTGGGTTAACATTTCCACACCTGATGCATGTTTCTGCCTAGCGTGAAGAAACAGCCTGCAGGGCTCAGACGTGGGAGCGACATCAGTAGGAGCAGCTAACAGACGGCAGAATTACAGAAGTAAGGACAGCTCGAGTAGCGCAACCATGAAACATTATGAGAAAGGAAAGAGGGTTGTTAACACCTATGGGATGAAGAGCTTAAAAGGAATCAAGTAGATCACAATGAACCATGAAGACAACCGATTCCCTCGCTACTCCCTGAATAGAAGTGCTGCCACTGCTGGGGTTTAAACTTCGGATGGACCAGGAATCAAAGCGGGGTGCACCGGCACCTCCTCCCACCCAGATCTGCCCCTAGAAGAAATATAGCCACCCCTTATATGCTTTGCAAATACGGATATTGGAGAGCCCATACCCTCCCAGACCTGGTGGTGCGGTGAGCTCCATTTTGGCAGACATGAGCTTGGCAAAAGTCTGATTCTCACCGTGAGGTGCTGCAGGATATTTGTAGGGCTGCCGTGCAAAATTAGCACCATTATATGTGCAAACGCCTAAATGCACAGATTTCAAATAGTTCTCCACAGAGTCAAAAACAGTCTGACTTGCCGTGGCCCAAGTTCTTTGCAACGGAAGAATTGCTTTGTTATTTTTTCATAGTAAAAAAAAAAATGACTGAAAGCTAAAAAGTGGCATTTTTTGAGAGGTGTCTTGAGTCTAAAAAGGTTGAACTACTGGTTTAAGAGCTGAACCCCATCTCTTTGCCTGGTAGTACAAACATCTGTGTATAAGGTGTGTCGGTCCTCCCAAACCACTGTCTCTTCTGCTTGCCCCCCTCTCTGGGACTGGAGGGAGACAGCAACCACTCTTGGTTACTGGGACTATGAATTGTCTGGTCCGGTGGAAGGAAGCAGATGAAAAGAGCTGATGTGGAGTCAGCTGGCGCTTATGACAGTGAAAATATTTCACATTTCTTAAGAATAAACACACAGGGTAGAAGTGCAAAGAAAGCATCTTCCCCCACTAAACTTTGTTCCCAAACTGCAGCTGAAATCAAGGACGCTGATCTGCTTCCCTTGTTAAAGCTTGAAATACCAGATTGATGTATAAGTAGCAGCACAGAGATCTGCCTTGAAGGATATTTTTTCAGCGCTGAGCTGTTAGGTCAGATTGGTTTAATGATAGATTTTTATCAGTGAATATACAAGGGCAAAAAATAATTAGGCTAGCTTTAAAGTGCACAAAAGCAGCTACTTAAAAAGGCCGCTATCCTCGGCCTTTTGCAAAGCTGGAAGTAGGTGCTAGCTGGCAATGCTTTCCTGTCGATGTTGCCTATTAACACTGAATCCTTTATCTAGCCTCTGCCTCCCTGTGAAGTTTTTAAGACCATGCATAACCTGGCAACTCTCCTTTACTCCTCTGAATAAGAACCACTGCCTTCAAGAATCAATATCTATTATAAGGCTTAAAACTCAAAAAAAAAAAAGGCTAGGAGACTGGCTGTCTCAGTGGGAGCTACAGTACTAGGAGCAGCTAACACAGCAGAATTACAGAAGTAAGGATCGTTTGAGTAGTGCAACCATTAAACATTATTAAAAAGGGGAAAGGGTTATTCACACCTATGGGATGAGGAGTCGGACTCGATGATCTATTGAGGTCCCTTCTGACCCTAACATCTATGAATCTATGAATCTATGAGTGTAGAAGGAATCAAGTAGATTACAATAAGCCAGAAAATCCACTGATTCCCTCACTGCTGCCTGAATAGAAGTGCTGCCACTGCTGGGTTTTAAGCTTCGGATGGACCAGGACTCAAAGATCCCTGCCCCTAGAAGTAATACAGCTAGCCCCTTGTATGCTTTAGAAATAAAGACATTGGAGAGCCATGGAGATTACCAGGATCCAGAGCTCTTGATCCCATAGGGCATGAGCACTAGCACTAGTGTTGGCCAATGGCCATGGCTGTCATCATCCCCCGGCCATTTGGAGTCTCCTGTGAAATGAGTTGGATCCATCCAGCTCACAGGTGCTCAAGTGACAAAATAAAACAGTCAGAAAATAGGTGCTTCGTGGTCCGCTGAGAACTGGATTGGTTATGGAAATGCAGTCCTCTCTCCTGCCTGCCTAGAGGTGGCTTTCATTTAGCGTACCGTACAGCTGCGCCCCACTTCTCTCCCTCTCTTTTAATGTATTGCATTAATAAAGTCTAACACGTTGGAGCAGGTTGACTATGGGTGCTCTGCTGAAGCCGTGAGTGACACAATATCTACCGTCCATAGTTTGTGTTTCAATCACAATGTGGAGTCTAAGGGATTAGTGAACAGTGAACTTGTTGCTGTTTTTTTTGGTAGGATCCCAAAGACGTTCGAATTCTCCTTCTCTGACATCAGGTGCAGTGGTTTGGGTGGGAGGTTTGGGTGGGAGGGATCTTTGCCCAAACAGGCCAAACTATGTGCTTGGTGGGAACGCTATTCCCTCTTCAAGCTTTTTCTGTTTTTAATAGGTTAATGATTTAGCCCTGTCTTTCCTCAAGGTCTAATGCTGCATTAACTTGTCCATTCATCAACCTAGAATTATTTCCAACTTCTGTATCTTTTCATTCCTCATTTAAGCCTCAGCATCTCCTAGGTATCTGCTCCGGCTCTGAGTCACCCATGTCTGAGGTTAAATGCTGCACATCAATCCAGCTTTCATCTCTGCAAATTGCCCCGTGGTGGTTGATGTGAAAGGATTTCCCTTTCTCTTTGTTCACCAATTCTGTCTTCAAACCCATGGCAGCATACCATCCATCTGGTTTATTGATTAAAGTTCTTTGAGCTGTCTGGTTTCTGATGCAACAAGGTAGTCAAAGCGGTACTCCGGGGCAATTTATATGCTCCTCATTGCTCATGTTGTTGGGGTTGAAACAGGACAACCGTGAATCATGAACGCATTGGATGATTCACCCCGCCTCGACTTGCACCGAGGAAGGAGAGCTTAGCGTCAAAATGTTGTACTTGTGCAAACAATGGCACACGAGCCAGGCAATGCAGTGTTATGTAAGTGAATTCATTTGATTAAAGCAAGGACACCCAATTAAACCCTCCTCTGCTGTTATTCTAACTTCAGGAAGCAACAACTTAATGACTCATGGTGCCCAGCATCTTTATACAGGCCTCAACTCCCGTCCCCAGGCCATGAGCAAATCCTAACAAGCTGGCTCTCACACTGTTTTTTAATAGTTGCGGTAAATTGTTGATTGAGGTGGGAATGCTGTTCTGTAATGGAAAGACTGGCATGTATCTATGCCTCTCTTTCTGTCCCAGACAGATCATATCTACTTGACTGTGTATTATAAGTCCTGCACCTAATTCATATTCTCCATAGTTCATGCAGTAAAGAGCTATGGTTTGAGGGGCAGGAGACTACGGGCGGTCAGAGCAACAAGAGGCTCCGGCATGCAGCGTAGCGACTGCCGCAAAATGAGTCTTGCGCTTGTCTTCGGGAGCAACAGGGCCTTCATCCCCATGCAGTATTTTGAGTTCATCTCTTATATGTAACTTAACATTGGAATAAAAGTTAGCAGCGTATGGATTCTCCCTTGGAGAGCAGTAATCAGTGCACGTGGTCAGGAAACTGCACCGCGTTTTACAAAATACTTCACTTAAATTCTTTTTCTAACAATTTCCGTGAAATGTTTCATGTTTTAAAAACCTGAAAACAAAACCAAAGGGGAAGGGATTCGGTGGGGTTTTTGCCTTAAAACTAACAATTGTTGGTTTCCATTTTTCCCCCACACTGAAACAACAGACAATTTTTGAAGGAAGCTAACATTTTTCTCCAGATTTTTTTATTTAAAGAAAAACAAAAAACTTTTTCATTGAAAATTTTTCTCAACTGAAAAATCTGACTAGCGCTGGTCATTTTCTGCTGAGCACAAGAAATGCCCCGTGACTTCATGATTATACCTTAAAATGATTATTCTTTTATGGATCTGGGATTTTTATTTGCAAGTGATCCATGATGAACCGTCTTCTAGCAGGAAGCCAGTCACAGGCTTTCTCACTCTGCTGTTTGCCGGGGGTTTCTCGTCTCACACTGGGGCAGAGGGATTATCCTGGGCTCTTCGGTTGAGTTTTTACAGTAGCTGCATAACAGACCTTATATGAGAAAGGAGGCTCTTTTCAGCCAAGAAACCAGAGACGACTGAAAGAAAGAAATGTTGCTGACTACTAATCTAGGATATCTCTAAGCCACCCACTCCCGTGGTGACTACGGTCTGGGATTTAGTCCTAGCAAATACTATCATATGTACACGGGGCCAATCCTTTATCCACCCTCACTAGACAAGTGTACAAAAACATGGCAGTGACCTGACTCAAAACCATTTCAATCAGAACTCAGGCTGTAAAGATTGCCTAAATAAATATATATGACACCCATTAGGGAAATCACTCTTTGCAGAGCATATCACATGATGGGTGCTATAACGTTTACCAACCTACACAGGACCTGCAGCAATATCATTAATGTTATCATTATGAGAAGGGACTATATTTCCCAACAGAGGAGTTACCATCTCTTTGCATTCTTTCATTAGGAGGGTATTTAATTAACCCGTGTGATAGCTATAAAGATGCTGGCTTTTTCAGCGGTTTGTACAGATGCAGCCCTGTGGGTTAGGTAGATCTGGCTGTGAGCAGTTGGTTAGAGCAAGGGCTCCAGGCAGTTGTATTGTACACCTGCATCCCACTTCTCTCCATCTCTTTTAATGTATTGCATTAATATAGTCTAACGTGTTGCTGCAAGTTGCCTATGGCTCCTCTGCTGAAGCCATGAGTAATACAGTATCTATTGTCTGTAGTTTGTGTTTGATCACAATCTGGAGTCTAAGACATTGCGACCGTTGTGTTCCCGATGATTGTGTGCTGGCAATGTATATATTTGTTGCCCAATAAATCACACAAAGGCAAACAGGGCACACTCTTACAGCCTCCACGGCAGAGTCTGATGAGCTCGAAAGGGCCCAAACAGTACATTAAAATGCCGCGATGATCTTACTTTGTAGACGAATGGCCTCTCTGATAGGCCCCAGCTTTTTCAAGTGCTACCCTTACGTTGCCAGCCCAGATTTCCTGTATGAGATCCTGTATGACTGGAAACAAGGTGCAAGTGAAGGTTACAGCAAAGACTGGATTCTGGTCCAGTGATTCCCAAAGGGCGTGCTGCAAGACTGGTGGAAGTACACTGAGAAAAATGGCTGGATAGGGCCCTGGCCAAGGATGTCCCACGCAAGGGGATCAGGCCCCAGTTGGGCTGGCCCCATGCAGTTCAATTGGGACCCAACTGGGCCAGCACTGCATGCAGGATAAGGCCCACAGACTGGATGCAACCTATGAAGTGTGCCATGAATATTAAGCCAAAAAAGTGTATCAAAAGTTTGGGTGATACTGCTCTACTTGGTGACCGATGTGATTTAGGAGGTGCCTAGATGATCGGCGAGTCTCAACCACGGTGCTGCAGCACCCTGGGGTACCCCGAGATCCTTTCAAGGGTGCCACGAGTAGGTATGCAAACATAATTCACAAGAGCTTTAAGCAAGGGATCCAGGGGGTTAAAATCAGTCGGACCTTTGTGGTCTTTCTAAATGCTTTGCAACAGAAAACCTGCTCTATCACATTTCCGGAGGCAAAAATCTAGTGAAAACCGAGAGAGAGCATTTTTTGGAAGATGACCTGCAGTCTCATGAGGGATGCCTTGAATCTAACAAGGTGTGCCTCGAGTCTACAAAAGTTGGGAACCATTCGCCTAGACACTATGGCAACACAATAGAAGAACCCGAATTTACCAGTGTCGATACCTCTCGCTCCGGATGACCTACTTAGGAAATGGCATTTTCTGCAGCAGCTCATTCCTCTTCCAGCTGGGCCTGAATTTTGCTACCTCTTTGATCCTCTGTTATTTTACCCTGTGCCCCTTGTGATCCACTTCTCAGCTTTCTATCCCTTTCCCAAGCCCGTTTGGCTTTTCTAGGTCAGCCACCTGCTGCATAGTTAGCTGAAGAGAGCAGCAAAACAACACCCCTAAAGCCTATGGGCACTGGTCCCAAACTGGGCAGACAGGATGCTGGAGCAGGATCACTTCTGGCCCCCAGGCATGGAGCATCTAGTTTCTGTTGTACTTTGTTTTTACTGCCCTAGGACACAGAGCCCGTGGTAGAGATTTGCCCATAGCTATTTTCCAGGGCAGCTCAGCCCCTCAAACGGTGCCTGTTTGTGATTTAAATAGTGGTTATTCTAGTCCTCTAAAGCAACGGATCAGCTCTTTGGATTTAGCTGAGGCCCTGAAAATGTTCAACTCGAAAATAAGTACAATGAAGGTTAGAGAGAGGCCAGACCTGCTCAATTCAAACCTTTCCAAAAGCCCAGGACAGGGAATTAGAGATCTGAACCCAGGCCCATCTCCAGACTTTATCGCAAAGATCACACGTCGTTAAGGAAACCCTATCCTGGGTTTGTGGTGTTGTCCCAATCGTCTCCCGGAGGATTTTGTTCTGCTCACGCAAAAATTTGCACGCACCGTTGTTTTATTACCAAGCTCCATTTAAAATCACCAGCGTTCGACGTTTTTGGATATGCTATTTGTGAGTAGCAACTGGATGGATAATTGTGGGTCCGTTGCACCACCACGTGCTTCCCCATTTTGTTTGTTACTGTAAGTGCATGGCTCGGGTTCAGGCGTGACACATGTCAAGTCCGTTGGGGATGGACATATCTAAGACCCACCAGCAGCTTACCAAAATTAGTGGCTGCTTTTGAAAACATAGGCTTTAATCTCTGACGGTTGGCAGCTCTTCTTATCACAATGGTGAGGGTCCCCATTGACTTCAGATTGGACCCTAGTTTTCCCATCTGTAAAATGGAGTTAATAATGCTGCGAGGGGCTTTTGAGAGATGTCATGAAACCGTTTTGGGGAGTTTTTTCCACTGAGCACAATAAGGTTTAAATCAAATTCTGAGGGCTTGTCTAGACAGAGAAGTCAACATCAAAAGATATTTGGAAATAATTTCCCCATATGGACACTATCATGCTGCATGAAGTCTGCCTTTTTCCAATTTAGCTCAGAGAGAGTCATTTCAGAATAATAGCTATAGCGCGTTAAATTCACTCTTAACTTATTGCAAAATAATTTACTTATATCCATAGGTGTTTATCTGGGGGGAAAATGAGGATCTCTGACATACAATTACACTGGGTTAAGTGAGAGGAGGTTCAGATCCACTATTGATTATTATGCCTTCAAATCATGACAGATCTCATGCTGAAGGCCACGTGGCCTCCACATCATATTAGTGCCTAGCCCTTAAAAAAAATCAATACAAAGGTGAGAGCGCAAAAAGAAAGGGCGTAATCATTGCACTTTTTGTCGTGAAAGGAGATCTGCATCCTGACAAAAATCAGTTTGCTGCTGCTTTAGTCATGGATCGGGGCACTTTGGGATGAACTGTCCTGTTATTGCAAATCCAAATGGATTTCACAATGCTTCTGATTTTCAGGAGCTTGCTGTCAGCGCAGCATGTAGACTGAGCTGTGCGGCGGCCTTTTCCAACCAGCTAATGACACCTATAACCGGGCAAATACCCACGTCTCTCCAAATCTCACAACCGGCACTACCCCTCTGGCATGCTGCTCTTCGTTTTCCACCTTTGCAGTAGCTAGTCCTGGCAAGGCCTTTCTTTCCCATGTGCATTTGTGAGCAGACTTTGCTGTAGTCGGGAGCAGAGCTCTTCTACTCGCGGCTGCACGTGTAACATCATCGTCTTCAGCTTAGATAGTAGCTCAATTGTAGAAAGGCTGCATGTCCTGGATTTTTGCCCCCTTCTTCTCCTTTTCTTCACATGCACTGGGTTTGCCAACTTTTGTATAATGACAGCAAAGAACAGGCAGTCTTTTTTTTACTCGGGTGCTTGCAAGCCCGGTACTGTTCTGCATACCGGCTCCCACACAGTACATTGCTTTGGAGTCGGGCAGTTTGCAGTAGTTTCCCCATTTGCTCAGCACCTGGCCAAGCCATGCCGAACCCTCAGCATTGATTTATCTCTTTTTCCAAATGGACATCTTATTACAGCATAGTTAGAGATGCCCCATCCGTGTTTCTTGTCACAACGACAAGCCTCCCAATAGCTTAAAATGCTCGTCCCTGATTTATTAGCTTTCACAAACCAAAGCCTAGGAGGAAGGTGTTATCAGCAGCACTTCAGGGCAAGGACGACGTACCATGCCATCAGGTAGCAATTATGCAATCTGATCACGCTAAGTTAGTACACAGAGAAAGCCTGGTCATAAATGCCCTCCGATGAACATGGACACCTGGAGTCTGGACTGCTAGACTGACTGAAGTCCGCCGTGAAACATGCTCAGTCCGGGTTTGACTACATTTCTCAATATATAATTAAACTTCTAGGGGTTTTATAGGCATTTAGTTTCTTATTTTGCCATGGCATGTAGAGTAAAGAGCACTTAGTTTTATTAACTCATTAAAAGCAATACTGTAGGCTATTTTAGAGACAACCGCCTCTCGTTACTTAAGCCATTCGCAGTATATGGACATTCTTTTCAGAAGACTCATCAAGCAGAACTTAATTTAGTGTGATTAATGCTTTTTTTTTTTAATTGTGTAATGGATCTGGGGCAAAGCATGGGCAAATCCAAATCTCTAAAAGCAACTTCTGCAATTTCACGGGCGAAGTTCAAAATTGCAAGAGCCCTCGTTCCTCTCCACATACCTCCTCGGCCTTCCTCTCTTCGAGGAGTGCACCCGGAGCCCCTGGATCGCCTTTTCTCAATCCGGAGGTATTAGTAGAGTCGCTGATTTGGTTTTTGAACATGGTCTATCTGGGTTCTTTAAGACCGCGTTTCTGTTCGTCTTCACAACCCTGTTGGAAAGGACGTGACGACTGTCACCCTTTTTGCAGAGAGGGGCTCGGCAGTTTGTCCAGGCTCACATGGGAAGTCAATAGCAAAATACAGACTGAAATCAAGCAGGCCTGAGTCCTAGGCTGGTGTCTTCCCATTCGACTGCCCTGCCTCTTTGCTATTATGCCTTCAAATCATGACAGACCTCATGCCGAAGGCCACGAAAGAGAGAGGACGTGGCCTCCACATCATACTAGTGCCTGACCCTTAAAAAAAATCAATACAAAGGTGAGAGTGCAAAAAGAAAGGGCATAATCATTGCACTTTTTGTCTTTGCAGAGGATCAAAGACCATGAATTGGTAACACCTGTCCTGTAGTGTAGTGTAACACCACTACCCACCCATGGGATCCCCATAATCTTCCACCGATTATGCAGAGTTGACCTTAATCATGCAATATTTTCTTTTTTGTATGCATGAGACCTTTTGTCCCACTTGCGCTTCCACATCTGAGCTGCTCTCCCTCTGGTCCCTCCACAGCTGAGGCGAATGATAGTGGCCAGCCATGGCAGCTGGGGCGACTACTTGCTAGGAAGGGCAATACAATCCATATGGAGGAGCACAGAGACTCAGGTGAGGGTCATTGCCTCTGCTTGCCTGCATTGAGGTGCACGTGGACAGTCCCACTCCACTGCCATCTGCCCAGGGAAAATAAGGAGGGATGTGTAGGGTCTCAGTGTGCAAATAAAAATTAAAAAAATGATTTGGAAATTGGGATCCATCATGCAAATAAAAATAGTCGCTTCTACTTGGAAATTGGGAGCCCTAATGAAGGCCCAGCTCTTCAGTGGGAGGCATGGAGAAGGAGACAGCCCTGCTTGGGCCTTTTGGGTGCTTGCTAACTCCCAACATCTCACAAGAAATGGCGTTACAACCCCCCTGCCCCAAATAACACAGCCTGGACACATCAGTTTACTTCAGAAAAAGCTTTCCAGCAGGGAGGGCCAAATAAACTGCATGCAATACCTTCCTTTAGGGTCAAGGCTGGGAACCTGGGAGGCATTTCCTTGCCGCTAGGGATTAACAGGGCTGCTCCGGCTCCAGGCAGCGAACCGGCTGAGATACCAAATGTAGGAGTTGCAAGGAACGTAGCATGATGATTTCTATTGTAATAGCCCCACAGGCTTCAACCAGATCAGGGGCTTATTGTACTAAGAAATTAAAAATATTCAGAAGGAGCTCGGCCTCTGAAGATACAGATATGCGCTTTCCCGTGTAAATCTTGAATGCAGTCTCAACCCACTGCATTGCGTCCTCTGCTCCGGGGCAAAGGAGAGCAGCTGTGCTCCCTCTGCTTTGAGGCAGACCTTCAAATATGTGAAAGCTGCTATCATGTTCTCCTTTAATCTCATTTTCTGGAGGCTAGATATATCTAGGTCTCCCAAACTTGCCTTGTGTGGCTCGTATTCCAGCCCTTTTATCATTCCAAGTCATTAAGGCAAATGTTAAACAACACACGGGACGGCTTGGAAACCTCTGGGCCGTTCTGACCCCGGTCAGTTTAAACTGAGTCTTTGCTTGTAATTGCCTCGTTGGTTGAATAAGTGGATGATAATGCAGTGAGGTGCCTAGCTGGAAAGCTGGTGTGCAGTAACTATTTTAAGGAGCATCTCTTCCAGCGACTTTCAATGGGCCTTGCGCTCCTAGCACTCGGGCACTTCGAAATCTCAGCTCCAGCATGTGACAAATCCACGGGCAGGCACGGAGATCTAGCACCTTAGAAAGGGCAGATGAAAACCTGCAAGTTATCTTAGGAAAGACAGAACTGCAGGCTCCCACTCAGTTTACATGGCTGAAGACTATTAAGGCTTCAAAAGGGATGCAGCCAATTCCTTAAGCAAGAGCGGATTGCAACAAAACAGCGCAAACCAGAGGCTGTTTTCTTTTAAATGAGTCTTATACTCCCACTTAGTTTCCCAGACTTCCTAACAACTTATGCAATGCATCCCCTCGCATTGTTTCTAGTGCTCACGCTCACCAGCTAGCTTCATAATAGCGACATGGCCCTCCATTCAAATGCCTGCAGGGCAAACAACAACTATAACAATGCGTGGAATAACTGATGGGTAATTGCATTGTGTGGAGTTGACTTTCGACTGATCCAAATCCAGGAAAAAGTTCCTGCGTTGCATATTTGAACAAGACTTCAAGGCAACAATCCTTTTTTTTTTTTTTTTTTTTATTCAAGCAAGATCAAAAAGTGAATCCAATTTACTGGCAGGAACCATTTACTGATGGACCACGGTTCATTGGGAAGCAAGGCTCCTTGCAAAATAGTCTGCTACTAAAAAGTAGTTAAAAATGATGAAAGAACAGTAGAGGCCCCTAGTTAAACTTCTCTCCCTACTTTTCTAGTCTCAGAAACTTCGCAAGGGGCAGCTGGTTCATCCGCCCAGGCTGCATGACTTTGGATTTTGTTGGTCAATTTAAAAGCAGGAAGGTTTCACGGGAACATGGACACTGCGTTCTCCTATCGTGTGGTTCACTGCAGATCTTAAAATGAGATGGGGGGTGGAAACACAGCACTGAGGGGGACTGCTTTCCCTAAGGGCATTCAGCAAACTGGTAGCAGAAGGAGGCGCACAGCCCTGATCCTCCAAATCCTAGTTCGGTACTATTATGCGGCGCTGCATCCCACCGAGGCTCTGCCGGTATCAGTTCCTTCCAGCGCAGAAGAGACTCGGTGTACCGCTCTTCTATACATCACCCCTCTCCGTTTTCAAAATGCCTGTATTACATGATAGCTGGAAAAATCTGCATGGAAATCATCCATCTGTAGCCTGCTCACTGCAAAAGTATTGAAATATGTTCTTCTAAATGTGCTTCCACTGTGGGAAGTATAATGTCAATAGATTTGCCTATAGTAAAGAGACCACGGTGTTGATCTATTCTTAATTGGCAAGCCAGCCCAGAGACACACACATTGAGCTATTTATTTTGCCCTTAAGCGTCTACCAAAAAAGATTGCCTTTTGTCTCCCGCTTAATTATTAAGTTATATACTATCTTTATGTGAGAAGGACCGCTTTGGCTTAAACAGTAGGATAACTAGCTGGGCTATGATCCAGCTCTCCAAGCCAGCACCATCATTCGTAGTTCTTCCCTATGGCAGGCGAGGAGGAAGGTAGTTTGAAGGTGACCTGCAGAAGGAAAAATAACCTTGTGCTCTGTACTCTGGCATTTACTGTTCTTTCCTACCCACTAGTTTTCCCAAATGAACATGTAGGTCTTGTCAACCCTGACACCAAGTCTGGGTTACGTGCAGATGCACAATTTTGAGAAGGGATTTCTCTAAACCGTGGGTTTTGTTTTTGCTTCCACCTAGTCACCATCAATGCCTAATGAACATCGGATTGAAAAGTTGTCTTTGCCAAAGTCCTGAATCCCACTCCTTTGATCAAGAGCTAACAACTCACATCATCGGAGACTGCCGAGCTCTCAGGGAAGGCTGGACGGTGAAGCACACCTTCCCGCCCCGCTGGTTTTCAGCTCTGGACAGGAACCATCCTTCTTTCACGTCTCTCTCACACTGCAGATGGGTGGACTGAGGAGATGAACTACTTTTTTACATGTTGTTCAGTGCAGCTGCCATTGCTTCCTTTGAGATTATCCCACAGCCCGATGCATCTTGCTGCCAGAAGTTTGTCGGCCTCGATGATCCCTTTATTACATTTCACAGTGCCCATATTTCATTATCTCCTTTTTAATGTATTTAACTGAAATGAGCCCTTTACTAATCCCATTCATTATTGGGAATTATTCTCCTTTGTCCTGCTGTAATAAATTCCCTTCTCTCATTACTGTTCACACCCAACATCTATTTGGAGGCAGCTGCCCTGCCTTGCTTTATTGGTCTCTTAGCCTAATGATGTGTTTTTTGCACTTTTTATCTGATATAATTGCAAACAACTGTTTTTATTGCTTTACTTGGAGCTTCTCTCCTGTTTGCAGGAGCATTTATTTTTCAAGGAGAGCCTGTCTGACCAGAAGCACCTATTGCATCTGCTTATACTACCCAGACACGTGGCAAGTATTTCGGGGCTGCCACTGGGTTCCTTTATCATATTATAATCTCCGGTTTGACGGCTGGGCCCTGGTCTCTTTTTCAGCATTACTGCTTCCCAGATTTCTCCAGCCTGTGGACAACTCTAGTCCCAACTCTCACCGCGAAAAGCAAAGAACAGGAGTTGGGTTAGGATCCCCATTTTCTAACCCCAGCTCCAGTGCAAACTTTAGCAATTTATCCAATATCAGACTGTTTTTCCACTTTCCTTAATCTCCCCATCCGCAAAATGGGGAAAAATAATATGTAGTTGACCATGGTGTTTTTTAGACAATATAAATTTATAGATTATTATTATTGGGGGCTGGAAGGGACCTTGCAGATCATCGGGTCCAGCCCCCATATAGCCTTATGTCCATGAAATGCTTTTAGATTCCCAGAGCAGAGGTGGGGATAGCAAAGTGCAAGTTCCCATTGCTATCTTATAGTGTATACACACACTTACGAGAGGAACCCTTGAAAATGCAGTTTGTAGGCCCATGTATGCCGATGTCATGAGATGCACGTTATACAAAAAGGACAAAGTAGACAACCTTTTGCAAAATAAAAGCTTTCAAGGCAAACACAAGCAATAGCAGTTATAATTGAGATTTCTTTGTTCAAAAAAATAAAATAAAATAAAAAAGAAAGCAACCCTCAAAACATTTAAAATGTAACAGATTTCCTAAAGTGTAGACAATAAAAGAATTTAGAAATGATAGAGAAAAATAATACATTGCATCAGACACACCATTTTACAAGGCAATTTGATTAAGTCACTACTGGCTCGTCAAAACAGCACGCTAGGTCAGTCTTGGAATAGCGGTTGACAGGAATGCAAACATTGTAAAGAGACAGCACTTACTGTAGAAATATTAAGACGAAAGATATTTACCCCTTAAAATAAATAGAAAGTCATCTAAAGCAACATTTAAATTAGTAAAATACTTTTTGTTTTAAAAAAAGCAATCAGATATAACAAAATCTAAATTAGATCTAGATTTTCCTCTGTGTTAAGATAATTAAAAAAAAAAAATTCTGTTAACTTTAGAAGAAAGTCGTCTCTGAAAACTCAGATTTATTCACAAGATGCGAATTTCACCCTGGTTTTTTTTTTTTCTTCTTTCTTTTCAGTGGACTAGCCTGAGGCGTGGTCACTGCTTCGAACCCCGATTTCAAGGGTTAAAATGGGACGTAGGCCTCATGCTGTCCTCAACAAACAAGGGTGACCTTCTCCGTATAGGTGACACTCACCCCGGGCAGGAGACCCGTTCAAATGTCCCAGCATCGCTCGGGCCCTTAACGAAGGACTGCCTGTCACCTATAGGGAATAATTTAGCAATAGGTATAAAGTCTCCTTTAAGCCTTTCTAAAATTAATTCAATATTTAAAAAAATATTTTTATTAACATTAGAACTGGAGGAAGTGACGTGTTCGTGTTTTTGGAACGACAGGGCTAAACCGAGCGCTATTTCACGAACCCGAGGGGCTATTTCCAGTTTCTTTTTCCAGCTGTCGAGAACAACGGTTCGGCTCTCTTGGCTTTAGCAGCATTGGGAGCTCGAATAGATGCACCTTTTTAAGCAGCAGTTCCTCGTGTTTCTAGCCTTGCAATTCCAGGTTCATTGCAAACCTGACTTTTCCAACTGAATTTCTATCAGCCTTGTGACTCCCCACCCCCGGTTTGGATGCTCCTGAGCACAGGCGTCATCATCTATTTCTGTCCAAAGCAGGCCTAAGTGTCGTCTTGCTTAGAGCCCCAGCAGCACACATTGACCCACGTGCCGCCAATGCAAAGAAAAGCGAGGTGCAAATGTGGGCAGAGTCAAGAGGGGGCTGAACACGAACATAAAACGTGTGAAAAATTGAGAGCTGCTAAGTATCTTCCATTCATTCTGTGTCCAAAATGTCAGCAGGGTTAACGAGCACAAGGGATTTAGTGGAGCCCCCGATAGGCATGCATGCTCCGCGGCTGTCCCGGGGAGGGAGACGCCGTGATGTGCTCAAGGGCACAGAGGATTGAAGTTGCAGGGGACGGCACCTGGGCCTCTCGCAGGTTGCTCCATCGAACCATCTTTTATCCCCAACGTCTTTTCCCATTGGGCCCCACCATGCAACTGCTATTGCTCTCACGCAGGCAGAATAAAATCCCCATTCGGACATAGGAATGCATAATTCCTCGGGGAATGTCACCCATGTGAGCTCGGGGGTCTAATACCTTCGTGCACAGGGCCCCGTCGTTCCCACAGCAGGATGCCACTTCCTGCAGCTGGATAAAGCCTCTCTCCGGGCTCCCGGCGTGAAGACAAGGCTGCAATTCTCCGAAGGGCCGTGCTGATGTCAGAAGCTTCCCACGCTTCGGCATACCGACATCAGCCCAAGTCCCACAGGGAATGAAAGCCATTTCACATCTGACCTGCCCTCATTTGAGCTCTACTATACGACTCAAATGTTACTATTGCTTCAATGTTGTTTGATTGTTTTTTTAATTAAAATGCTGAATGGCATGATAGTCCTCTAGCCTTCCCTTTGATGTCACTGCAAGGAGTTACACAGCCTGTTTCTGTAAATGCCAGTGTCCCCCAATGCAGCGAGGGCGTTTTGTGAGTACTAATAGTTCGGGATCTTTACCACCAAACTCTTTACGTAAGGGATGCTTTCACAGACAAAAGGGAAAAGGATCTCCCAGCCAAACCCATACCGGGATGCAAACCCCTGCTGTACGAAGAGCAGTGTAACCGTGCATTTCCGTGCAATCAGACCATCACCATCTCTCAAATCCTGCCAGGGGCCAGGTCGTGTAATAACGAATGGAGCGTCTGCTTAATAACGGTCGCCTTCATTAACTCCAGGGCTCGGTTACGTCCCCAGCCAGCACTGGGTGAAATAGAAACCACCTGTGGCGTTGCAGCTATGCTCCCACCTCAGCCCGTCAGGGCAAGCCGAGAACAACTGAGCAACGTAATTTTGGGCAAAACAGACCATCTTTTAAAGTTTCCTCACTAGCAACAGAGTTCCTCTGGATTCGCTTCTGCATTGGGTGCCACTAAACAGAAAATCCTGCTTGCTGGAAAACACGATCCGTGATGCAAAATGCTGCAAACACGACAGGGAACTCAGCGACTAATCAGGATGACTTAAATATGAAAAAAAAAACCCAACCAAAAAACCCCACCACCCATTGTACTTCGCTGCCCGTCAGAAGTGCCAATGCACTCGCATTAAGCCTCAGACACATCCTCAATGCCCTGAAATCGCAGCCGATATTGCATTGCAACCTCCACATGATTTGGCCGTAGCAGGCGTTGGCAGAACGTAGTCGGGATGGAGAAGGTCGCCTTCTCGTCTCACTTCGGTGAGCTTTTCAGGTCCGAGAGAAGTCGCTCTATAAAGCATGATGGAATAAGCCCACCGAATCAAGAGCACTTATTTATTTTGACCCCTTCTGTATCGCTATGTGTTTCCCTGCGTATTCAAGGAAAATTATTGTCTTCCCATGAATACTTAAAGAAACCCCTACTTGCATCAGAGAATATTGATGGTGCATTTAGCACAGTTACCAATGGGACTACTTAAATTCACAACAACCACTTATAAAAAAAGATCTATACGCTATTGTACTCGACAGCCCTGGTCCCGTCCATGCTATGAATCCTGGAGGAAGCTGTCACCCTGGAAATCACAACGGCAGGCTTCTAGATGGGATTACAACCGACGGCACTGGCCGGGAGAAATGACTATATGGCAACATCAAAGAGCAGTCAGTATTTGACAAGGAGCAGTGGTTTTATTTATACATGTGTGGGGGCGAGGGAAGAGAAGATGAGCAGTCCTTTGGCTCCTCTCGAGCATAAATCAGGATGACTGATTGTGGAAAACACCCACCCGGTTCTGGGAAAGATGTTGGCACCGACCCACCTTCAGGAACTTGTGCCCCCACACCAATGACACATCTCACCACGTGTTTCAGCAGCAAAGCAGCAGAGACCTTGCATTTGGATATCACTCTCTCTTCACACCCAGCCTCAGTTCAACAGACCCAGCCTGGGGCTATATTAGCTCATGCTCGTGTCTCCAAGCCTTTGGCTGATAGTCATGAACCTTAGCATTGAGCAACAGATGCTATCTGTGGCCTCAATACTCGTAACAGCAAGTTCATCTCTTTGCAGAAGTTGCTTTAATTTTTTTTCCCCCCTTCCCAAATGAAGCTCATTCAACTCCACCCATTCCCTGCCCCCCAAGACACATCTGTCTGGGCTGCTCGTCCCCGGGTGACGGGAACCGTCCGACAAGCCCAGCAGAGACAGTAAATCAGGACCCGGAAAGACAAGCTGCATGTTGAGGGTCCTACAGGCTACGAGATCTTCACCTGGGCTCACCAAAATTCACCGTCTGCGTGGTCCTGTGGTGAGAAGGCTTCTCCTAGGACAGAATCATTGCCATGGAAACAAAGGTGACATCACAGGACCAGACAGACAGATACAAGACGGACATCGTTAGCAGCTGGCAGAACTAACGAAGAGATGTTACTAAGAAATGGCAAGCCAGGTCAATGTGTTAACTAAGGTGATTTTTGTTGAGGTACTATTCAGTGCGAATTCCCATTTTTAAATAGATTTTAAAGGCTAAACAAGAGACGACTCATTTGTTCCTCTATTCTTGACCCATGTAAACAAAACGTGCCCCAAACTGTGTTTGGATCCACACCTGTTGGGACCAGCGATCCATTTAGTTTAGCTTGGAACGGGCGAGCGAGGAAAATCCCGTTTCCCCCGCTATGCTTCCTCCCATCCCAGCTATTTCTGCAGTAGTCTACACGACGCTCAAAGCTCAAAACAGCCAGAAGCTACGTCAAGGAAATAAAACCAGGTCCCATATACGACTGGCCCTGAGAACATCCAAAAGAAAAAGTAGCACTAGAGGAAGGCGTCAGACGGACCGGGGGGTCTTGTATCCACGGGATAAGCACAGCCTATTGATGGCAGGGCAAGCTTCTCCTTGCTACCTAGCCAAAGCAGCTCAACCTGGACCTGGGAAGGATTCATGCTTCGGAAGAAAGGCACAGCCCATGGGCTTATCTGTGTACATGCCTTTCCACTAAAAATGGATCTAAGGACCAGCATCCTGATGCACATAGGTCCTCACACAGCCATGGGATGGCTACAACTTTGGGTAAGCCTACACCACGCAAGGCAGCACCGTATACCTCTTCCTGCTCTGCCTTGTGCAGCATCAGTGCACCCTCTGGGTCACCGGTGACCCAGGCTGGATGGCAAACAGGGTGCCCTGGAAGTGAGAGGTTAACATGACAAAGGTGCCACCCACTCCCTAAAATATTTTCTAAAAATAAAGCTTTCAGATTTTTTTCTTAATGACAACGACAGAGCTGCACATTTTAACTTCTTGGTTTTACTACGACTATTGGTTATTTTCTCCCACCACGGCTGCCAGCGGCGTTCGTTGCTGTTTGGAATTGCTACTAACTCCCCCCGCTAAATTGCTTCATAAAAAGCCAGTGCATCCTCAGCCTGCTTATTGCTTCTCCTTCCAAAAAATCCCCTGTGCTGGCAAAACAACTCAATATAAAACAGACAGCCACAAACTCTACAGGGTCGCTACTTCAAAGCATCTTAGTTTACAACAACAACAAAAAAGCCAACAAAACAATACTGCAGGGCAAAAGTTGAATGACCCTTTTTCCTAGTGCAGGGAGTGGCAGGACGAAAGCATAAAGGAGATTCCTGTAAGCAACGGCGTAGCTCTCTTTGTAAGGAAAATTGGTTTTGGTTTCAAAGAGAACATCGCCGTGAACACAGAGCGTTTGGACGATTGTACTTAAGTACGGAAACCCTGTAGTCTGCTAAGACAGACAGATTTTTGGCTAAGTAAGCAATATGCTTCCTAAGAGAACGACCCCGACTACACGCACACAGCGGGTTGCATTGCCCTCTATGGAGGCATGGGACTATACTGAAGAGGGACTGGAATGGAAGTGCCAGCTCCCTGGAGTCACCCAAAAAGCATCCAGGTATTCACATGCAGATCCTCGTTGGGAGCCAGCTAAGTGCCGTGAGAAGGGATCCAACGCCAGCTGAGCCGAGCGTGGTGTTGCAGTGCTACGGGAAGGAGGAGCATTTTTCCAGCCTGCTGCTTCTACGAATGGTGAAGGAAGAGTACCATTCACCAGCCGTACGACAAATGGGGAACAAGGGACCCCAGCCATGCACCAGACCTACTCATTGCCATGCCCCCCACGTGGTCTTCAAAAAGATCCAAAGTGAATATTGCCTTAATTAAAAAAACCCATCACATGTCCATACAGCGACACGCAATCCTCGGCAGTGGCAGGGGGTGAGCTGCGAGCACCCATTTGAAGCCTTCCCTTTATGAATGGTTTTGGGTGAAACATCAGTTAGGATGAATGCTAAACAGGGACGCTTGAAAGGATGGCACTGAGCTTGGCTGCAGACAGACTTCAGAAAAATGCAGCCTTCCCATGACTCAGGCTTCTGATCATTTTTCAGTAAGCCACTGGGATTTCTCAGCTTGATTGCATGGAGCCCTGTCCTCGGGACCCACCTTGTTTCCTAATACTAATTTTACAGGGGTAAATGACAGGCGTCCAAAATAAAATGTATTCACACGCAACAATAGGACTAGTGCAACTACAGAAGTGGCCTAGAGTACTGGCCCAATAATAGAGAGGGGGGTAAGATTAAAGGGTAGAAAACCAGGCAACTGAGCATGATCCAGCAAGAATGAAAATCAAAATACACGTGCACATACCCTGTCCTCTCCATGATGCTAATCCTGCTCTGCCTTTTGCAAATTGCTGCCCAAAGGCCTTTCTGGCAGACTCCAAAGTGTCCAAGAGCATATATTTTTGTGAGTGTGAGCAGATGCCAAAACAGCTAAAGCCTGTTGAATGATCTTTGCTTTGCAAACATCTCTAAAAATGTGATGAGTCCATAAAGAGCACCAGCACCTGGAGTCCTCAAGGAAGGGGGGGGGGAAATGTATGCCCAGTGATTTACAGTTTAATTAGCACTAAAATGAATGTCTAAAAAATAAAATTTCCATCTGAGTTGGGGCAACAGAGAGATGGGGCAGGGACTGGGCTGAAATCAGTGCAGATCCTCGTTTAAAATCAGTGTCACACCTATTTTGGTTCATTTGGTTTGTCTGCTGGTGCCTAGGTCTTCCAAGAACGTCACCTTGGCAGGCCGGCCAGCGCGGCTCGTTGCGGTTCAACGAGCCCGACTTGGAGGCCTGTAGCTACGCAGCAGTGTGTAATCCCAGTCCCTTGGGAGGCAGACACATACGGTTGGCAACGTTAGGAATTGTTTCCATTACATCAGCAGATGCATTCGCAGTATCTGTGACGAAGAAATTAAATCGCTAATCTTAAATTATAAAAAAAAACAAACCCCCAAAACCCTCAAAAATAAAGCTACTAAATAACAGTGACCAGAACTGAAGTTGAGCCCTCAGTCTCACATGCACACACACACAAACACACACACAAACACAGAATCTGATGAGATTCACTGTTAGTGAATGAGCTGCAGTCTCTGGAGGCGACCAGCAGAAACTCCTCGTCCTGGACTAAAATCGTACCAAGTACTCTTCTCCAACGTGTTGCCTGGCTTGGGGGTGGTGATGGGGGAGAAGAAGAGGGGACAGGCAGAGCGAGTGGTGGGGCCTCAGGGACACAGCAGCTCTGCCAAGGTGCTCTAGGTTTCATCGAAGAAGCATCAGACGCCTTTTCTTTTGTGTCGTTCTCAAACGGCATTGTGCGTTTTCTCAAGCCGAGTGTCCGTGCTGGCCTTGTTTAAGACTCTTGTGGAACCACTTCCATCAGCTTCTGGCACAGGACTGTCGTGGAAACTGGAAGGGAGGAAACACAGACTGGTTTAGACCCAGGCACTACATTGTGCACATTGCAGCTTGGAAATCCGGTCCCGCGTTTCATATTCTTCAGCTCCAAAAGGCGTGCCCTGCCGGCCTGCCTGTCTCTGGAGGACTCAATCCAAATACTATAATATATAGCTTGACAACAAAACAAAGCTTAGTGCCTACACTAGTCTGTTCACATACACACCTTCTATCTGCAACAGCTGGAGTATAGTGAACAGAGCAATGCCTCCACTGACAGACCAGGTGACATGTATTTTAACTTTTAACCTCATAGCGATGGCAATTATCAGGCAACTACCATGCATATGTCATCCAGCACACATGGGCATAGCTCAACCCTAGATTTCTGAACAGTTTGCAGCCAATACTGAGTCAGATAAAATCACAGGAACTGGCAGACACATTGTGAGCTGATATTTTTGCTTCCTCTTCTGAAAAAACTTGCTCCTGCAGATGCATACATTTCGCTTAAAACGCAGCAGTGCTGGCCTTGTCACCAGCGTCTAGTGTACGGATGTACAGACCACGTTTGTGTGCAACCTCGTGACATCAAACCAGGGTGCTGCGGGCACAATCGAGGGGAAGGGACTTCATCAGGAAGCATTTCATTGACAAACTTGCAAAGGGCGGTTTGTAAGCTAAGAGACTTTAACTGCGAGTTACCCTGACAATACTCATTGTGGATGTGGACCCCTTGCTACTACACCGAGCCTTTTCATTACCCGAGGCAGTCGTGTCAGATCAAATTAACGTGGATTTTAACACACGCAGACTAGCAGAGCCAGAATCATTTTAGAAGGATGCAAGCAAATGATCTACCATGTATTAATACATATACAGACACACAGCTTGTGTGTTTCTAATTAGACATTTGTAGCATTCTCATCTTGTGTCCTAGAATAATTTCGATATTCTCTAATAGAAAGCCGGCGGTGGTGGAACATAATTAATATGCTAATTTGCAAAGCAGTCACTGTATAAATGGCTTTTCCAGGAACTGAGCCTGATATTTAGAATTAAAAAAAAAAAAGCATATTAAAGTGCTGTGCACTGTTAAAAGGTCCTATTCTTGCTCAAAAGGTTGGGCATTTCAGCTCGTCTGCTTTTCCAGGTCAACCCCTTGTATCAGAGCTGGGAGACAGATGGTAGAGCTTAGTTACTTGGACAACACAGCTTGGATGTATAAACAGAGCCTGACTTTCTTCAATCAGTTGTTCACACAAAGATCATGTGGTGCCAAGCTCAGGGCTATCACAGCCCCTCAAAATATGCCATCGTGCACAGATATCTCTGTAACACGGATACCCTAAAAGCAACCCTCACAAGAGAAACCTTCCAGGATGCTTCGCTTCTCCTTTAGCTGCTGCCTTGCTATCATAGCAAGGAGGGCTTTGCTCCCACTGCCCGTGATGCTTATGACCCATCAGGACTCATCATGCTCTCTGCCCAGTCAGAAATAGGCTGATTGCGCCCACATTTTTACAGCGTTACTTCATCTCTCTTCCTGCTTTGCTGGCGTGCTGTTTTCCTCTGCTAAGAAAGAGTTTGCACTTCAGCTCTTGCAAAGGATTTCTCTTTCCATACATTTCTTGTTTGCTGGGAGAAAAACCCTTTGTGTTTGCTCTGTGATTTGCAATGACAAAGGGTGGCAGATCATTTTGGTCAGCTTGTCTACTGAGCGCTCAGCTCGCTCCAACCCACCCACACAGTTGCATTGAGGAACAGAAATCCACACAAGCTAGTCCCGCAGAACCCTTTGCAATGCAAATTGTAGCCAGCGCCGCTTGCTTCTGCAGGTTCGAGAGGAAATAAAATATCACAATGCTTGGAGCGAAAGCCGCAGCAGCATCCTACGTTCTTTGGCCGGATACTCACAGATGCCTTGAAGGATCCACTTGGGTTTGTTCTTCCACCAGACCCCGAAGTAGTAAACAGGGAGCCCGCTGAGGATGATGACGAAACCAGTCGCACATTCCACTGGCGTCATCCAGAAGGAGACCACGATGAGGAACAAGCAGGCCAAGATGAAGAAAATGGGCAGTAACACGTTAACCTGGGCAAAGAAACCATGAAAAAGGCAGGGAGTTAGTCAAAACTGCTAAGAAACAGCGAGGCCAGCTACTTGCCAGGGCAGTTGATCAAACCAGTTTTTGTCCTAGAAGGGGACCCCACAACAGCTCTTTGCTAAAGACACCGGGCTGCCCACAGCATTGAGTGAGATGGCTGTGAGGTTTCAGTTTCCATCAGGACGTTTGGCATTTACCTGTTGCTTTTTATCAACCCTGGGGAGTTAAGGAAGGATCCTCCTAACTTAAAAACAGCTAAAAAGGACACAGGAGGACTAAATGACTTCTCCAAATCCACACGGCAAGTCCTCAGCGGCCCCAAGACTCTCAGCTCCAGGTCACTCCAGGCCAGAGCATCAGATCCATCGTCCCAAACGTAGCACTGTCACCCATGCACGCTTAGGCCATTAATTCAGCCTTTTTGGTACTCTTAAACTAGGGGATTCAACTACGTTGCTTTTAGCAGGGACGGCACTTCTGACAGCGGTCTGGCTCTTTTGGAGAAGTGATACCCTGGGAAGGCTGCAGTGTAGGTCCGTAATATTTTTTCCCTTCGGGCTGCGTCACTTGTTGCTGGAGCGTGCTCTCTGGCTCGTCATGGGGCATACAAGTCTTTAAGGAGAGCTGACGGATTGCAGCGCTCGACGTGGACTTGGCCTCCCACCAACAGAGTGTTTCCAGGGCAGCCAGGGACAAACAGAATAAAGCTCCCTTCGTTATTTCCTAAAATGAGTATATTTTAAGTGAATTCCTTACTGGCGCAAAGTATTTGATTGAGAGTCACAGAGACTGAAGTCCTTTACTAATAATACCCAGAGCGGCTGTGGCAGGGTGAGATTCCTTATTCAAGGGCCTGCCAACCTCCGATGCTGAAGGTATGTCCACAATCAAAATCAGCTCTCGGGCTCCTTGCCAGGCAGGGAGCCAGTTCCCTTTAGCGGAGGAGTTTTGGGCACAGACACCTGCCTAACAGGTATTTAGCCAACAGCAGAGAGTCATTTGGCAGAGGTCTCCTTCTGTTCATTTGCATTTAAGCTTTGTCTACGACAGAGTTGCACCCACCTGGCTTGTTTGGGTGGCAAAGTAGCACCCTTTCCTCTCCTCCCTGCACCGGTTCTCTCCCCCTTATTTTGTTCATGTAAGAGAGCCTCTCCCCAGAAGCCTTTAACCCCCATCATTTACTTCACCATTAGACTTGCATCCTGGAAAGCCGGGGCACAGAAGGAATAAGGCTTCCCACTCCACCATCCTCACCTTAATGGGCCTCTCCAGCTCTGGCCTTTTATAGCGGAGCCACATCATGCCGATGATTGCCAGAGCCACGCAGAGCCAGTTGAAGAAGCTAAAGAAGTTGATGACGGAGAAGATATCCTTGGAGAAGGCATACATCAGGGTCATAATACACTGCAACCAGAAACAAAAGGCATGAGCCAAGGGACAAGCGGGCAGAGAACACCACACGCTGCCAAAGGGTAACTATCCGCCCTCCAGAAACAGCAAAGGAAATGCAGGCACGCTCCATGGAGGTGCCTGAACTTTTACTAACCTACTCCACAGAATTATTTCAAAACGAAACCTGCTATCCAAGGACATGTTATGGTAACAACAGACATATCCACTGCATTGAGAAAGGAGGGGAGGTGGCAAGGAAAGTGAATCCAAGGCAGTGGAAGAGCCAGGCGTGGAAGGGACGATGCATGATTGCACCCTACAGCTCTGCTAGAGGCACCTCTGTCCTCATCTAAGTCACTGCCTGCTGTTCCTGGCGAAGTCCTTTCCATACAGCTCAACCAAAGCATTGCAATCCTCACACTCGAGCCTATCCACGCCAGTCCCCTTGTACTTCTGCTACACTACTATAACTTATTTTGTGGGTCTTCCCACAAGGGTCCTGGGAAGCAGTGACTCCGAAGAGGACCTGAAGTTCACAGTGGACAACCGGCTGCACACAAACTCCCAGTGTGATATCGTAGCCATAAGGGCCAAAGCAATCCTTGGATGTATAAACAGAGGCATCTGGCTTAGGAGTAGAGAAGCAATATCACCCTTGTGCTTGGCACTGGTGTGACTACTACCAGAAAAATGTGCCAAGTTCTGTTGTCCATAATTCAAGAAGGAGGTTGACAAATGGGACAGTATTCAGAGAAGAACCAGACTGGAAAATATGCCTCACAGGATACATCCAAATTGCAATGAGGGATGTCATAGCCGCAAGCATTTGCACGCTTGTTTTAGTCTAGCTACCTCAGTAAAGACATGGCTGCCCATGAAGGTGATCCATCTTGGGAACAATTCACCAAGGGATATACTGGATCCTTGGAGTTAATTTGTTATGCGATCGGGTCTAAAAGCCCACACGACACTTACTGTAAAGACGAGAGAAGGCACTGGAGTGAGGAGCCTGGGATGGATCATGGACAGGACGGAGGGCAGGTGGCCCTCCCGGGATCCCACGAAGAACAGCCTGAAGGCAAAAAAGCGGGTACTCTTACAGCCACCCCCAGAAGCTGTCTGGGATCACTCATTCAATCCAGCATTGCAAACAGGACTTGACAGGCCTGGCTTTTGGGTCCTGGGTCAGACCTTAAAAAATAACCACTCTCGCTCGCCGGACCCTTCCCATTGTGCCCGTCTATGGCTGCGCTTCTACAGGCAGCTCCAGACCAAGGGTGAGCACCGGAAAAGGAAACCCGCACACAACCTACCGTGAAGAAGTAAAGAGGGATCCATTGACAGATCCAAAACACGACAAGCCGACGAAGACAGGTATGATCCAGGACATCATACCGAGGTGATAGTTTCCGAAGTCCTAGGAGGAAGCAACAAGAAAGCCATTCTGTCACCGCTGAGCACTTGCAGCTGTCAGCACGGTTTTAAAAACCAGGACTGTATCACTGACTAACTAGGCACAGATTTTCCATATTGCCTTTTCCAAACACTTTGCACGCTTGAGTTATGGTCAACAAAGTTTGCATCGCTCAGCGTTCCCCCTGTGGGTGTGCATTCGAGCGGGGCCAGGCACACTGCAACTTTTGAAGCCCAACAATATGCAAAATCCTGGAGCAGATGGGAACTGCACAATCCCACCTGAGCAAATATGGTTAGAGTCAGCACCCCGATTTATGTAGGATCTTAGATGACCAGAAATCACAACCTGACTTGAGACTAAATCGCTGCTGGATGAATCCAGTTCCATGCCAGTGTCATTCTTTCGATTTACTTCCAAAGCAATGCAACCCGGGCTGGTACAAGTGGCGCTGTGTAATACTGTGCCTGTACCATCCTCAGCACAAACTCAGAGAAGAGAGCTGCTTACTAAACCACAAACACCAATATATATCGGAGGGAAGGGTTCCTCTCCAATTGGCCCGGTTGTGCTAAGCTAGTGAGACTACCCAAGGCTGCATTTTCTCCAGGATTTCTCTTGGCACTGGGATTTTAATGACTACAATAGTACTTACTAGAAAAAAAAATGGGAAGAATGAATAAGAAAGAACTGAGCAAGAACAGCCTGATTTAATATTGATGTAGCAACCTTTTCCCATGCTCAGTTAAGCTGTCGGCAGCACCTCCGAATATTCATGCCATTTTATTAAACGCTCGCCTTTTCTTTCCTCTGTGATGACTCCAGCTCAGTACCTTTTGGGAAAACTCTTCTCACCCCCAAAACCTTTCTTTATTGCCTATCAAAATATCACGTTTTTGCAAGCAGCCACGCTTACAGTGCTGATTGAATCAGGAGATGCAGCTCGAGATTACAAGGCTGGGGCAGCCCGTGTAGGAAAACAGATGGGTACGTTCTGGATGTGCTTTATCTTACCACAGCCACGGCTTCCGACGTCAGCATTTGCTCCGTCGACAGCGTAGTGAAGTAAGCCAAGTTTGTCAATACGTAAACCAGGGTGACTACAGGCAGTGAAATGATGATGGCCAACGGCAGGTTTCTGGGAGGAAAGTGAAAATCATAATAATGGATTAGGATCCAGGGCTCTGTAGTTCAGAAAGACATATATTTCAAGGGACAGTGTGTGCTAGGGAAGGAAACTGCTGTTGCAAAGGTCAGCTTTTCTGAACAGATTTTAGACGAGCTTCAAAAAGCGCCGCAAGTTCTTCTGCTTTTCTTTGCCGAGCGCCCAGCTTCCAATCTTGATTTTGCTCTCTATGGAGGAGTAGAAAACATCAAAATAAAACATGATCCCACCCGAGTGGCAAGGAGGCAGAGCTGGGAGCGGTGGGAAATGGGGCTCGGCGGGAGGAAGGTTGTGCAAAGGACAGCGAGTGGCTGAGCAAGCAGTGCTCAGGTTTACTGCAAAGACCCGGGCATGCCTCATGCCAGCTCGCCACGTTAAAACTTGCACAGTCTCCTGGTGTGAGAATAAGCACTTGTATGCTGGTGGCTGTTGAGAAGGGAGACAGAAAGATTAGGGGTTTCGCTGGCAGTCAGCACGTTAAGACCAAAGAGCTCGCTGTAGCCCCTGGGAAATACACTTGGAGGCAACCAAAATACAGCCACAAAGAGGCTTGTGTAGAGGCTCTTTTGCCCTTTCTGAGAAGTTAACTCAGTTTACACACAATAATTAAAAAAGGAAACCCTTCCTAATGCGGCATATAATCGGGCTGTGCAGCTCAAAGCCACAGGAAGTCAAATGCTGTGACTGCACTTGGAAAAGGAGGGGATCGCTACAGCCGGCAAATACCTTTTCAACTATGCACGCCAAGGAAAGGGTAATCAAATCTGATGGTTGCAGGGGTCAAGCAGGAATTGGCCCCCTATGTAACCGAACCCACAGCCAGGATCTGGGTTTTGCCAAAAAATTTCCCGTGTGGTATGGCCAGCCTCATACACTCTTGGGATAAGCAAAATTGGGACAGAAAGGCCCGTTGCTTTGGTTGTGGGGGGGCGGCTGTTTAGGTCAGAAGTAAAATAGCATCGCCCCAGGAGTCCCCCTGGATATTTTGTGGCACGTAGTTCATGAAACTGCAAGAAAAGACCAAAAGGAAGTGGAAGATTTTCCTCCGCCCCCCCCAGTAAGTCGTAGTGAGCAGATGCTGGGCTGCCACGGTGGGGAACTGGGACTTTCCACTGTGGCCCACCACAGGGCTGCTGCACTGCCTTGCATTTTTACTCCCTTCTTGTCCTCCTTCCACAAGCAAAAAACACATCTCATCATCTATCAGGCCTTGCCCATGGCTGAGATCTCATTTTTTTCTTCAAGTGAAATCTTGTTCCTGGGGCTAGTTAGTCACATATTTTTTTCTGCATGCAAAAGGCAGCTTCACACCAATGGAAGGAAGCGATCTTTCAAGGTCGACCGTGGGTAAGTTTTCATCCCTAACCCAGCAGTCACCACGGGGCATGCATACCTGTAGGGGTTTATCATCTCCTCAGTGACAAAATTCAAGTAATTCCTGCAATTAAAAAAAAAAGACGAGATTAATTCTGGTTGCAGCACGTGATAACAATGAATCCAACAGCCCACCCCTAAACTCTGTGTATATGCAGGTGGAGATGTCCGTACTAATCAAAGGGCTCTGGAGCACCTAAGGAGGGAATCCTGCATCTCAGCACGGAGGTCTGAGACCTGAAACACAGGTGTTTCCCGTCAGTCCGGCATGCAACACAGCTGGCTTGCTTGCAATATGCTGGATCTGCGCGTGTCGGGACGGCTAGCAGCGCTGCTATACTGACAAGAAGACGACGACTGCACTAGATCTCTGCATTGCATGTGAGAGCAGCAAGAAATGAATAAAGAAGCCACTAAAACAGGGGGTCTCAGCTGGGGTACCACAAGACTTAGGGGGGGATGTGATAGAAAAATGCATCTCTTGGTTTTCCTCGTACTCCCTCTCCACCCAGCTTGGGCATTTCTCCAGGGAGCCCCTACACTTATTCCCTGTTTTAAATACTCTAACAAACAGTGCTTCCTTGTATGTGCACGTACCGCTCCCCTGCAGGCTAAGACCCCAGTGTGACTGCCACCAGACAAAAGGACGTGATGGCACTGTCCTCTTGGGGACGAGGAAGGATGAGGTGCCCTCAACCACAACCTCTTATCAGGAGCCAGAGACAAGGACCGGCGCTGCACTGTGACGGCAGCAAGAAATCAGCCTGCATCTTACCAGCCTCCGTAGGCAAAAAGGCCGCTGTACAAAGCCAAAACGATGTTCCCCACATCTACTTTGGTGCCTTCGAAGGAGTGCTCAGGTTTCAGGCTGGACACGTTACCTACAGAGGACAAGAAACAAAAAACAGGGGACAAAAATTGCAGGGTGTAAGAGCTGGCCATATTGAATTGCACAGAACTTCCCAGGCTGCAACGGCCAAGCGTTGAAGGCATGGTCCCCCAAAACCCTTGAGCTGGAGCTGTTGGAGAACACCTGTTGTGTTGGGGCCCAGGCAGTTGTGTTAGGGACAGCGTGCACAGGTTTCCAGAGGGTTATTGCCTGCCGACAAAGCAAGCTAGAGAGAGGATTCAGGCTCAAACCCCACTAAGATAAGTAAGGTGATTGAAGCTGGATTTCTCCCTTCCCCATGGTCTTGGCTCCCCCGGTAGCAGAGGGAGTCTCCTGGCCACCTCTCCAAGCACAGCCCTTTGGAGCCCTTCTCGCACACCGGTGTTGTTCCGACACCGTCCTTGCACCAACGAGTGTTTTTGCTTGATAAAAGCCGCGGATTTCCTCCAGGTCCCCCAGCATGCCGATCGAGCAGAATGGTGGGAAGGGAAGTCGCGTACTTTGGGGTCTGAATATTCGAGGTTCCTGTTATTTGTCTGCTTTTGAAAGAAACGGGAGACTCGATTGTACGCCTGCTAAGATCTCTTCCAACAGAGCCACGGCGTTTATTTATGTTGCTTTAAAGCCCGGCTGCCGTTTTGTTTCGTGCCTTTTGATCTCGGGCCTGACTCCAGACCTGGGGTGAGGGAAGCCGCATGCCTTCAATGCAACAAGTGCTCTCCTTTGTGAGGAAGGAAGGCGGGGAGCCCTGCAGGATTTGGGAAGGCACGTTAGCATCTGACTCGACCCGTTGCCTCCCATGTGATTCTTCTTAGGGCACAGATCTGCACTAATCGCACAGGCAACCGTATCACATGGCAATCAGCAGTGCTCGGGGTTGAACCCTCCGGACACCGCAGACCACGTTCATCTCTGGGAAGAAAGGGTATTTCTGTGAAAAGTCTACCTTCTTTGCACTGCAAAATTGCAGCTGCCTTGCAGTGCCCGGCTGTTACCAGCACCACGGTTACAGAGGCAGGATAAAGGAGGACCACGGGATGCGAACCGAAGTGACGGAGGGGTTGCTGGGCTCAGCCACTTCTGCATCCAGCAAATGCTATTGCTGAGAAAGGGAGGCTTTTCCCTCTGGTGCAACGGCTCTGCATTTTCTTCCCGGGGTGGGCTGTGCTCCAAGTCAGTGCCAGCACCAGCTGCCCAGTCACACGCCCTCTAATGATGAGAAAACACATACTTGCCCCCTCGGCCCGACCCCACGCTTGTCTCCTTCCCCTTACGTCTCTGCCCTGCTCCCACTTCTCTTTCATCTCCGCCGACAATTTAGCCAATTATACCCTGGCGTGTGCACCGAGTGCTCCTTTGGTCTCGCCACATGATGGCTGCACTACCTGAGCCTGCTCTTGCTAAGGCGCTTGGTCTAATCTCTTCCACCCCTGCAGCATATTATTCACAACACGGTCTGGATACACAGCAGCAGAAAGAGCACAGGCTTTCCCCCCCTGCCACTTTTGTGACAAAGAAACAGGGTGTTGAGAAGACCTCGGCAGGCTCTCCGGCATTTCTTCACGGGGATACCAGATTGCTAAGCACTGTCCCCCCAAGTTTCACCCTGCTCTCTCCCAACTTGGACAAGTCACGGCTCGAATGTTGAGTTGTACAATCTTCACACCACGCTGAAAACCTCCAAAGACAACACATAAAGTGCTGGGCAGTTCTTACTACCGCTTGAAGTCATTCCCTAATACATCTTGAAGTCATTCCCGTATAGAGTCTATAGTAGAAAGAAGGTATGGATTTGTAATGGTGAGCGTGACCATTGGGACAAGATACCGAGAGATGTGGGGGCATCCTCCAGCTTTTGAAGGCTTTAAAATCAGCCAGAAGCTATGGGTCTGGCAGGAATGACTGAGGGAAATGCTTTGGTCTGTGCTACAGAAAAGGTCCGACCAGTTCCTCTGACGGCTATCTGCGGTTTTAGCTGTGTGCTGTTATCCCAACTTGTTTGTCTGACGGGCACAGCAAGCCGAATCACTTGGAAAGGGCTGAACGTTGGCTAAGGAGGCTCAAGTAAAGTGGCTGTGTGCCCAATGTCTGCCTACTCAGGACCGCTGCCAGCCAAGCGAAGTCCTTCCTTGGGTAAGGCATGTATTTGCATGTGTTGCTTGCACACATAGCAACAAGACCGCTAAGCCCAGAGAGCATCAAATGATGACCTATTCGAAGGCTGGGGTTTGGGTTTCTTTTACACATCATACTCTTGCCCAGACCCTAGCTCATTTCCTCTGGAGGGGCTGCTATACTTGTAACAGAGCCCTTAAGAAGAAAAATTTTCTCTCTCTTTTTTTTTTTTAACACTCTGCGAGTCTTGCTCTGCTTTTTCCCCCTCTAACAGCTGCTGTTCCCGAGGACAAGCAGAGCTACCCCTCTCACACCGACGGCCAGGGGACCAGGTACGTGCAGACCCCAGCCTGAAATCCGTGCTCCCCAATGCAGGAAGCATCCCTGCCTGGGAGCTGTGGGATGCTTTAGCTAGTGTGCAAGGGAGGGTCTGTTTAGCTCGAATCCAGATTCAGTGCCATGCTGTGCGGCACAAACGCCTTGGCTTTGCATCAAGAGCCCTGGCTCTTTCAATCAAACCGAAGCGAGCCAAGCTGCGGGATGCACGCCACGGAAGCTGCACTGAAGCACAGAAAGGGAAGCGAAGCACAATGTTTCATTATTCTCAGGAGGGTGGATGAGGAGTGGCGGAGAGATAGGACATCGTAACACCATGCAACGCACGCAGACGCACGCCCCGGCACCTGCCGGAGCACGTACATCGCGCGTGCTTTGAAGCGCCAGCGCTGGAGCATTGCCACCTGCCACTAGCACAGGAGCTGCTACTTCAGCAGCGACGGAGAGAAGAAGGAGGGGAAAGGCTCCCGTGCGGGTACTGCCACGCTATGGGCAAGGCACATCTGTCCAGAGCTCTGAGCAGCAACGTGCACGGGGAGGGTCTTACTTTGAAAAGCTCTCTGACTTTTCTCCCATTTCCTACAAACAGGTCTTTGCAGGCCCTCTGCTTTCCTCGCTCGGGCGCCAGGAAAGTAAATGCCATGCACGCAGCTCCGCGGCCCCTATTTTCTACCCTCTCTTTTAGTCCCTCCGATCCCACACCCAGTTCAGGATAGGACCCCTGTTCCTCCTCAGCTTGCTGGAGAGGCTGCCGAGAGCAACACCAGGGCTCTCCGCTCCCTGTCCGAGGTGTGCAAACCTTTCCCTTGCGGTTCTGCGAGTCACTAAAATAAAGACCGCTTGCGTCGACTGGTGGGAAGCTCAGAAGCACGTGAAGAAAGAAACAGACTGCAACAGCGAAGGAGATGAGATCCCAAGACGGGAGCGGCCTTTGAATCCACTAAAAGCTCTGCAAATTTCAAGCCAGTCGCTTAACGTCTCTGTGCTTCTTTCTCCTCGGTTGAACAATGAGGGTAGCTATAGAGGGTCTGTTAAAAGACCAAGAGACTTGGGAATCCTCTGTTTGGGACAGAGAAGGGCAAAGTCCTACAGGGATTCCTGAACAACATGCAAAGCTTCCTATTCCCTGTGGCTTTGCTTGCCTGGGGGACCCTACACCAGTGTAATAGGGGAGGAACACATAGGGAGGGCACCCTGCAACAGAGTAATCTCGTTCTTCCTAGCCCACAGAAAACCCCTGTCCTACCAAATCTCCTGCAACAGCAGCAGACCTCAGGGAATGATGCACCCCTCAGCAATGATGTGGCAGGAAACATATTATAGAGACGTGGCAGGCAACATGTTATACACGTGGGGCATAATAACGATTCTCCTCTGACTAGCAGATCAGAGAGGTCCGAGTCATTTCTCCCACAAAGGCCAAGCCCAAGACTATATCCACTCTGTGAACATCCTTCATTTATAAGGGCTTTTAAGATGAGATTCAGGAAATGTTGTCCCATACAGAGAGGCAAAGCATCTTATAACTTTTTATCATAAGGGTTGCATGCTAAAGCTGTTGGATGTTTTGTAACTCATGAAATGGTCTAAATGTGCAGCCAGGGGAAACAGTGCCCACCCCCCAATATTCCTATACAGCATTGTTCCCGTTGAACATCGCCGCGATGCAAAGTGTGCTCCATTTCCACGCACGTGCCTATCCTCCTGCACTTCAAATATACTCTGTTAACAACATTGGCTGCAAGAGCTGTTCTGTAGGCAATGATTTGGCTTTGCTGCTGTGCTCTGATGTAAACTGGTTGTTTAGCTGTACTTGGCTCCACAATTAACCAAATTAAGGTAACAAGCCCTGACATTAAGCCCTTTGGTGGCTCTGATCAGCTGCCAGGAGTCTGGTAATTTTACCGGCAACCTTCTGTCACCCGGGCTTTCCAGTAGGAGGAACTTGTAGGAGTCCATGTACTACATGTTCAGACCTTTTCTTTCTTTTCTTCTCAGATCATGTCCATTCCAGCTGTAATAATGCAGATCTGCGATGGCTAGAAGCAATTCATTGTCATCAAATACTTAGACTGTGGCTAATCAGTCATGAGATGGGGAATGCAACCATTTAAAGCAGAGGAGCTCTTCACAGTGCTCAAAGTAGGTTCGAATCAGTAAGGAGACTGAGCAAAAAGGGTGCAGTGTGTTGGACACAGGGAAAGCTCCAGGGGATCTCTGTTCAGCTCTGGCTCCGGCTCCAGAGAGATGCAGCAGCAGTCCTAGGGATGGGGTCATTTAAGACAACCTGGAGGATGAAGCACTGGAGGATTTATCACAGGGAAAGCCCAAGAGGATGGTTTAAACAGGGACTGAATTGCTGTCATCACTCTGATTCCTGAGCGGCAGGCCCATTGCACTTCTGCTGCATGTCCAGCCTTGCATGCCATTCGAATGACAGCTGCAGGAGGAGCAAACTCATCTCTTTTCCTTAAGGCCCCAGGTAAACAAGCTTGCAAACCTCAACTTGTGGTCAGAAAAACATGTGCCAGGGATTTCAGCAAGGGGCGGCCCTCTTTAGCTTTTGACTACAAGTCAGGACTCCCGGGCAACGTTCGTGGCTCCTGCTACTGATTCAGCCTCCCCCTGGGCAAGTTAGAGCTCCTCTCCATGTCTCATCGTCTCCTCCTCCTCCCCCCTCGGGAGGAATAGGAAGCTTTGCATGTTGTTCATTAACTAATGCTCATAAAGAGCAATTATTTTTAGTCAAGACTGGAGCCATGAAGGGCATGCTGGCTGCCAGATTTCCTCCCCCTTCAGAGCATCATTACCTCCATCAGCGAGCCTGAGGCATTCAGAGGAGGATGGAGCCTGGGAAGGAACGAGCTGTCCGCTCCACCGGTGTCCTTTACGTTCCTAAACTAAGAAGGGCAGCGCAGCACGCCTGTGACCTGCCCTCCCAGCCAGCTCCTCAAGCCCCGATCTAGATATGAATCAGACCAGGACCAGCCAGAAACCCCCTGCCTCCGGAAACCAATCTTCCTGACCGGGTCCCGACAAGGAGCCCCACCTGGGACTGCAGCCCAGACACTGCCTTCTTCATCTCCTCTGCATTTTGCTGCTACCACGGGACAACGTCCTTGTCCTGTGCAACCAGCTCTTGAGATTTGCAAGTCCTGAGCTATGCGGTGCAGAAGCTGCGACTTAGAAATTTCAAATACAGAAGTGTCAGTGCAGGGGTTGGGATGAGAGCAGGCAGGTGCGTGTCTAATGCCTCCTCCGGCAGTTAGAGAAAGCAAAGGGAATGGCCCACAATGCAAGGAGTAGAGAGAGCCTCCATGCTGCAGAGATACTTTGCAATGCTCCCTTGCCTCTCCTCGCGAGGGCAGACTAATGACAGGATGCGAACCCTGAAAAAAACAGTCCAGTTATTTGCCAGCCTAAGTGTATTTTATCCGGGCTTTGCTTAGTACAACAGGTTTAATCCACATCCATAGAAATCAGTGGCTGAACATGGAGTCGGGGCGGGAGGGAGAAGCAACCTGACCAGGCTCCTAGACAGACTGAACAAGGGCTGTTTGAAGACCGGCCAGATTGTTTGTGCAACAGAGCCAGCGACCCTTGGGAAAGGCAAAACCCTCTATCTTTTTCCAGGACTGCAACTGCCAGAGGCCAAAAGCCTTCCCATCTCAGTAAAAAGCTATGGAGAAAAGACAAAACAAAGCTGTTGATTGCACTGATCCATTATTGGCACAGGCTGCTCCTGGAAACTATTTGTGGGGGAAGAGAGAGAGAGAAAAAAAACACAGGGATGGAAGCAAAAAGCAAAAAAAAGGCAAATATCTAAGTGTTTACTGCTATTTGGTTGAGAGCATCAGCACTACTAACATAGCTGTGCTTTAAAAATGAGCAGCTGAGTGGCTGTTCACAACCAGCCCACATTAGCAGTGACCCTTTGGCCAGGCAAGATAACCCGGGGGATCCCAGTGCTCCGCTTTGAGGCAGCCGCTAGGTGGTAGTGCATTTCAGAGACGAGCAAATGAGCAAACGAGCATCCTCGTCTGACCCCGCTGCAAGAAACCACTTTCCAAATGCAGACAGGACAAGGCTCTGGAAAGGCATGCAGCTGGTGGCACGAGGGCTTTGCCCAGCTAGGACTTGCAAACATGTCCCAGCCAGCTGGCAGCCAAGACAGAGCATAGCATGTCCAACACAACCCATGATGGATCTCTTCCTGCAGCGACAAGTATCTCATATCATACCCATTAGCATGTTGAGACAGACTTCTAAAGTACATCGTGCAGAGTCGACACGCACAACTGCAAACACCGATCTCACGACATAAAACGGCCACGTGAATGTGATCGTCAGAAAAAGTGCAAAGCTCCTGCTGTGTTTTTGGGTAGGTGACTGTTGCGCCTGTCCACAGGCCAAAGAGCCGGGACCTGTGTGTCAGTAATGCTGACTTTTGTCGCCAAGACCGTAATAACTAAGAGCTGTAAAAGAGCAGCTGGCAAAAAGAAAATGGCTGGGCAAGAAGTAATTACCATTCAATCCAAATTAGAGTGCACAAGCTGTGCAATGCACTAACCTGCCACGGCCACCTGACCTCGGGCACTTGGCATGCACCTTCCCCAGTCACGCCTGCCTGACTGCAGGCAAAGCTTGAGTTAGAGAGCACCAAGCCCATAAAACACACCCTGTATAATTGTGCTACTGACTCTCCAGTCTGAAACGCCTGATTAAGTCTGCAGGATGCATCCCGAAGACCCTGGGTTAGAGCTGTGCTTTTCCAGACACCTCATCCAGTCTCCCTGTTGATGCCATCACCCATCTCTCACGTGTGCCATCAAGCACTGGTTGGCTAAAAGCACCCTTTCCTTTCAAATGCGGTGCTGGTCGACGGTTCTGCTATGGCATCCCAGGAGAAAGCCTCGAACCTGAGACACGCAATGGGAACAGCGTGGGCAGCAGCAAGACGAGCCGTCCTGGTGCCCCATCCGGCGTGCGCCTTAGCCCTGATATGCAGGGACCTGCTCAGGAGACAGAGATAGAGACGGAGACGGAGAGAGAGAGGGCTAGTTCCCATAGACCGGTTAGCACAGAGACGCCAGCAAGAGATCATTACCGAGGTGTCCAGAAATGACAAATGTATGTTTAAAATAATCAAACCCCTGGCCTAGAAAGCAGGCCTGTTCAGTGTTTAGCTCAAGGAGACCAGGCTTTAGAAGGACGGAGGGGCAGCCGACTGCTGGCCTATCCCCAATTGTTGCAATGATGCTGACGACCTGTTGCTCTCTGAATGGCCGAGTACAATTATCTCGGATTATATTATCACCGGTCAGTGATAACACCCGGCCTGGAGCCTAACGCACGGTCAGCATCTGCCTGCACCAGATCGTGCTTTGACATCCTTAAGGGAGCCACAGATTTTGTTCGTGACCAGCCAGGATTTCCAAACTTCCCCGTGACTTCAACAAGATCTCTCGGCTTCTCTTTAAGGAGACTCCAGAACAAACCTGTTTTCTCTGCTCTTTTCTCTTCCGCTGTTAACAAGGCTTTATTCGGCTCTCATTACAGATCTGGTTTGATGGACTTTTTACCGTGTGTTCGGCTGCTCTTATCACTAGCAGAGTGGAAGGAGGAAGGAAAAAAAAGTTCTTCCTTCCCTCGAGGCTGGTTGTAATCACGGGATTTGTCACAAACAAGGCTATTTTTTTTTTCCAGTCGAGGAATTAGCAAAATGAACCTCATTAGGACAGGCAGATCAAATGGGAACTTTCTAGCAAAAAGCAAAGGGATTCAATTAAAATGAAGATGCACACACAGCACAGCCAAGAGGCTGCCTTGCGATGGGAGTAGACAGACAGCATTTCTCCTGCGCTTTTATGGGTCTGTTTTGTGCTGCTCTGCTTAACTTTTAAAGGGCTGGGTCTTCTTCTGAGCTTTTATTTTTAAAAACAGTCCTACATAGGAGCAGAGAATTTGCTAAATGCATTTGCTCCTCCAAATACCCTTTTATATGGAACAATGAACTGCAGTCCAGGGGGTGGAGGTCCCAATAGCGCTAGATGAATTGGCATGCATATAATTAAAAACAAGGTGTGGTATCTATTCACAGCCCTCCATAGCAAATGTCTGCAGCGAAGCCTGCCTGCTCTGTCCTTAATTCACCCTGCACTTGTTCAGTGTGAACACAGAGAGACATTTTTTCCCCTTGCGGGAAATATGGCCACCTATTTCTTTGTCATCGGATTTTATTGCTTTTCTTCGTGTAATGAAAACACTTGACAGGAGAGAAAAGACAGAGCCAAAAACTGAGTGGTCACTGCCAGGAAGGACGTGTTTCTCTGCCGTCTCATTAGACTCCGAGTCTGAAGAAGAGGCGATGGTAAAATTATCTTCTGCCGTTTACTGACACGGTAAATGCAAAACAGCGGCAGATAAAACTAATCATAAAAAAGTTCAATCAACTGCACTCAGATGCTAAATGAAATGTCCTGGGAACACACAAACGCTTCCACTTTCCCAGATCGGAGCCAGCCAAGTTGCTGCAAAAATACTTCCAACTTGGAGTGTATTGGTCCAACAGTCGATGCCAGCCAAAGACTGAATTAACTGGACTGGTAACATCGAGAGACCTCCTTTTGTCCAAAGAGTCTCAGGATTGGTTGAAAAGAAAACAAGGGCCCACAGAAAAAAGAAAAGAAAAGAAAAGAAAAGAAAAGAAAAGAAAAGAAATAACCAAGAGAATGAAACTCCACGGATGCAGGACTTGCTGTCGCCCACACATTCAAAGGTTACATGGGCTTTCGGGAAAGTTACCCGTTTTAAAGAGTCAGCACTTTTAAAAAGTAAGGTCTACTGATGGGTTATTAGCCAGTAAGAGATCCAGCAACCAAGCATCGTCCCGCCGTGTGCAACATTTGTAAACTTCCACCACAGGTGAGAAAAGGCAAAAGATAGTTCCTCGGATGTATTGCTGCTGTGGGAGGCTTTCGCAAGGACTGCCAGCTTTGGGAAGGGGCAAAACTAAGAGCGGGAGATAAAGGCAGGCACAGGAAAGGACCACGTGAACGTACAAGACTGATCGATCAGGGAGACGGAGAGCTTGCATTGCAAGGTTGATGTAAGACAGCATTAAGACAACAGGATTATTCTATCCAGAACTGCAAAATAAAAGTCCAAACCAAACTAAAAGCAATACAGGGCTTTAGATTCAGTGCCTGGGGCCCAGCAGAAGAGTTGGTGAGCTCAGAAAGAGTGACAAGACAGGCATGCCCGTTTTGATGCAATCCCCAGAGCCCTTGCCTTTTCACTTGGATTGCCTTCTTCTGAGACCACCCAGAGATCCCTGATCTGACTGCAGTCCCACTCGAGAGAGACAGTGCGAATGCACAGGAAGACCTGGGCTCGAACGTTAAAGAATGATCGATTCCAATGTCACTGGGCTTCATGCGCTCTCCTCAGCTGTCGTACAGGCTGGCAAGGCCTGGCAGAAGCGCAGAGTCTTCCAAACCGGAGGAGCAAGCGAAATGCCTTAGACATGCAACGTGCACGATTAATTTTGGCACATCTGGGATCTTGAAGGACCACCAAGAACTAGAAGCTCGCACAACTAGCAAGTGTAATAGCTGTTGTATCACGTGCCAACACGTGCTTGGAGAGGCAGACGGTAACAAATATACTGCGATATCGGCAGGTCTCCTGTTTTCACCAGGTTCTGGGCGCCGCACTTCAAGAGGGATGCGGATAACCTGGAGAGGGTCCAGAGAAGGGCAACTCGTATGGTCAAGGGCCTGCAGACCAAGCCCTACGAGGAGAGACTAGAGAAACTGGACCTTTTCAGCCTCCGCAAGAGAAGGTTGAGAGGCGACCTTGTGGCTGCCTATAAGTTCATCACGGGGGCACAGAAGGGAATTGGTGAGGATTCATTCACCAAGGCGCCCCCGGGGGTTACAAGAAATAATGGCCACAAGCTAGCAGAGAGCAGATTTAGACGGGACATTAGGAAGAACTTCTTCACAGTTCAAGTGGCCAGGGTCTGGAACGGGGTCCCAAGGGAGGTGGTGCTCTCTCCTACCCTGGGGGTCTTCAAGAGGGGGTTAGATGAGTGTCTAGCTGGGGTCATCTAGACCCAGCACTCTTTCCTGCTTATGCAGGGGGTCGGACTCGATGATCTATTGAGGTCCCTTCCGACCCTAACATCTATGAATCTATGAATCTATAAGTAGAGTGTGTATAAATTGGCCAACTCCTGACCTGCACTATACCCTGGTGTGCACTTCAAGTGCACTTGTGCAGGTCAGTTAAGGGGAAGGCAAGAGTTTTAATCAAGATGTCTTTGCTGGAAGAAAGACAGGAGACGCCTCTCCTGCGCCGGGTGAGTTGTTGCGGGATGCGAGTGCACGCTGCAGTACAAAAATGAGCAGGCACAGAGAGGAAGAAGACAGCAGGTCATCAGTTAGGCTTTGAAAACCAGCATCAAGTGTATGCGACTGAAGAAGACAGCATGGCTTCTGTATGCACGTGGCCTACAGGGATAATCCCTTTGGGTACGCACGAGTCAATTGATTTAATCTGGATTACACCTGGGGAGCAGCAGGCAGTACCTGACTCACGCTCAGCAAAGACTCGAAGGTCTTTGTCCCGGGGGAGTAAAGCTGCTTGGAAGATACATGGCAGGATTAGTCATCGAACGACGAGAAAACTGAACCCCGAGGCAGACGCTGCATTTGCTGCCCTCCATCGCCACGTATTGACAAAGTTCATCAAGAAGCTGCAGAGTTTGGGGCTGGGCGGTTTCGGGGGTTGTTGTTTTTCCTCCTGGTTCTCAAGGGGCGAAAAGTTCAGCAAAGCCAACGGGGACATAAGAACAGAGGTGGGAGGTACATGTTGCAACAAAGCCTTGAACTATGTTCCTCCAGCACTGTAGGCATTCGGCTGAAAGGAAGAAAACTCTGATAAAGCAAGGAATTCTGCAGAGACAGCAGTGTCTCCCGAAGGTCAGGCAGGAATGAAAAGAAAAAGGGGGGAAAAAAAGAAAAGAAAAGAAACTGCCCCCCCATAAATTAGCCAAACAAAGGCAGGCAGGGCCAGCTACAAACGTTACTCAACCCCACTTCACAATAAGTGCCTGTATCGCTCCCGGAGAGAACGAGAACTTCATTTTTTACAAAAGCAGGGTTTCCAAACTCTCCTCTGCTTTTTTTTATCTATCCATCTAAAAATAGCAAAAGCTTATTTAGGCAGGTTCATTAGCCAAACACATTTGGGGCAATACGCTTCCCTAGGCACAAATGATTTTCAGTGGAAAGGCTTATTATAGGAGGAAAAAAACAAGGGACATTTCCTCTGTTCTCCCAAATCTTATTAAGAAAGGAAAAAGCTGGATTTTTTAAGGGAGAAAATGTTGTGGTTGCAGCAGTCGGCATCATGTCTGGGAGCAATGATGCCAGCTTGCCCAGCCTCTCCAATCCACATACCTCAACCAAGACCTAGGTGGATCACCTCTCGGGTGAGAACATATTCAGGGTGCCCCTTTAATCCTTGGCTTTTCTGCAGAAAGTACCAATATAAGGGTGTGATTCTTAGCAGGAGTACTAGACATGACCTATGCACACAGGAAAACTCAGTCTCTGCCCTTTCACCAATTAGGCAGCTAATTTCTCCATAGGCAGTGCAATAGAAATGGGTCCTGGGGAGGGATCTGAAAGACAGGGTCGCTGTTTTACAGACAAGTCCAAAGATTAGGGTGATGGACAAGGGTGGTTATGAACATGGAGGGGCAGGTGTGGACACAAATACTCGTCTTCTAGGAGCTGAATGGAGATGTGGCAGCCAGCTAGGTACAGAAAGTACAAGAGTTATTATATACAAAATGTTTGGACCCTGAAACTTGGAGTGAAAGACCACGTGTCAGTCCTGGGAGATGTCCAGGAAAAAAGAACTCACTTGATTTGCAACTCCCCCAAAAGTGGGTGTACCGCGCACAAGGGCTGGAAATGCAGAGCCGGACCCTTGTGTAACAACGCTCTGCACTGCCGCGTGAATTAGAAACCCGGCTCTTTGCTGGGCCTCAGCGTGCTACAGACTCGGCGCTTTGCTCCCGGGAATCACTTCCCTTTTTGCAATGTGGATGGGAAAGCACTCATCCCCCTCATTCCTCATCCGGTTTCCTTTCAGCAGTCAGTAGAGGGCACAGTCCGACCGGTTACAATCCCTTGCCGTGTTTACAAACAGCATTTTGGGAACAACAACAAAAAACCTTTCATCTGTGCAGGGGGGTCGGATTCGATGACCCCGAGATCCGTCCAGCCCTGTAATTCTATGAAGATCCGCAGCAGCCAGCGTACCAGCTGGGATGCCATTTCTGTCCTGTGTACCTCATGGGAGCTGGCAACGCAAGCTGGCAGAGGACTGTAGCAAACAGCTGAGATAGCTCAGATCCCAGCATAAAGCCCGCAGCTCACATTTGCCATTGCAAGCTATATCCCGCATGCACAGCCAGCGGAGAGGGGGGAAAAATAGAAGGCATCAATTTGTTCGCCTCTGATGAACACATGCCATTTTCCTGTTGCAAGGAATATGCCCTGCTGTTAACCAAGTGGTATGCCCCGATTATACAACTTAAGGACATGCCTGTTCTCCCATGAGCTAAACATATATTTGAGCAAAGTTGGTTTCTTTGCAAGCCTTTGGGCAGTTTCAAGCATTTCCCTGTAGATGATAAGACATCCAGGTGGGAGAGAGGAAGGGACAGAAAGCAATAGTGACCCACAGCAGGGTCTCTTTGCATACGAGCTGGAAACAAAATGGCATTTGCTGCTCTTCATTCAGCAAAGTCTGCGCCTAAAACGAGCACTGAACTTCTCACTAGCCCTTGTTTGAACCGCTAGGGTGTCCCTCACACCCCTTCCAATGTCTGTCTAGACTAAGAGAAATGTCATTAACTTTCAGATGCGCCTGTCTTTGATCGTCATGAGTCTCCCCGAGGCGCTCAAATTTCTTTCCAAATCGCATCCTCCTGAATTCATTACAGGCAGCTCTCCGTAGGCTGTGATCGAGTTATCCGATGAGAACTGGCTAAAGAGATCAAGATAAGAAGGTGGATGTCTGCTGCTTTGCAACATTATTTACGTGGCCCTTAGGTTTTGATCAAACACAACAAAGAGCTGAACTCAACCACGACTGACTTACGTGCTGCTAACACGGGTCCCAGCAATGATTTTAAAGAGGTAAAATAGGGAAGCTTGTATATAAAGCACACGCTTTTATAAAGGGACTACTGGAAATGTCACGCTAGCATACAGAGAGACACGACGCTCTTCCCATGGGTTTATGACAGGCTTGCAATGCACCTGTGGCAAAGTGGGACTCCCCAACCAGCCACAATGCTAGCTGCCCCACTTGCTTTTGGGCACACCCCCCACCTGACTCGCCTGCCATGCCTTGTTATTAATTAATCGATCAATCTTAATTAGGCGGGAGGCTGCCCATTTACTGCCCCGATGCCAGGGGGCGCTATCTGCAGCTCCGTACCTCCCCTACACCGCAGCCCATGCCTTGTGGCAAGCACCCCAAAGGTGCTCAGCCATAGCACCCTAATGATTGTTCATCAGAACAAAATGGGGTTTTTTTAAGACAATTAATCTCACGGGACTCTAGAAGCGCTCGGAGGGTAACGTTTCACCTTTATTGTTATTAAAAGGCCCAAAGAAAGACATTCTGGAGGTGAACACATGTTCTGTAGGCAGCTGTTACTATATCCTGAGAGATGATGGAGGAAGGAGTCAGGGTCCAGATATGTCCCAACATGAGCAAGGCAGTCTTGCAGCCTCTAAGCTTGAGTTTATTTTTAATATCAGGTGTATTTTTAACATCATATAAACACTAAAACGAAGTCGTCAGGATGTGATGCGTTGCTGAGTTGATCTGGGGCCTGCTATTTCACGATGGATAAATGAGAGAGTCACTCTTTGATCTGTTCTAAGACAAGACGCAAAAGCGGCTTCCCTATCAATTATTTGGCAAGAAAATTAATCCACTTGTACTGAAATTTGTGGAAGAGGCAACAGCCTTGCATTATCACTCACAAATCCAGGTACGAAGATACCACGGCTAAGTACGTACGCTGGCTTAGCATTGGGTTTTCAAGAAAGAGCCGCCGGCTGTGGCTGCATCATTGAAAACCACCACCTGCCTCAAAGAAAAGCGATGTATGTGCATGCCTTGTTACATCTATTGGTAGAAAACATGAACACCAAAGCCAGCAAAGGAATAAGTAGCAGAAACCAAGAGAAAAGTCCCAAGACCCGCTCCCTCCCTCAAAATCAAGAGGAGACATACTCACCCTTCCCCAGCTGAACGAAGCCAAGGATGATGATCAAGGCAAGCGCCCCCAACTTGGCCGCTGCAAAGGCATCCTGGACACGAGTGGCAGCTTTCACACTGTAACAGTTCACCGCTGTGAGCAGCACTGGAAAAAAAGAGGAGAGAGAAGTCAGCTTCCATTGCAGAACGGGCAGTGTGCCGTGGGATGAATCACCGGCTTGTGCTTCCTCGTACTCAACACACACCGATTCCTAAAAAGGAAAAAAATAACCCCTCAAAGCTCACAACCGTGCCCAGCTGCCCCTGCTTTACAACTTCCCACTTCCTGTACCACTCCCCCGAAAACAGACAGCCTGGTGCTGTATACCGAATGCCACCCCGAAGGATAGCATACCACTGATTTCAAGGTTTGGCATATTCGGGCTATCAAGTGATAAGTCGTGACCTGTCCAGGCGAGGGGGATAAAAGGGGCGTGGGTTGCAAGCCTCCCTTGTCCTTGCCTTAGGTTTTGTGGCATGTGGTCTCTGTAGACTGGAAGCTCGCTGGGGCAGACACCTACCTGCCTAGGACTAAAAACAATGACTGCTACTGTTCTTATTAAGCACGTGGCTTCAGTCCCCGCTAAGCCAATCCAATTACTCTTGTGATCGAGCCTAGTTGCATATAATCGCCACGTACATACAGCCCCTGAGGCTATTTCTAGCATTGGCGACATATACCGTATTACTAATGGCCCTGAGGCCACTGCGCTGTTACTGTACACACACGAAGGGACAGTCCCTGCCTTGAAGCACTAGCAGTCTCAGTACACAAGACAAGAAAGTGTGGGAAAGGAAGGAGAAGCAACTTGCCCTGAAGAAGGTCATTGGCAGAGCTGGGAAGAGAACCAAGGTCTCCCAAGCCCGTGTCCAGGATCTCATACTGCCTCCAGGCACAGACACAAAGCAAAAGAAAACTCTCACGGATCAAAAAAGACGCATTTCCGACAGGACACCATCACATCGTTCTTCTCGCCAGGTTGCCTTTCTAGTCTTATCCTAGAAAGATGCTCACGTAGTAGTAGGACCAGGGTTAATAGTGGGCCGTACACTAAATGCAGTCCATCCTATAGGGCTCTCCTTCCCTTCCTCCCTGACACCAAGCACATCCCCTCTCTCCCATGCACAGGACCCCTTCGCCAACTTATGAGCTCGGACCCGGCACCATATCCAGGATGGTAGCTACCGCACTCCCCAAAAAACAGCTGATTGCAATATCCGCCTTTAGCTGCCACATTGCATCCAGGTTAACTCTCATCCTTTCACCTGCGGACCCTGGTTTATTTTTAGTCTTTGGAAAGGTGGAAGGGAGGCTCCCCAAACAGGCTACATACAGTGCTGCTACATACCAGCTTCTCCTGCAGCACAATTAGAAAGGACAAGAAAGGAAGCAGGATACTACCGAGAGCAGTGGTGACATTCGAGCGCAGCATGCCCGCGGCCTGCCCTGATCGCGGCACTGAACTCACCGGCTTTCCCAGTGGAAAGGATGGGAAGGCAGCGCTGCATCGAGCATGCCCCATCAGCTAGCATTAAAGAAAGTTAATGGGGAAAGTGTCTGCATCTTGGCAGGGGAACTGACTGCCAGCCCTGGCACTTGGGAGGGTTATGCTGGCATGCCAGCAAGGCAGATTACCATGATTTTAAAGAGGACTGTCTATGCCTCCCTCCCTTCAATGAATAGAGGCAGCGGAGCTGGCTGCACAGCATATTGTCCTCAAGGGGCCTTCGGGAGAGGGTGATCCCACACACTGCCCAGCCATATGCAGGTCAGCTCTTCTCTTACTATTCATCCCACCGGTTTTCAGAAGCAGGGATGCTTAGTGTGGCGTCGGGACCCCGCGCTGCCCTTCCCCGCAAGCCAACACGCACGGTGCAGTTTGTAAACTGTGATCACGTCTTCGCCCACCTTGACTCCGGGTTTCTTACAGCGCTGCCACAACTTTTGGAGTCCCAAGCAGGGATTGGGACCCTGCTACAGGAGGCATCACACAGACAATGAATGAGCTGCCTTGGGCTATGAACAACTCTGCCCCGGGCTATGAACAACTCTGCCCCATCACCCCCCGGAGGAAGCAGGCGTGGGTGTGATGCTTTCTGCAGACACGGGGGCGGTTGCTCCATTGCAGGGGTCGGGTAGCAGCGTGTTTCCATCCCTTCAAGAGGGGGAGAGAGGAGGGGAGCCCCACGGCTCAGACCTGGAACAGCGTATGCACTCACAGACCTCTCCGGCCTGTTTGTCTGAAGCGATTAAAAAGATGACCTGCCTCCTCTTCAGCCACTGGAAACAGCCAGCCCGGGGCAGCGGGCAGACAGGTCATCTAAGGTTACGTCTGCACCCACTGGGGCAGGCAGGAGCCTTTTCAGCCTGTATCACGGTGCACGCTATTCAGAGTGGACAATCCTCCATCTCCAGGCCCCCCAGCTGGCAGACCCCGAGCCAACGTGTCCTCCAGGCTACAACACAGGATATTTTATATGCCGGCTAGCAATGCATTCACACTACGCAGGGGCTGCCAGCCAAGGGTCTCCAACAGCTGACTCAGCCTCAAAGACTTCCTGTGGGGTGGGAGGAGGAAAAACCAACACGCTGAAATGCAAATCAGTAAAGCAAAGTGTGGAGGTGGGGATGGAGGAGAAGGTTTTAAAATATTTTTGGAGTTTTTCTTCCCCCCCCACCCTGACTTGCATGGGGCTGGGGTCTGACAAAGCAACGTGCTGGGTCTGCTTGTATCGCATCCCGGGGGGCTATGTTCGGGGAGCGCATCCAGCAGCACACGGCATGTCTGATCAGCCCCGGCATGTCCGAACGCGGCTGTGCCTCTGCCCTGCCACACCTGGAGGCTGACTCAGGTTTGTGGTACAGCCTCCCACAGAACAGGCATGGATCTGACAGCAAGGCTCAGCCTCACTCTCACTGCTCGAGCAAATAATGAGTGTGATGGGATTTCCTGGTGACTCACACCACTGCCACACAAGGGAAAAATTGCATCATTCATTCACAAGGCTTCGAGGCTCCTTTGTAGTCACCGCATGGTAGGGACATGGGGCAGACCGTGCGGGTTTACCCTCCAAACGCCACGCGCTTAAGGGCTGCAACAGGAGCTTGAAGGCTGAACCGAATTAGTGCGAAACAGAGGAGAGGCCAGACACTGAATCGGGAACAGACTTCCCAAGGAGGGGTGCAGTCCCCAACCTTGGAAGTCTTCAAGAGGGGCCTGGACAGACGCCTTGCTGACCGCAGCATCATTCCTGCCCAGAGCAGGGGGGTGGACATGATGATTTTTCGAGGTCCCTTCCAGCCCTTCACTTGTACACGACTGCATGATAATGGATAGATTTTTTTCCCCTTAAAAGGTCGAGCTTCTGGAGTCATGTGAATGAGCAGGAATATTTCAGCTGAAAGGAAAACACCCCACTCTGCCAGCCCTCAGGGTGGTAGAGGAACGCCTGAAAGACGTGACCCCATCTGGGAGAAATGACTGCAAACCAGAAGGCAAATAAAAAGGACCCCAAATGAGGTTTTTACTTGGTTTGCTTTAGCTTTCTGTTTTTTAACATCCGATTCACAGGCCGAGCCGGTGGTTCTGCGGGGTCTGGTCGGAGACCATGAACCGTCCTGCTTGAATTGGCAGTGAACATCATGTCAGGACTCCTTGAACCCCTCTTTTGTGGGCAGATGTGCAACAACCCGGGCTGCAGCGGCGGCACCCCGTCTTTCTGGGCTCAGCTCCCCACCTCGTGCAACTGGGGGGGACGGCTCTGGCTGACCTGCCGCGACTTCCAGGAGAGAGCAAACGGACGGGACCTGCGCACGCCGTACTGAGCTGAAAAGCCCTCCTTCTCCACAACTTTGAGCCCTTATCACAGCTGTTTTGTTGCAGACTGTCCCTGGAAGATACACGCACTGCTGCACCTCCTGAGAAAGGCCTGACCTTGAGCCCCTTCGGCAGGAAGAGAAGCAGGCAGCGCTATCAAAGGTTGGCAGGATTACGGCGGAGAGATAGCTACCCTATCGCCCTGCTGCAACGCGTCTGCTTTAGAGGGTTTTCTCAGAAGGGGCGCTGTCATGTTAGCTCTTTTATAAAGTGCTCCTGTCTTAAGTTAAGCCTATGGGGAAGGGGCAGAGGACATCCTTAACTCACGGTATATTGGGCATTAACACAGTAAAGACTCAGACCTGTGGGCTGCGCACGGGGCCAAGACCTACATTCAATCACCGGCTCGCAATATGCCAGGGTCTGATGCGAGCCCCAACTTCCGTGCCTCAGTTTCCCCAGCGATAAAACAGGAACCTCACCACCCAGCTGTCACAGAAAGTAATGCTCGCAGAGCGCTCTCAGCGTCAGAGGCGCTATGCAACGTGCTAAGTAAATGTTATTATCTCTGCGACCAGAGACACAAACACATAATAGACACTCAGATAAAACAGCATCTGTTCATTTTTACGAGTCCTGAGGACACGTTTCAGGGGCGTTCGACTCCTTAGGCTGTCACACTTGTAACAGGATGGGATTCTTTGATGCCGAAAGGTTTATTCCTTTGATTTGAGAAGCTATCCATTTGGCAGCGGGCTTTGAGGAACAGTCATTTACCAAGGGAAACTCTTCCCTTCCATCTCCGTTCCACATGCATTAGCTAATCGCTTTACGGGAACAAAAGGGGGGTGGGTGCTGCCTTTCCAGTGGAGGGCAGCTCTGGCTGGCCACCCCAGCACCATGCACTGGCTCAAAGCAGATTTAGTCATCCCAAGAATAAGAACTTGAGCTCAAGCTGAATTTACACAGCACTCCCTCTCCGACGGCTTTACATAATCAGGATAACGGGAGCCACAAAGCCGCTGGGAGGACAAGTGGAAGGGAAGAGGCAGCAAGCCAGCTTGAAAATAGGGTGATTTTTCTTTTCAAGATATTAAAAGGGCCTGCTCACAAGTCTCCGTGCACCACGGCAGACCTTAATACAGCTACTCTAGGTTGCCTGAACTGGGTGGGGGGAAGCTCACGGCTTTTCAGGCTGGTAGGTTCTGCAAGCACATTCGAGGAAAAGGACCACGGACCCTACAGCGGTGGTCCCCAACCTCCACGGGCAACAATCCCGTGATACAGGAAGCCCTGTACTTTGCTCTCCCCGTCCCCTCCAGTTCTCCGCTGCCCCACAGGACAGTCCCCGAGTTCAGTTTGAAATGTTTTTAATTGCCTGCAAGCTAGTACCACTGCACGAAGGGCAACAGCCGTCGAGAAGAGAAAGGCTGGCCTAGCGATGACGGGACTGCACTAAGATGCAGCCAGTTCTGCCACCGTTTCCCTGCAGGATCTTGGGCACGTCATTTAATGTGCACCTCATCTGAAAGTGGAGATCGCGTCCTACTGCCCATGGCGGACGGAGAACACACCTCACGCTGCGTGCTATAGTACTCTAAATTACCCGGCCTCCAAACCAAATACAAAGGTCAGGTCCTTTGGGGGTTTTTATTCATTTCGCAGGATCATCATCTTGTGCTCTCTTTATCACATGTGAGCACTGTAAATAAATCCCTTCCAAATGGGCTGAAGGACTCCTACAATTGCCAAAGAGCAGAGGACTGTGAAGACAGCCCACATGCAACAACGGCTCTGGCGTCTGGAATCCGGTAGATCCGCCCGGCGGTCCTGCCCAAAGCAAACATTGCATGAAAGGAAGGAAGGGAAGGGAAGGTAATTGCATCATGCATGCCATGCTGGCCCTTCCCCTTCACGGGAAGGCGCTGCAGTGGCACCAGACATCTGGAAAGCAGAGTCACACTCAGGGAAGTCATAGCTGTTCACTGGGATTGACTGGGTTTGGGCCAGGGGGAACAGCACCCTCAGGATGACTCTGAATACGAGTGAACCACAAGCTGCCTTTGGCTGACTCTCACCCAGAGAAAAGGGGGAGGATTCTGCTTCCCTGCCCTGCAAATCAAGCATAGCACGTAAAATGGAGCTTGCAAATGGCAGGAATAAGATCCTTTGCTCACTATTCACATTAGAGACTCTGAGCCCCCTATAGACATGGAGGAATGAAGCCTCAAGATGCTGCAAGGATGTGAAATGGGTATAAAAATGGCATGGTGCATGAGTGGTAATACCACTCGTTCACATACCACTCGCTGCAGGACTTGGAGGCCTGGGCTTGCAGTGCTTATTGCAACGCTCCTTTGTGCTCACACAGCTCTCCGAATCGCTGCATGGCTGTGAAGAGGTAATGAAGCTAAATAACACGAGCTAAAGAAGCATCTTCATTCCAGAGCTATAAAAAAGACCGAGCAGGCTGCAGTGCTGCGCTGGGAGGTGGACGCATGGTAGGGAAGAAAGGGAGTTCACACCCTTTTACAGCCTCAGCCGAAGTGAGGTCAACCTAAAAAAGTTGGTGCTATATATCTATCTACTTTGGTTAGTCTATAAGGTGCAAATCTACCCTGCTTTCTATTGAGAAAGGAAGCGCCAAGTTCAGGACCACAGAGGTTACAGCCTTCCTGAAGTGGGGTGATGCTCCTGTGCAGCACGGAGAGGCACGGTGCAGACTCGCATTTGATGCAGGTGCCCAGTGCTGCCAATTGGAAAGCACGGGGCAATGGGTGCCCGGTGCTGCCAGCTGCTGCATTTCGACATGCCTACGTTGAGCAGCTGTCCACATTTCCCTACACAGGAAAGCTGTCACCTTTCCTGCTCACAAGTACTCCCAGAACAGCACCCAGCTCTTTTTAAACAGGAGGGCGCTGTGTCGCCTTCTCTTCCCGTTACCAAAGTGGTGGCGAGGCCTGAGCGGCTTTGCTGGGAAGGCGGATGCAACCAGGCTTCAATACCTGTAGCAGACACAAGACAAGTTGAACTCATTGCAGTCAGGAAATATAAGGTGAAGGTAACAGCAGCATTCGGCACAAGCAGGGACCTGATGCTTTAAAGGAGGGCTGTCTCACTGCTAGCACGTGGCCCCTGAACCACAAATGGCTCATAGGCCCCGGAGACAGCCTCCCCTACTTCCAGGAGGGGCAGGGCTGGGGGCCGGCTAGCGCAGCCTGCAAGACACCTCCCATGCAACCATGCCCACGAGCCGCACGCGAATGACTCGCGGGTTAGCTTATACGACAGGGTTTGCAACATCACAATCAAGAAAACCCTGATTCGATGCGCAGTGAGACACGCGGAGCGGGTGAGGAAGGGAGGACAGCCTTAAAACAGTACAAATGGAAAAGCACGCCTAAATTCAGATTAAACCTAGACATATGCTGCGATGGTTGAAACCAAACTGCGGTGGCAGCTTGTAGCAGAGAAACAGGAAACCAAACTGACTGAAAAAACACAAAATTGGGCGGCTCCATTCTCACCAGGTAAAGCACGGGGAGCGAGAACAGATGGTCTAAAAGGAGACAAGCAGTGCTTTGCATCCAGCATGTGATGAGATCTTTAACAGGTGCTTATTATCTTGACTGTGAAACAGGCTTTAAAAAGAAACTTCCCACATCACCAAGGCAAATACAAGAAAACTAATGGAACCGGCAAAACGAGTGGCTTTGTGTATTAATGTCTTTAAGGCTGTCCCGAAGCAAAGGGACTCGGGCTGGTTGTTGACAATGCAACCAGAGGCATCGGTACAGGAAGGATACGGGCGCCTTATTGATGAGTTAGGGAGAAGCAGCCCCACGTTTGTCTTAGCACCACGTTTGCTGGCTTTCTAATATGCAGTGGTGGGAAAAACATGCAAAAAAGGAGCATGAGAACAGGGGATGAGCAGGAAAGATGCTCATGATGGCAACAAGCCCTCTGAGAAACAGCAGAAGAAAAAAAAGCTAGCCCTGGATAGAGGTTGCACCTTCCTGCTTAAATAAAAGCAGGCCATAAGACTGAGGGCAGGACTTCTAACAGCAAGCTGGTTTCCAACCCCAGTGTTGTCACCACCGGCTCACGTTCCCCATGGACCTGCCGAGGATTTCATCCTCCGTAGCTTCTCTGAATCTGCAATTCTCTGAAAGTAAACCGACAAGTAATTATTTCGGGTGTCTTCCCAGAGCCAGCAGAGGAAGACAAACAGCCCAGCACCACCACTGTGAAACATTCAAATGCGCAACAGGGCTCCCGAGTGTAATAAAGGACAACTTGCAGGAGCGCGGTGTTTGTCACTGCCCAATTGCTACGGCACCTCGAGCAACGTGGTATCACGGGACCACAGCATTCGAGCCAACCTGTCCACATCAGTCAGAGCTACCTGCAGATACCAGCTACGAGAGTTGCTATTTTGGCTTAAAGGGGAAAAAAAAAATTGTACTTTTAGTTGCAAAGCCCTTAGGCTTGACTCTGCAGGGAAGTCTCATGACTGGTTGCTAATAAATGCACAGAGGCATGGAAATTGGTTATCTTTAAAAGAAAAAAAGGGTTATTAAAAGGGGTGGAGGGGAAGCAGAGCTGATTTTTTCATTAAACAGTCCACCCAACGAAATGTCACCTTTTCAGTGACAGATAACTCAGAAGCTTAAGGGTATTTTACCTGTGCAAAGCGCCATATCTGCGCCAAGGTAATAACTCTCATGGGTGATCTCTTGGATTGCACCAACTGCATAATAGTAACTTTTCTAGTAGGTGAACAACTATTAGATTTGCCAAGAGGCTTCTCCAGCACACGGTGAATTTACCCCTACTCTGACCTATCTGCATGTTGAATTGGAGAACCTGCACCCCTGCTACATCAGAAGAGGAATTTAGCCAGGGCGTTGCATGCAATTGCACCTCCAGCTGAAGGCTTCTCCTGGTGTTACCCTCAGGTCTAGAAACACCAGGTTGATTTTCAGTGAGGAGACTTTGCCTTCTCCGATCTGGCTGTTCTCCACGCAGCCAACGATTCCCCACGTTCAGCAGAAACCCTTGGGGATGTGGCTGCACCACAGCATCCAGCAACAAGTTCAGGATTGCAAACTCCTGACACCTTCCAAGCAGGATTTAACCCAGATCCCATTAACAGGACTGCCTCGTAGAGAGCCAGGACTCAGCCCAGCATGCCGGCTGGCAACGCACCGCTTTCTGACCCGTTGTGCCGGGTCTGTCGGCCGCGCTGGACACTTGGACCTCGAGACGCTTGGGATGTCTGAAATCCCGAGTTAAAAATGAAATAAAAGCTTGAAGGGGATTGTAGTGAGTTTCTCTGAAAGCACCTTCCCATTTATGAGTGCTTCGAAATGCTTAACCCTGAAGGTGAAAATACACAGCATTCACGGGGAATCAGAGTGAACGGGGCGTTTTTGTAGAAGCCAAGACACAAGTGCCAAGAAGTGGAGTAACTCAGTGCTGTGCTACCAGGGTCCATAATACCCCTGCCCCCCACCCTCCTGCCTGAGCTCAGCTGATGTCAGTAGCTATTTCCATTAATACTACTCTCTCTAATTAAATAAGGATTTAAAAACGTAATCTAAGTCTTGCAACCTTAGCTATGTAGCCACGGCTCCAGCAGAGGCCCTTTCCTCCCAGCCTGATCAAGCAAGTGCACATTTCAGGGTGCAGCTTAGTTATTTAATCCACCTTTCTGAAAATCTTCAAAGCTTCACATCATCCTTGTCTGGACAGATTAATTCTGAATGTCGACTCTGCAGAATAAACCTGCCTAAAACAGACAAGTGGAAGACTTACTTTGTGCCTATTTGCCGGCAGAGAGCACCCAGCGGGCACGTCTATAGGAGACGCCGACTGCGCAGTAGAGTCGTTTTAAAGATGTTCGCTGGCGCGACTGCGCAGCAACTCCGGTTAATGTGCATTTATTTAGTAGCTGATTATACAAGTACTAAATAAATGCACCATTAGCCATGGCACAGTAGCGTCTTGTGTAGACACGTCCAGTGAGTCTGCAACCTAGGCGTGACTCCACTGCTGAGTAGCTGTGTCACTGAAAAACCAACCATAAAAGCAGAACATGTCAGGGAAAGACACGCTTATATGCTGCAAACACTGTTTTTCCACTGAAACGTTGCCATGTTTCATTGAACATTTAATTTTCTTTGTCTTATGGGCTGTGGCTGCAAATCCACAAGATGCTCAAAGCGCACGTTCAGATGCTTTTGCACAATCAGGGTTGCTGGTGCGATCCAGCTGCTTAAAAATAACACAATACTTGTGAGGATGTTGATTAATTAAGCGCCTACTCCCCAGGGCACGCAGCGGTTCATACAGTTCAACCCAGCGTTGACGGCTGCAGACTCTTCAGCTATTGGACTCTACAGAAAAGGGATATATGGAAAGCCAATTGATCGCTGAACTCACAGGGCTGCATTTGCACGAGGGATGCCTGCCATATTTGTAAGGGGAAGGAAAGGAATCTGCAAAATCTCCAAGAAGATTAACGTGCGACAGTTTTGGCAGCAGCAGATTACTGCAGCCTCAATAGCTGGGATATTAGTGGCAGATTAGCATATGTAATTAATGAGTGCCAAAATGGTTTAAAAGCTAAGAAAACAGTCATTGGTTTGACACATAAAGTCCAGAATAAAATATATCCGGACCCAATGAGGAGGATTTTTCATTTGCTGCTGAGCAGGGCAGTTTAATTTCAAAGATCTTGTGGAAAATGATTTAAGTGGAGGTTAAAGATTATCATATAGTAACTAAGTAGAGCATTTGCAATGGGCCATAAATCGGGAATGCAACTGGGTAGAGAACACAAGGGTTTCAGGATGGCTGTGGTGAGGAAGCATTTAGGCCCAGTGTGATTCCAGGTGTACAAAGCAGATTTGGACTGGCACCTCCTTGCCTCTCAGAGCACCTCTACCTAGCATATTCTTTGCTACTTCTAGGGGAATTGTGCCACTTTTATCTATTGACCTCTGTGCATGCAAGAGGCATGCAGACATCAATTGACAGTAACACTCAGGGGTGTAGAGGATTTCTGGGAATCCCGCGTCTGCATTTCTGCGCTCTCAGAAAAGCTCTCTGCAAACTGGAGAGAGTCCAGTGGAGGGCGATGCATATGGCTGGCACACATGACTGGTGAGGAGGGGCTGCAGGAACTGGGTTGATTTAGTCTGCAAAAGAGAAGACTGAGAGGGATTGAATAGCAGCCTTCACCTCCCTGCAGGGGGTTGCAAAGAGGATGGAGCTGGGCTGATCTTGGTGGGAGCAGATGTCAGGACAAGGAGCAATGGGCTCCAGCTGCAGCCAGGGGAGTTGAGGTTGGATATTAGGAAAAACTTTCTCCCAAGGAGGGTAGTAAAGCACTGGAATGGGTTACCCAGAGAGGTGATGCACTCTCCATCCTTGGGGGTTTTGCAGACCCAGGTAGACGAAGCCCTGGCTGGGATGATGTAGTCGGAGCTGGTCCTGCTTGGAGCAGGGGGTTGGACTGGATGTGACCTCCTGAGAGCCCTCATTTTCCATGATTCACGTTGTTTATTATGCCGAGCTCCTGTGATTTTTTGGAATGAAGATTTCTGAGAGGTGTACAAATTCAACTGAAGATGTTTAATGTACACGACAGCAAACTGGACTGAATAGAGCTTTTCATTAAAAAAAGAATATGACACAGCGGTACAAGACAGGAGAGGTACCTTTGAGGTCATCTGTTGCCCAGGACAACTGCTGTTCTCAGAAAGAAAAGGAAATGGAAGGTTTATATTGCTATATTTTTTAAACAAATGGATATGCCAGGATTAACAAATGGAAGGTATTTGAAATGAGAAATATTTAAATATCATAAAAAAAAAATGTGTATATATTGAAAAAAAACTGCTTAGAAACCAAGAGAAAAAGGAGGAACGTGGAAAAAGTGTTGATGGCCATGTCAAGACTGGAATGCAAAATTACATCTCGCCATGGAGGCAAAAGATGTCTTCTTGAGAACAGTACCCCTCCAAAAAAGGGGGAATGGCAGCAACCTGATGAAAAGCCCACTAAATCTAAGATACTTATATAGTGGCAGCCGTGCACGTGTGCGTAGCTGGAAAACAGAGTGCTGAACCTGCCACAAGAGAACTACTACAGTGTGCCAATAGTGGGGGTTGGAATAATTGATAGGAACACTATAAAAGCCGCTCCGAATCATGAAGTCCCTATATGTCATTTCACTCTTTGGGAATAACCCCTTCAAACCACACGCAGGCTGAATCCCTGACTTCCCATTTCACGTGACGGTACGTGTGACCGTGACGATACTTAAATAAAAGGTGAGATCAGAACTGACCATGTGCAAGCTGCACTGTCGTGGGTCTGGTCATCACAAAAGTAGCTCGTCCTTCTGGTCACCAACCCAGCCCTGCTTATTTGTAAGACTTCATCAAGGTGTTTGGGTGAAAACAAGTGTCAACCATTGGGTTTTGGGGGAGCTAATCCCTCCAATGATTATTTATGTGTGATTTGTCATGGAATTCGGCACGTTTCTTCCCCTAGATTGGATGACTAAAACTTTTCAGAACAGAGGAATCCGAATGATGATCAATGAGCAATGGGTAAGGAAAGCAGCTACAAAGTCCTGGACAAAAACCTGCTACAATTTACTCAACTTTCAGAATGGACACTCAAAAACCCAACATTTCCTTGAATCCTCATAAATAACGAGCAATCCTGCATTAATCAGACTTGTCTCTTAATCATAAAGCATGCTCACAAGTCCTTTTTTTAAACAAATGTATCATTTTCCATGTACAGAATCTGATTATGAAGGGGGTTGTCTTAAATTTGAAGCCGTCTTGGATTTGGGTAACTACGGTAGCAAGTCTAGCGACCTGTTTTTTCATTCAACTCCCCGACTCCAGTAATGTTCTGGTGGGGATGATCCTTGCAGTTCAAAACCAACACAACAAGGACCTCCTTTGTTACTGGAGCATGAATGTAAAAGGTCACAGTCTGCGGATACACAAACTTGATGAAGAACGAGTCCAGGGTAGGTGAAAGGAGTGAATAAGCTGGCCTGTTACAGCCAGGACAAGGGCATGGAGGATCCCAGAGCATCCTTGGCTTTGGAATATGTGGCAACATCTGTGTCTGGGGTGCAAATTTCTCAAGTCCTCCAGGCCTTGGAAAACCTCACTGCAACACTGAGCTGTGAGCACTCCCGCAGTGATGGACAGGTTTGAGCAACCATTTAACAAACCTGACTGTTAGCAAGTCACGCTATAGCTTCCACTTGCTAGGTCCTCATGTTTTACTGCTGTTTCATACGGAGGTCTTGGCTCCCTGGGAACAGTCAAGTGGATTCCAACAAAAAATTAAACAAAAAAAAAAAATCAAAGTTCTGGTAATTAGGGAAGAAACATTTGTTTGTAGCTGCATTGCCTGACAAAATCTTTTAAACTAAATTAAAAGGAGACCAATGTAACCAAAAGCATACGCAGAAGAGTAGCCTAAGGGGAAAGGGATTAGTTTAAAGAGGAACCACATGGAAATGATGCAGATCCTGAGACCCAGGAAGGGTGGAACGAACTCTGCTCCAAGAAAACCACTTTTACTTGCGAGCAGACGAAGCGTAGAGACGCTAAAATCACTCAGCAGAGGAAACCACAGAGGACCAAGAGCCAGGATCCCATCACTGACTGACCAGCTCATGGCCCTGGGCTGGGTACTTACTCCCTGCATCTGCTTCCCAGTCTTGTGGAATGGGAAGTTAAGCTATCCCAGCCGTCAGGATGCTGGAAAGCACGCTGAAGATACCCATCACATGGTAAACTCCTAGCACTTACATTCAAAGTCTGCAATACGGAGCATGGTACTAGGACAGCTAAGACTGCTCCCTATAAGATGTAGAGGACCTTGCTCTGCTCTGCATTCACACCAAGTCAGGACCTTGCTCTGGATTCACACCTCTGCTGACCCAGCTCTTAACAGTGCTGTGAGCTGGGGAGTCAAAGCAGCTGAATCTGATGCTGGCTACATCATACCTTTCCACGGCACTGACTCTCTCACCTGGCCTGCTTGACCCACGCTAGCCTAATTCACCACGTGCACTTCAGCAGCCCTTTCACCTTGTTGCCCTGCAAAGCAAGACTTCAATGCAAAGTCATTAAAAATGCAGTATCTATGTCACTGCAATGCTTTTAGTTCCTTCGCGCGCACACACCCCCCGGCACTGCCGTTTGCAGAATGAACTCTCATTGCATATTGACAACACCACCACCGATACAAGAGGAGGATGTTCCCCCTTCGCAGCGCAGGTTCGGCAGCACTGTTTCCTAACCGAACCTTACTGCTTTCAGTAAGGTGACACTTCCCTACAGCTTGTAATGAATTAAAAATCCGGCTGACTTAAAAAAGAGAGTGAGAGGGGTGGCTGGGGGTGCCTGGCTTCCATTTCCCTCAACACACCTGACCGCGTGGCTGTGAAATGAGGCATTTCAGGCCTGGCACTGTGGAAAACGTACAAGCCTGACTTGCACAATCTGCAGCGTGGTTGGTATTTCCAGCCAGGCCGGGGTTGCATCAGCAAACCGCTCCAAGTGCCTGTGCAGGTCTGGGGCAGCCGGCACATGGATGAGTCAAAGGGAATGCCCCCTCCCACCACTGCAGCTCTCAGTGGCCCTCAATCCACCCAGAGAGGAGGAGTCTCATATGAAAATAGTCTGTTTAGAGACTACACCTGATTTCATCACCCAACTTCAAAAAATAAAATAAAATAAAGCAGGTTACCCAACTGGAGCATCTCTCCCCTGCCAGGCCTTTAAAGCCCCCCTTCTCCAAACTACACCCACAGGGAAGGGCTGTGCTCGTATTCGGAGAGGACTGGGCTGGAGGGTTACGCTCGGAGATGGCAGGGGAAGAAAGGCACAACACAAGCCCTACGTGTGGGAGACAGGGTGACTTTTAATGGGGCAAAGGGGCTAGATTTTGACAGGTCTGCAAACCTCAAAACAGGGGCAAAGGATTTGGAAGGGCGCTCCCTGCACTGCAAAGGGTCCCACGGGGTCATTCACACCGAGCCCTCACCCCCGAGCCACACAACACCCGCAGAAATAAAGAACTGCTGGAGGGGAGAAGAGAGTGCCCCCCACCCCCAGGACTGCAGCCTTTTGCACGTGTCTGGCCAGGCTACAAGGCGAGGGAAGAGGAGGGCGGTTTTTGTCAGCGCTCTTTCAGAAGCGGTGCTGAAACCGGTTTGCTCTTGGCTGCCGTTGCCAAGTTCAGCACCAGATAATTTCCCTAGCGTGGGTTCCTGCAGGCTAACTCCACATGTGGCTTCCCCATTTCGGGGGCACCCTAGCTCCTCGGCACCACGGCTGGGTTTAACTCTCTCGCAAGGCTGGATTCGAGTCTCTTGCAAGGGTGCAACACTCGGACCGCAGCTCCCCGAGCCGTAAAGGCCTCTTGTACACATCCCCTTGGACTTGTAAACTGAAAACGTGCCAGGCAGGGGGTGAGTGGGGAGGAGCAGGGCATCTTTTTCCTGAAGGAACATTATGTCACGCACGCCCGCTTGCTCCCGGTCATCCCTCTGACCCGGAGCGCGTTTGGCACACGGTGCCTAGGATCGCAGGGTCCACTTGGTGGGAACAGACCGGGGCAGGGCCAAGCGTCACCATTTGATGACACAACACAAGATGCCAGCGGCTCCGAGCAGGCCACGTGCTGCAAGTTGCCTTCAAAGAGGGAAGCTGCTTGAAAACAGGGAAATCACTTTAAAATAGAGGAGCTGCTTTTCAAATAGGGATGTCACCTTAAAACAGAGGAGCTGCTTGAAGACAGGGATGTTGCCTTAAAACAGGGGAGCTGTTTGGATGCAGGGAAATCACCTTAAAAGTAGGGGAACTGCTTTTGAATAAGGATGTCACCTTAAAACAGGGGATCTGCTTGAATGCAGGGAAGTCACTTTAAAATAGGGGAGCTGCTAGACAACAGAGACGTCGCTTTAAAACAGGGGAGCTGTTTGGATACAGGGATGTCACCTTAAAATAGAGGGTCTGCTCGACTACCGGGACGTCACCTTAAATGAAGGGAACTGTTTTTAAACAGGGAAGTCGCCTTAAAACAGGGGAGCTGTTGGAAAACAGGGAAGTTGCCTGAAAATAGAGGTGCTGCTTTTGAATAGGGGTGTCACCTTAACACAGGGGAGATGTTTGGATACAGGGAAGTTGCCTTAAAGTGGGGGAGCTGTTTGCCTGCAGGGCAGCGGGCTGGGGCAGGGGAGCGCGGCGTGGTGCGGCGCGGCGCGGATACTCACGGACACAGAGGCAGGCCACCAGCTTGGCGGCCCCGTCGGGCACGGGGCAGGTGGGGAAGAGCGGCTTGAGCAGGTAGGTGGCGAAGACCAGGGCCACGATGTACTGCGAGGAGGGCCGGATGATGAGCAGCTCGATCCAGAGCTTGAGGAAGGCGGGCAGCGAGCCGTAGACCTCCAGCATGTAGGCGTAGTCGCCGCCGGACTTGGTGATGGTGGTGCCCAGCTCGGCGTAGCACAGCGCGCCCACGATGGAGAAGGCGCCGCACACCGCCCACACCACCAGCGCCAGCCCGGGCGAGCCGGCCTCCTTCAGCACGCCCGTGGGGCTCACGAAGATGCCCGAGCCGATGATGGTGCCGATGATGATGGCCACGCCGTTGAGCAGCGTGATGGAGCGCTGCAGGGCCACCCCCTCCGCCCCGGATCCTCCGGCCCCGGCCCCGGCCACGCCGTTCTCCTGCCCCGCCGGCTGCAGCATCTTCTCCAGCGCCTCCGCGGGAGCCGGCCCCGCCGCCGACCCGCGCTTCTTCAGCGCGCCGCTGCCCGGCATCGCCGCACCACCACCCGCACCGCACCGCACCGCCGGCCTTTTGTCTCCGCCGCCGCCGCCGCCGCGCGCCTCTTGCCGCCGGCCGGGGCGGGCTGGGGCGGGCTGGGGGCCGGGCGCCCGGCGGAGCCGCCCCCAGCGGGGCGGGGACACGCGTGGGGCGCGCTGCTGCTGCGTCCCCTGGGCCCTGATGGGCGCGTGGTCCTGCCCCGGGCTGCGCGCATCACCCGTGCCACGGCCGTGTGGTCCTCAGTGCGCTGCCCGCGCCCCCCGGGCACGCAGCAAGAGGGAGAAGGTGGGGGGCAAAGAGATAGCCCCTGTCTGGATGTGTGCATCACCCGTGTGATGGCCGGGTGGTGTTTAGTGCGCTGCCCGGCACCCCCAGGGCACACAGCAAGAGGGAGAGAGCAAAGGGCAAAGAGATAGCCCCTGTCTGGATGTGTGCATCACCCGTGTGATGGCCGTGTGGTGTTTAGTGCGCTGCCCGGCACCCCCAGGGCACACAGCAAGAGGGAGAAGGTGGGGGGCAAAGAGATACCCCCTGTCTGGATGTGTACATGGCTTGTGTGATGGGTGGTGTGGTCCTTAGTGTCCTGCCCGGCACCCCCAGGGCTGCGTGCATCACCCGTGTGATGGCCGTGTGGTCCTTAGCGCGCTGCCCGGCACTCCCAGGGCACACAGCAAGAGGGAGGAAGCAGGGGGCAAAGAGATAGCCCCTGTCTGGCTGCGTGCATCACCCGTGTGATGGGCGGTGTGGTCCTTAGTCCCCTGCCCAGCACCCCCAGGGCCCCAGTGCTGGGGAAACACACACACACAGCAAGAGGGAAAAGGTGGGGGACAAAGAGATACCCCCAGCCCTGGCTGTGTGCATGATCTGTGTGATGGGTGGTGTGGTCCCTGGTGCCCTGCCGGCACCCCCAGGGCAAGCCGCAAGAGGGAGAAGGTGGGGGGGCAAAGAGACAGGCCCTGCCTGGCTGTGCACATCACCTGTGTGATGGGTGGTGCGATCCTGGGTGCCCCAGCTGGTACCCCCAGCTTTCCAGTGCTGCATGCATGACTTGTGTGATGGGCGGTGTGTGTAGCACAGGGCACACAGCAAGAGGGAGAAAGTGGGGGGCAAAGAGATACCCCCAGCCCTGGCTGTGTACATCACCCGTGTGATGGGGCAGTGTGGTCCTGGGGGCCTCGACTGGCAGCTCCAGGTCCCTGGGGCAAGCAGCAGGAGGCAGAGTAGGGGGGCAAAGTGCCACCCCCAGCCCTGGCTCTGTGCATGACTTGTGTGATGGGGCGATGCAGGCCTGGGTGCCTCGGCTGCTGCCCCTCAGGTTCCTGGCACTGAGAAAACCCAGAGCAAGCAGCAAGAGGAGGAGAGTGGGGGGCAAAGAGCCGCCCCCAGCCTTGGTTCCCAGGTGTGGCCTGTGCCCTGCTGGGGCTACGTGGCACTAGGTGTCTTGCCTGGCATCCCCCTGGGTCCCAGCAGTGAGGAAACCCGGGGCATGTAGCAAGGAGAGAGTGAGGGGCAAAGAGCCACCCTTCAGCCCCGGCTGTGTGCATGACTTGTGCCCTCCTGGGGCTATGCACCCCTTGGTGCCTTGGCTGGCACCCCCAGGTCCCCAGTGCTGAGGAAAAGCAGGACACGCAGCAAGAGGGAGAGAGTGGGGGGCAAAGAGACACCCCTCAGCCCCAGCTCCCATGCATGACCTGTCCCCTGGCGAGGCTACAAGGCCCCCAGGGCTGGGTGGTTCCCACATACGGAGACCTGGGGGTGAAAACAACACCCGCCTAGAGCTGGCAGGAAGAACCGGGGGGCAAAGGAAACCGTGGCCAGGGCAGCCCACAAAGGTGCATTTTGCTGGCCCCAGTGCCACTCAGGATAACAGCATGGGAGGCCAGGCCTTCCCATGGTAGACAGGGCTTAGCACTGTACAGTAGCTGCCGGAGGAAGATCAAGCACATGTTCACATGCTGGCACCAGGAGTCTTGCTTGCAAGATACCACGTGCATCTTCCAATAGGACATTCAAAAAGTCGGCGTCTTTCAGGAGAGATTTACCCTGTTATTTTAAGTCTTTCCAACCTTAGAGTTGCCTGTGCAAGCTTTACATTACCAGCGTGAGTCACACGCCCAAAACTCACCCGCACAAACAAGTGCACACAAATCACCCTCATATTATATTCTGGCTGTCCGCAGACATCTTGGAGCACGTGGCTGCACTGACAAAGACCCAAGTGCTATCAGAATATGCCACCTAGCGGCATAACCGGTTTAAAAAGGTCTAAGTTAAGTTACTTCAAGCAAGCATTGGTCACCTCTCTGCTTATAGAGCAGGCACACATTTCAAAAATGCTATTAGAAAGAGTCCCACTGCATAAAGCCAGACATCAAGAATCTCTTAATTTAGATGCACACCACAGCCTGGTGTATAATGACAGCAATCGTGCATGCAATGTCCTAGTTGGACAGAGCTTGCATACAAAAATGTGTTGTATACATTTCTCTTATAAAAAAAGAACGATGAAGAGTTTTAAAGGGAATTAATGGCATGCCTAGTTTGTATCTGCAGCCAGAAATGCCGTTTATGGGCCCAATTTCCAGATAAACAGTGCTCAGCACTTCCTGAATATCATGTCCCTTTTAGCCTAGGTCCCCAAGAGCTGAGGCACTCCACAGCAATTCCTGAAAGACTTTATGAAAGGTAAAAAAAACCTGCACCAATATTTCCTCCAATGATTTTTAAATGTCTTTATTCAAGTATTATACTCCTCCCACCTGCCCAATATTACACTTTTATCCTCCTTGGACAATTAAATTTGACTATTTCAACTTCTGTAACTAAAGTTTTGCACACGCCCCCTAGAAGCAAAGATGCTGCTCATATAATTCACTTTCTAGTTCTTTCACAAAAAATTGAATTGTTGCAGCAGACGCTACAAAACCAGGAAACCTTACAAAACCTTTTCTTTTAGCCTGGGAGCTAACCAATTTACAATGTTTTTTATACATTCATAATTATGTAAAAATTCTAAAATATCTTCATTTTTTTAACAATCCCCACCCCCTCCAAATTGACCTGCAAACCTGTAAACATAGTTCTGTCTCTCGTGTTTAAAATCAGCCAAATCAACTGTGGATGCAGTCAGATCATCAGAGAAATTAAAGAAATGCCCCTTGCTAAGGTTACATTTTGAAAAGAGACTGTTTCCCCATGCGAGTTCTGAACAGCAGCAAACAACTACCGACAACTCCGGTTTTGGGGGTGTTGGTTACCACTGAAGAAGGGTGTTTGTGCCTGAAAGCTTGGACAGAACAATTTTTCCAACTATTTAGTTGATCTAATAAAAGGTATCACATTTACCCAGATAACCTTAGTCGGTCAACAACTGAATTTGGCAGTTTTAAATTTTTTGTTTTAACCCTGCCAGTTTTGCTGTCCCCTGGATAAATGATGTTTCAGCAAATCCAGATTGGGATTTACTTCAAGAAATGTGAAATCAAGATCCCGTGTGCCAGCCTCCAGCTTTCTGTTCCAAGCACGGTATTAGTGAAATTACAACACGGGTAAAGCAGGAGCTTCAAATGTCAAACAGAAGCAAATGGGACTGCCACAACAGATGCCACGACACAGCATACACCACCCCGGCACACCCCAGGCTCCCTGCAGTGCAGTGAGGATCAATCAGATACTGGGTGTGCATGTTTAAATTCAATCGCACGGCTTCAACTAAACCACTTCTCAGTGGATGCTGTTCAACATCAATCGAGACTTTACATTCTTACCAGGAGGAATCAAAATTTGCTTGCATCAAGGACCAGAGCTCTTCTTCGGATTGCACTGTCCACGTCGCCGGCATCAATGACAAACGCTGCCCTTTACCCTCTTGGTCGAGGCTTTCACGAGCCTTCAGAGTGGTTCTTTGTAGCTTTTTCTTTGACCAAAACTTGTCCTGTCCATCCCATTTCCTGGGAATCTGTGCCTTCTTTTGCACATGCAGGACCTTGCTAAGAAGGAGTGAGGTACCGTGGCCCTCCCATGGCCCGTCAGATTTGAATGAGGCCTTATTTCTTCAACAAACTTGATGGAATGGATGCCAGACAGATCCATTCAAAGAGCAGACTGTAATCTAATCACAAAACTGCACTTCGCTATTCTTAGGAGGGACTCCTTTCAATTAATTTAAAGGCGAGCTGGTCAGGCAGTCCAGCCCCAAGAGCCATGAACCAAGGAGCTCCTGAATAGACGCTGCAGGCCTGGGACAAGGGACAGTACCTGGGGCAGAGGGACGTGCTTATACAGGCAGGTGGCCTTGGTTTTATGTTGAGCCCAAAAGTTTTAGGTGCCTGCCAGAGGGCATAGGTGCTTTTTATTAAGTCACAGTGGTGTTTGAGGGCAAGCTCAAGGCTTACTTGGAGAACCAATAACCTAGGAGGGACTGAGAGTGGGGCCCAGCAGCAAGAGCAGGGAGTGGGGATCAGACAATCCACAAACCAAGACTCAGAAAGGGGCTGGGAGTGGGACCAGAAGAGGCAGGAGCCCAGGGCAGAGCTGAGAGAGTGGGACCAAAATAAGTCCAAAAGCCAAGAGAGCATCAAGGGTTGGACCAGAAAGTCCCTAGAGGAGCCAAGAGTTGGACTAGAGGGTCTACAAGCCTGAGAGGGGCTGAGAGCCAGGTCAGAGGGTCCATGGGCCCAGAGAAGAGGTAAGAGGTGGACCAGAGGGTCCATGGGCCCAGACAAAGGCTGTGCGTGAGGTCCAACAACCTAGAGAGGAGCTGTGTATGGGACCAGGAGGTCCAAAGGCCCAGAGAAGGGACTGAGCATACGACCAGAGGGTCTGAGAGCTCAAGGAGTGGTTGTGTGTGGGACCAGGGTCTGAGAGCCCAGACAGAGGGGCTGAGAGGGGACCTGAAGGTCTGGGAGCCCAGAAAGAGGGGCTGAGAGTATCAAGGTAGTCCAGAGAGGGGTTAAATGGAACGATCCTCAAATGACAGTGAGTGATAACATCCATGAGGCATGGGGCATGGGAGGATGGAGCCATGCAATGGGCCCTTAAGGCTACAGGTGTCCTGCACGGCACGGACAGGCCAGGAGGGCTGATTTCATGTGAAAGCTGAACTGAGAAAAAGGAGGGACACAGCAGTGATCTGTGCAGCCTCAGATTCACTCTAAAGCCCACAGGCAGCCTGCATTATGCTGTCTCCAATAAGAATAAGGTATGGTGGGCTAGTGATCAAGGGAGCCTGAGTCAGGCAGGGGCCATCACAGCTGCTCCTGTGGCTTGCACCTGCTACAAATATTATCTTTTGTCTGCTAATCCAACTTCAAGGTTATCTTATTCCCATCTACTCCGAATGGCCAGGAGCGACTCCAAGGAGAGTGCTCCTCCATGGACCGAGCCAAATATCCCCAAATTCTGGCCCTAGATCTGAATCAGCTCCCCCTGCAAACCCCCATTTCCACAAGCATATAATTAAATCCCACTGATTGCAATTTAGCTGCCTGTGTTTCAAGTTAAGCACATGCTCAAATCTTTTGCTGAATTGGATTCTTAATTCTCTGCAGCTGTGTCTTATTTATATAACTGGGAAAATACTGAATTCATAACAGAGATATTAGGTCTCATTTATATAGTGCTTTATCTCTTCAAATCACTGTATGCAAGTAGTAATATTAGTTCTGACCACTAACTTATTAACTCTGCTCAGGTCTCTAAATTATACGGCAGAATCTTTGAAGAAGATTTAATTATCTAATCAATCCTCCATGTGCTAATGCTCAGACATACTGAGGTTGTCTCATCAAAAGGACCTCCAGCAGAAAGGCAAATAATTACCTGTATCAGAAGTAAACTGGCCATTGAATTAAGAGCACACAGGTTATTTCTAATATTTATGAGAAGAGCTGCCTTGAACATAACAGTAAGAGTCTACAGTAACCAAATCAAACTCGTTTTCTAAGAGACATCTCAGATGTACTAGCATAATGTCTCTAAGGGATGTTAAGGGAAACTATCTAACCAGTAACTTAATTTCCTCTTTTACATCAGAAATGGGATCCTATTGGAATTAGTTTGCATACAGAATCCATATAACAGGTAGATCATCAACGAGCAAACATAAGACTGAGTTTTGAAATCTGTTAAATGTATTATTAAATGTCTATTAAAGAATCAGTTTTTCCATGCACCTGGAAGTTAAAAAAAAAAGCAAAAAAAAAAGCCTAACTCAGTATGTGTGTGTGTGTACCAGATAAAAAATGACCTAACCATTGCAAAGTATAAGGTGGGAAGCCCAAAAAATAGAGTTGTATCAATAATCCTTAGAACACTGGTTGTTATTAAAAGAAATCAAATATGCAGTATAAAAAAGGAGCAGAGCTGACAGTTGCTTTGGGCAATCTGTACCGTAAGTCTGGAAGGAAACAGTCGAGTACAGATATTCAAAAATTACAGTCCTCTTTGGGGCAGCTTGTTTCATGCAGCCCAACAGGATAATGAAGCATTAGATATTCTTCAGGCCAGACTGCCTCCATACAGCGAGCTTCATTATTTCGCCATTCCAATTACAATGCAGCTCAGTAGAGTCTTTCATAGTTTTCAAGCATCACAAGTTTTGCCATCCAATTAGACTCTATTCAGGATGAACCAATTCATTCTTAGGGCTGAATTAAAGTGTTTTCTTGACAGAAAAGCTTCCAAGGTTTCCCGCCCCCCCCGAAAACATATAGATCTGAATTACCCAATGAAATATGCACACAAATTCTATTGTGTTACACTTTATTGCATAGATGCACACTAATTTAACAGGTTTAAAAATACAGCAGCTGAAGCTTTCTTTACATCAAGTAAAGAATCAAAAGGACAGTCCCTGTTACCAAACGTGCTCATAAAGTCAATGCAATAAGTAGATTATAATTAGGAATACAACATATATATGAATATATGTTAACATATGTAGCACAAGAATGGCTAAGAAAATGAGAACGCTCAAAGAAAAACAATGCAGAATCTGATCATATAGATCATGAGCTGAAATTTAAGACATTCACATTCAAAGCATATAGAATATAAAAAAAAATATGACAGTGTAATAAGGTACAACAACAGACCTAAATATTTAGGGATTGCTAATGTGATACGACCCCAATATTCTGCTAACAAAAGGAAATCAAGACAATCTACATGTATATGCATTTTCAAGCCTAGAAGGATTCAACACAACCCGATGTAAAATATATATATATAATGCCACTCATCTAGAAGAAAGAAAGATAGAAAATAAATCGGTTAAACATGAAATGCTGGTTTGTGCCTTCTGCGACGTTGATATATGCATTAGCTATTTTACTGCCAAAGGCAGCCTGACTTTCTTAAGCCGCCAAGCAGTTTGGTTTTCTTTAGTATGATGCTTAACGTGCAGAGCAACCCCCTGTACTGGGGTTTGCCCTGTTTCGACACACGAATCTGAAAATGAGACTGCATTCATACTGACTTCGACTCAGAGGACTGAAAGGGACCTTAAGGGTCCAACTCCCTGCCTGAATACAGGAATGCAGTTGTTATCCTTATTTCAACCCTCCCTACCTCAACAGCAATTCTGACACAACCTTTATTCTGAAATAATGAATGCCCCAGAAATCCCTCCCATCTACTCTGGAGCAGAACAGCACACTTCCTAAAAAATAAAACATCCGCTACCTATAGTTGCATTAAGTGACAAAGCCGGTCATCGTGCAAGTTGTACATTCACGCTGTTCTGCTTTGCCGCTTGACACAATTTAGTTGACTTGGGCAACAGACTGACATCTGCCTCGCAAACCACTGCACACAATTAACTACAACCCAGCTGACAATCACGTCGGCTGCTTTTCATCAGGAGCCTGGACGAGCGATGGGAGGAACGATGGTCCATCTGCCACTGCATAAACCAAGCTGCTTTCCCTAATTCAACATCATTTTGCAAGGCCAGTATCCGCACACAGGGAAACTCATACAAACCAAGTCTCTGGTCATTTTCTGAACAGGCAACAATTTGTTTTGCAGTTTTAATACCTTGCTCTCTCAATCACAGATGCACAAAACCCTAACGTGTAAATACAGACACAGAGAAAAGTAGCAGCAACCTAACCATTACAGTGAAATCCTTACGAGACCGCTATCGTGCAAACGAAATAAAACCAAACCCTTCAACGTTGAAATCTGCTTCCGTGCTTTTTGAGCTCATCAGAGCTTCAAAGACATAACTGGAACTTAGATCCTGATGGAAATACCTGCTGAAGGTGCGAGTACAATTGTTTTGTACGTTAACCCCACTAAAGTGAACTTGAGCATAATCATGCGAAAGGATAAGAATCTTTTGTCTTAACAGCACGCTTTTGGAGACAATATTTCCATACGATTAGAAAACACTTCAATAGAGCATCATATCTGGGCAATACATCTGCATTTGGCTGGCGGTGAGCTAGGTCCAAATCCCCACGCTGTGAAAGGCTTGCAGATTATTGAGCATTTATACCATAAACACCATCAAAACCCAAAATTAGATTTTAGCAACTATATCTGCCACTAGAGCTAGATCAAGTAGTGCAACAAGTTTTGCAAATCAGAAATGAGCAAGAATTTGCTAAAATTCCTCAGGAATACACGAAGGACACTAAAATAGTTACATCTTGGATATGAAATCAATCTAAAACCACCAAAAATCTGTTCATTTAAAAAAAACCCAAACCCTGTCATTTAAAAGAGAATTTAAACCACTAACTAGCTAAAAAAGATAACTTAATCAACAGTTTTCTACCGACTCTAAATGATCTCATATCCTTGTTTTATGGTTTTAAAACACCTTTGCTCTAACAGCCAGTAGTTCAAACACAACCAGATTAAGCCAGGTTCTCTCTTTTACAATCACCGGGGATTTTCCCTCCAGTAAAACAAACGGATATTCTTTACGCAACGAGGAAGAGCCATTTTACAATCCCTTAACTCTACCACGTCCATGTGACTATTTAAGATACCATCGTTGAATATTGGCATATAGCTTATTTTTTATTTATAAAAGCCTGGTCCATTGTAGCCTTTAAACTTAAAAGCAGCATTAAGAGTAGTGTTAACTACCATGGTCTCTAACAGCCTAAATATCACTGCCCTACCGGGTGGCGGTGATCTGTACAATAATATATAATATACTCGTCCTATAACTGAATCCAAATGACTGCTATCTTCAAGTCGGACCCTTCTCCAAAAATGAAAGCGGGAATGGCATGGAGAGAAACATGGAGTGTGAAAGCAACTCCACATTTCAATGTGCCCAGTTTCAAAGTAAACCAGTTATTTTCCGAGCTCCATGACAATTAATTATGTCATTATTGACCTCTGCGCATCTCCCTGGTTTCAACTACCAGGGGAATGAAACATAACATCCTTTTTCTGCTAGACAGGGGGAAGAATACAGTCTAGTTTTGTGGGCTCTGGAGAGCTAACAGAGGGGAAAATCTACTTTTTTCAACTGCGAAAGTTAGCCAGCTAGATCTGAAGACACACGGGGAATCAGATCTGGGGAGTCAGAAAAGCCTATTTTACACACTTACCTGACAAGAACCAGAATAAGGGAGATGGATGTGTTTGATGGACTGAAGGTAAAACAAGATACAGCTATTGGCCTCTGACTATCAACCTGAACTATACCGTCTCAGGGAAGCAGGGACTAGAATAAGGCACTCATTCAACTGAGCCAAGTGAAAGCCCACAATCAAAAGAAAAAAAATCAGAGGCAAACAAAAAAGGACCGTAATGTATTTGGACACAAATGTAAAAAAACTAATCGGTCCTAAATTTCAAAATTTAGCACTGCAGGGCTAGCTTGCTGACTTCCCTGGCACTGAATAACATCAGCCACTGGAGTCTTGTCCCCCAGCTGACAGAGGCAAAGCTTTTCTTAGTTGTCCCCCGAGACAAGTTAAGGGGGGAAAAAAAGATGAATCCATGTTGCTTGTATTGCCAAGAGCCAGCCCCTAGTTCCTGTCCAAAGGAGGGGGTGACCTTGTCCATTTGCACATGAATTTCCTCCAGGGAACGGACACTGCTAAACACCGTAACACACACAAAGTCAACGAACATGGGGGGAAAACTCTGGCAAGCATCATACTTTAGAGGTAGATAAGATTCAGGCCACTGGACCGCTCTCTGGGCTCAGCACCAAATTCATCAAGCAAATGTTTTCAGTCTTTAAATGGTATATCCATTTTCTGATTATCCAAAGAAAATTGCACTTTCCCCTCCCCAAAGCCAAGCTCAGCGAGGACATGATGGATTACCTACGGGGGACTTCTTTGCGCCTCTTTGGGCCCCTGCCTGCTGGGGCGGTTCTGCTGCTGTTATCCATCTGCAAGAGTCACAAGGAGCCTTCAGTAAGCGGGAGAGTTTCAGGAGATGCAGGATAATCGTGACAACAGAGCAAAGTCTCGCCCCCTTCCTTTGCTTTCAACTCCCCAAATACACTTCGTTGCTACTTGCTTTTAGAGTTTAGTAAAACCATTCGCTTCTATAAAAAAAGGCTGTTCCACTAAAGGTCAAATGCCAAGTCGGGAACCCCAAATCCCTTTCAACGACCAACTAATGAAAGTCTATGCCATACATGCATACTACACAGAGATAGTAAAAAAACCCAATAAAGCGTCTGCTAATAGCTTTTCGGCACTGCAATAGGTACTGTCTTTTTAAAGGCTGCCCCACGGCCTGGCATATCGGGCTTCTTCCTCGAGTCTTGTTTCAATGCTCAGGAGATGCTGGTTTTGGAAGGAGGAGCGGACGGTCCGATTCATCAGCGGCTGCAGCGGGCGGAAGTTGTCTACCATCCTCTTTTCTTCTTCCCCGGGCGAGGTGAAGAGCAGCATCCGAAACGCCTCCAGCTGGGAATAAGACATGGCAAAGGTGAGCGATTGCCTGGGAACCACACCGAAGTACCGAGATATTTGAGCATCACTTTCTGCACGTCCTCATCACCTGCCGGTATCGGTGCAGCTATCTGGTGTCTGCAGGCAAACTGGATCTTTAACGTCTTGTCAGGCCCGAGACAGAGCCGAGCCCTGAATATTCACGGATGGGATTCGTGCCACCTTTAAATAAATCCCTCCGCACCTCGCCATTATTTGCTTACATCCGGCCTGCTTTTCTGGTCTCCTGCATCAGGCGCACACGTGCTGGCAGGCAGGAAATAGTAACTATCAACTATAACAAAAGCAAATGGCTGGTGCTCTCAAAGGCATGAAAGCAGGAATTAAGAAGAGAGTCCAAAGGAGGTTTTTAGTAGTTCACCTGATACCCACCAGGGAATTAAAAGGCTCTGTCAGATTGAAACCAGAATTGAAAAGACAACACTAACCCTCATATTAAGTTTCCTTTCCTGCTCTCTAACAATTGCCCCTTCTTTGCTTCTCTGCAACTCTCAGGTTCCTGTCATTTAAAATAAAACATTCAGCTTGGAGGACAGGGGTGTATTCGGGTTCAAACACCACAGGGAGGTGGTTGGACTCCTCCACGATGGGAACCAACACATGCCGTGGCTGTTGTGAATGCACCTTTTTCCCAGGGTAGGTAGGGAACATGGAAAGCTACCAGGGAAACAGTCACCAGTCACTCACTGCCCCAATCTTGTGCCTCTCCTCACCGATTTTGCACCAAGCAGCAACAGGAAGCCGAGAACACGAGATGCTAAAAACACGTAGAAGGGACCCAACACCATAGAAGGGACCCAAAAAGCCATAGAAGGGACCCAACACCAAATACTGGCTGGACTTTAAAGCACCAAAATATCAATATAAAACTGCCACATTCTGCAAGGTCACCTCTGCATGGTCAGCCTTGTGAGCAACCTTCATTTCTCCCTCTTTAAAATTAAAGGGAGGGAGGAAAGCTGACAGTTTAACTACGGGTATAAGCAGCTCCAAGGGACCAAAGGGAAAAAACCCAATGGGGAAAATAACAAGGGCACTGAATTTGCAAGTTCACCGCACCCTCAGCGATCGGGGGGAAAAGCAGTTGGAGCAACTTCCACTTTTATATTCTTAGAAAACTGCCCGAGGAGAAGGACATGCGAGGGTTTCAGCAGCTTATGGCACAAGTACTTTGTGGATTCATACTGCTAACAAAGCTCCACAACGTCCGTGAGGCCAAAAACTTAGCAAAATTAGGAGAGATGTGGATAACAAGAATATCCAGAGGTATAATAGCTGATGCTAACAATAATTTTCAGAGACAGATTACATTTCCTGCTTAATAAAGTCTGCAATGGAGATCAGAACAAGACCTACTTGTGAGAGGCAAATGAGTCCCATCTTCCTACATCTTTCTCTAAAGCACTTGGTCCTGGCTAATGAGAGAGGGAAGATATGATGGAGGGGGTGAGCTGGAGGGCCCGTCCTACATTCCTTTGATGTCCCAAAAAGTGACAGACAGGTACTGGCAAGCATCCTCCTCCTGTCATGTGTTTCAATGCCCTCTGTACCTTCAAGCAATAAATCCTCTGTGTCACAAAAACAAGGGTGCATACCTGATCCTCATCAACCTCTATGGCTTTCTTCTTGATGATCCAGGTGACAGACTCTGTAAGTGGTGGAGTGGTCAGAGAGCCAGCGTAGGTCCAGTAATCTGGGCATGACGGTAGCAAACAGGAGGGATCAAAGCTATCAAACTCAACGATTTCATCCTGGAACCCAGAAGAAAAAATCTGATGAGCAATAAGTATTTCCACAGAAGAAAATTCTAGGGAATAAGAAAAAAAAATCTAGAAACTTAGCTTATATGCAATACACATCAGACAAAGACGACCATAGCTGCTCCTAATGTCAAAAAACGAGCGAAAACTAAGAGCTGGCATTTTCCGAGTGGAAACCACCTCTTTGAACACGTCCGCAGCATTTATTTAAAGGAGCTTTCATTATTTCATTGCTTCATTTTTTTATTGGAAGCTGCTCTGAGCCTTTGCTGGGAAGAGCTGCGTATAAATCAGGTAAATACATGCATAATTGCACGGCCAACATCTGTTTTGTTTGGAGGGAAAAAAAGACAATTCTTGTTGAACTTACTAAAGGCAGGGTGAGTTCAGTTGGTCTTGACTGCAAGTTAGTGAGGCTACTAGCATGGGAAAGAGCATGTGTCCCTGCAAAGCAGTACTAAAGCAAGTCCCTGCAAAGCACTATTAAAAATGCAGTAGTCCCCTCTAGTGGTATAAAATTAAAAGAGTTGAGAAGTTGAATTTTGCTGCAATTTTCAATTTTGTTGAATTATCTGTGTGCAGACAGCAAAGAGGGCTGCAGAGACCTTAACGTTGTGCTCACATAGTTCGTTCCTGATTGTTAAGCAACAAATTTGAGAGCAGCGAAACCAGGAACACCAGATATTCTGGTAGCACGGGAAGTAAGGGCTGACTTGTTACTTAGGGCTGAGTGATTCTCAGAAAAACAAGGCTCCTGGCTAGCATGTGAGCCAATCTGAGCAGTTTGGTTTTGCTTCGGTTTCCTCCAGCCTGCATGCAAGGGCATTAAATCATACTGAACATGCATCATATCCTTACAAAGCGATACGTCCTGCAGCACAGCATACTGTGTTTTGAATTAGGCCAGCTGGGAAGTGAGAGTACAGAAGAGTAGGGATTTTCTTCACTTTAACCCAACTATGATTTTTGTAAGATCCAGTCCTCCACTCAACAAACGTCAGAGTTCATTAATGTCTTGATGTGACCTAAACTGTTCTCTCTGTTGAGAAGATACCTCTAACGATGCCGACAGTGCCAGCCAGAGAGACTCTAAAACAATTTTACAACAGTTACCTTGTGTTTAACAGCTGGTAATGCATCTACTAACTTCTGCAGTCCTTCGTGGTAGGCCCCCAGCTGCATAACAAATAGGAATGGGAGAGTCATTAAGGCAGCGCACATAAGTATCTGCCACAAGCAGCTGAATAAAAAAAATAAGCAGTGTATTTAACAAAAACGCTATTGAAACTTATAATTTTATATTGCAACACTCAGAATTTACCTTCAAAAACACTCCTATGACAGCCAAGCCATTACCCTCCATTACAGCGTCTTCAAAGCTCTCATATTTAACAGCGTTCCAGTGTACTAAATGCAGCTGCAACGCAAAGGAAAGACAATTTCACACACAGGAAATGTATAACTGTGGTCAAAACAAATGCCGTTTCTTCAATCGTTTTCCCGGCCGTTTCAGAAACAAAGGCAACTACCTTAAAAATCAAAGACTGCAAAAAGTGGGGAATAAAACTATACATGAAATCAATATTCATTTTATTTAACTTTTTTTTTTTTTTTTTAAATAACTTCACCCCCATATTTTGCATTTCGTAGAAGAGAAGCAGATCTGGCTTGTGGAAGACCGATTACAGGAGTAATATTGAAAGGTGCAGAATGAAATGAAGCATGTTGGGCACTTCGCTCCCCTTTCTGATTTTAAGGACGGAGGAAAATCCTCCATTAATCAGGACAGGGAAGAGATACAGAGCACGTGGCTGTGCAGCCGCCACCGTGCAGAGGAGCCAAAACTAGCCAGCTAAGTCCCATACAAGCCTTCATGACAATGGACTCCAAGACATCTGGATTTACACAGCTGAAGTTTTAAGTAATTTTTTGTTAAAACAGGCACCACCACGGCATTTCAAGTAGGACAGTGAGAGAGTTAGAGGGGATGACTGGTTTCTCAACCAAGACGTTAATTTTTCACGGCTGCCACACTTCCTCCTCTGAGTCCAATCTGTATTTTCATCCCTTGCCCCATCTGCCTCATTCACTTTCTTACCTTAGGACTTGCCTACATGGGCCAGTTTTACCATTTTGTCTATACTTCAGAGGGCTAAAGCAGAAAAAAACCCTGATGTGGCTGCAGTTATGCTAGTATACAAGTGCTTATATCTGTTATAAGCTTATTCTACTTCTGGAAGGTATCAGTTAGAAGCAGGTCTTAGTCTCATCTTTCTTCTTCCACCCCCTTAACCTTACAGAAGTTACACCGAGTCAGGAGGAAGTGCTGTTCTGCCGTCCCACCCTGCTCAGCGAGAAGCGGCAGCGATATTTTGCTGCGTACCACGGGATTATTTTGTGGCTTCCACTGACAGCAAACAATGCCACGTGCCAGGAAAAAAGGCATCAGTGGCATTTGCACTGAGCAACCAACTAAGACTCTGCTGTCTCCTGGGAACTACAGCAGCTTTGGCCTTATAAATGGGAGGGTGGCTGAATCTTACTGCTAAGGAAGACCGAATGTGACCAGAAACAACCGTTCTCCACCTCAAATGCAGCTCTTTAATAGCCAGGACTGGCACCAGGACCGGGGTGAGTGTAGGCACCAGCACCCTTCAGGATTTCTCCCCATACCTCTGCTGGGTAGACTCTGCTGTCAATCGTGTGTTCGGAGCCCCACTCGTTTATAGCTCCCCAGTGGAAGTGGAACTGCTTTAGCCTGTACTGGTTTTCCAGGGGTCCTCCCATAATTACTAAAAAAAGAAATATGTATTAGTCAGTATTCGAGACAGAACGACCAAAAATAAACGCAGCTTTCTTCCTTCCCGGCAGCGTGTTTACCCAGGAGAGCTCAGCGACAGCAACTGCTTTACAGTAACCTCCGCCCCGTAGCTAATTTTCCAGCGAAACCACCTAAAAAACACTTGTTCAGGGGAAGCCTGCAACTTCTGTCAGCACATGGAGGACAATCAAGTTTAAGTACACTCAGAAAAATGGGAGGTCCAACCTGATTAAAGCTTTTTCACCCCACTCCCTGCAAAAGGGACAATCTTCACCCATTCACATGGCATTTGTCCATCAAGGTTATCCATACCTCCACCCCCTCGTCTCAGCAGATGCATTAGGAGTGACTCAGGATGTTTTCAGACTCTCTCATCTGGACTCAAAGCCAAAAATAGCATCTCCATCTGCCCCATGACATGCCCACGAAACCTAAAACTACGACGGTGACATAGCCACGGACCTTGGAATTTCCTACAGGCATCAGGATCCGCCATGTTCTTAAGAGTAACAGCCCAGTATTAAACTAGTTTGTCTTCATTCCTACGAAGGTGCTGACACCATGTATGTTGTGCACCCAAATGATTTACACTGGAAAGTAACTGGACACCAACTGCCTGTGGGCAAGAGTTCAAAGCTTGTCAGTGTTACTGGGTGCGTCTACACAAGATGCTGAATGTGCAGTAGCCCAATAAAACTGCCCAGAAGCGTGCCAGGCAAAAACCGTGCTAATACGATATCACGCAGCAGTATTAGTCTATTGCCCAGTAAGTGTCACTAAAAAACCATGTGCCAACGCTACTGCCCAGTAGCTGTAGTTCCTGCACACTTAGTATTTCATTAAACAAGCACTAAATTAGTAGTTACTGCTCATTAATGAACATGTAGACACCCACTGATGAGCAATATTTGGAACTGGCTCCAGCTGGTATTAAGTATAATTCTTCTTGGCCCCTAAAATCGTCATTACTAGAACAACATATTCGGTTGTGATTTTGTTTAAGGGGGAATAAGATTAGCTTGTTTACTCAGGAAAACCTTACATTCTGGGTCTGCTTTTTCAGTAAGCCACTAATTTTTCTGGTTTTTCTCCAGATTAGTGATTCACTGATTACTCCAGATTGCCATAAAGACTCCTCCTGGTTCCAGATCCCTTTATGAGAGTCGCTAGATCATAATATGTGCTAAACTACTGGTAATAACAACTTCTAAAAGGCTGTTAATACTGTCTTAAGTGTCTAAGAAATTTGCTGGCACAGAGAGTTTTCTAACAGCACTATTGAAAAGAAGGTAGCTATCACTTTACCTCTGAGGAGGACATCCATTTAAGGCATCAAGACCAACATTTCTGGAAGTGACTAACCGTGCTGGAAGTTCAGCTCATCACACCACCAGCCTACTTTTCACAAGCACCCGCCACCGCTTCTTTTGACCTGCCTAACTTTGTAGAGCACTGGGATTTTGGGCAAGTAGAAAGGTTACAGTCACGATCCCTCCCAAGTGAAGTCAGTGGAATAAGAACAGGAGTGAATATAATACCAATTATCACTAGTATGCCTGACCAATTCGATTATCTTCTATGATGGATGAGGGGAGACCAGTGGACATGGTATACCTTGATTTTAGCAAGGCTTTTGATACAGTCTCCTACAACATTCTTGCATGCAAGCTAAGGAAGTACGGGGTGAATGAACAGACTGTAAGGCGGATAGAAAACGGGCTGGAGCATTGAGCTCAGAGAGTAATAATCAGTGGCTTGATGTCTAGTTGGCAGCTGGTATCAAGTGGAGTGCCCCTGGGGTCGGTCCTGGGGCCAGTTTTGCTCAATGTCTTCATCAACAACCTGGACGATGGTACAGAGCGCACCCTCAGCAAGTCTGCAGGTGACACCAAGCTGGGGGGAGCAGTAGATACACTGGAGGGTAGGGCTAGGATTCAGAGTGACCTGGACACATTGGAGAATTGGGCCAAAAGGGATCTCATGAGGTTCAACAAAGACAAGTGCAAAGTCCTGCACTTAGGAGGGAACAATCCTATGCACCGGTGCAGGCTGGGGGTGATGGGCTTAGCAGCAGCTCTGCAGAAAAGGACCTGGGGGTGACAGGGGACAATAAGATGAACAGGAGCCAGCAGTGCGCCTTTGATGCCAAGAAGGTTAATGGCATCCTGGGCTGCATGGGTAGGAGCGTTGCCAGCAGATCAAGGGCAGTGATTCTTCCCCTCTATTCAGCACTGGTGAGGCCACATCAGAAATATCCGTTAAAGGGGAAATACAGCAATACACTGTAGTTATTTAGTTCGTCTGATGCAGCCTGGCTCGTTTCTTTGTTTTAAACTACGTAAAACTGACCATTAGCTTTACAAACAATTAAGGAAATAAAGAAAGGTTTGAGAAAGGCCAAGCGAAGCCAAATATAGTGAGAGTACACTGAACGTCACGGATATGAACCGACCGTGCAATTCTGGCCCTGAGCAATTAAGTCAATGCGAGCTCGCTCGCTCGCTCACTCGCTCGCTCACTCAAATATGTTTGCTCATCTGAACAGCTTCATTCATAGACACATGTTGGCAAAACCCAACCTCTTTGGATGGATATGATGATCATACAAAACACGGGTTTCCAATCCTTTTCCAATCATTCTCACCTCCTGGTTTTTCATGCCCTACCAGAAGACTGAATGGTTAAACAGTTCATTCGTCTTAAAAAAGGACATTAGCTAGAAAAAAAACCCCAATTATCTGTTGTTTCTTTTAAATTTAATTTTGTTACAATCCATTTCCATCCAGGAGATGGCAGTCGTGCACACAAACAGCAAACGGCACATTACGTACCTTCCCCACACCCTTCTTTGCTCGCGCATCCTTCGTGCTGCTGTTTTGCTGGCGCACAACGCCCCACGGCAGCACTAGCCTTCTCTTGCCCGTTTAGTCTCCTCTCAGATGCTCTGCATTTCTCTTTATCCTGGACACATGCTTCTTTTCAGCATTTTGTACTTCTCTTCAATGTTTTTAATCCTATTTTGTTTTCAATGTTGTTGCATTTTTATTCCTTCCTCCTCTTCTCTACATGGATCTTTCTCTATTACTGCTGAATGACAGAAGCTGGGAGGAAGAGAACAGCAGAGATAGGAATAGTAAAGGGCAGAAGATGGATGAGGTGAGGTGGAGAAAAGTCAGGTGTTCAGAAAGTGGATAGGCATATAAAGAAAATCTCTGTTAAAGTAAAAGGAGGATCCTAAAGTTTTAGTGTGAAATTAAGAAGGCTAATGAGTTTCTGCTACTTTTCTGGGCCATTAATAAAGAATGCCTCAATAAAACTAGCACACTTATAGTTATGTGCTACATTGTAAAACCATGAATATACTACTGCACGATTTCTTTGTTCTGCACGACAGATGTAGAAATAACGATTCAGGTTCAACAATAACAAATCACAAATACAGTCAGTGGCAGGGGGCTGTTATAACTTCGGAAAAGAAATGGCACAAAGGTTCAGTAAGCAAGCCCCGAAGGCAAAAATGAGTTGTGATGAACACTGCAACAAGGGGATGATTAAGCATGCAAAATTTGTTTCAGAATCACTTTAGGATCTCCCGCTCCCCTAGAAAGCAAAGGCGGCAGTCATCAAACGGTGCAGTTACACTTGCAACTCTCTGCTAATGGTAATGGGAGAAAAATGCAAAAACATTTAAGACAAGGAGGATGGGCGGACTGGTGTTTGATGCTCAATTTAAAGAGAAGCGACAGCTAAGAACAGAGAGGTAAGCAGAAATCCTACACTTTTCTCCCCAATAGATCAGCTGCAATGCTAATAACAAAAGTGCCTTCATGCTCATACCCAAATCCCACCATAGCCACTATTTGGTTAAACCACTAGTTGCAAACCGAGGTGCCACAGACCCTTTCAAGTACCAACACCCCCAGTACCACTGCAGCCAGATGCAACTACCGTGCACATCTTTGTTTCCAGAAAGTGTGTGAGATGCTCAACTGGAAAAGCAGCTGTGGAAGGAGCAGGTAATCCTCCTGGAAACAAAGGGGATGAGGGGCAGTTTCATCAGGCTGTGGCATGGCAGGCTGGAGAGAAACTTGGTAAATGGAGACATTACAACAGGGGTTCAGCCACATTTAGAAAGCTTATGGAGGGGCATCTTGAGTCTCAAAAAGTTGACAACCTTATACAAATAAGCAAATATTATTGCTTCTGAGCAGTTTTAGGGCTTGTTTTACCTTTCTTCCTTGTTCCCCAAACTCCAAAAAAGCCACCCAATAAAACCAGCCTTTCACAAGATTGTTTGTCCCAATGTCCCACCAAAGAGCAGCCAAAAAGCTCTGATATCATGGAAGCAAGATATTAATTCTGCACTTTGAAACCTTCCACAAAATTATTCCCGAGATCATTCTAAAAACTGTGAACAAGCTTCTAAATTAAAGATATTCCTACCCAGCGGGGAGTCAAACCTTTCCTATCCTGGTTATTTCACCCACACCGCACAGGATGCAATCCAGAAAGTCACAACTCATCTAAACGCTCTCTTTCCTCACTGCCAAGTTGGGTAACCAACATGAAACCAATGCCATCCAATATCTACTACCTACTTAAAGGCTGTTACTAAATATTCTGTTCATACATCAAAGAAACAGAAAACTGCACTGCAGTGCTTTGGTCACATAGATATTAACAGGATCTGTGGACAGGAAACCTTGCGTGTGGGGTTATATCTTGAATTTAGACTCACTTGAATTTACAGTCCAATTTAAAAGTGCATCACCCTGGGATAAAGCATTTAGCTACAATATATCGGTGGGGCCCCGAGTCTTATTTTAGAGCAACAAAATCACTTGCGCACTCGCTTCCTGTGACAGCAAATCAGGGTTATTCATTTTCTCTGCAAGTCTATTCGGGTTAAATAGTTCTACCAAAAAGAGCATACTCTTCAAAAAGGAAAGTTCATCTTGCCTACTGACTGTTTCAAATGCATTACACTTATCTGCTGAAGAGATAAGCTGCAAATTATTTAATTAATGTTTAATGCCAGATTATATTTGAAAGTGAAGAAGATGCACACATACAAGAGGTATGGCTAATGATGTATCACAACTTTACCTTAGAGAGGCAGTGAGGCCTGATTAAAGGGAAGGGTATGAAGGCTTGCACAAAAAGAGTAAAACTCCCCCAAGTGCACGCCTATTTGTTACCCACAGGGACTGTGGGCCTGGGCCCACCTGAGTGCAAGGCTAGTATAAGGCTCCGGGCACTACCTGTACCCTGAATTAATCGTGTAAATGGGGCTTGCAGATAACTTTTATGTTACAGTGAATCCCTGCCTCAAGTGAAGCTCTTTTGGAAGGGAGCTAAAATAGCATCTTCTCTCTAAAAGGGTTACCATATAGGTTTCAGCATTTGTTTCCTTATTCTAACCGAATCCAAGAGCGTACGGTACGTAGGGTTTTTCTGCTCTAGACCGAAATCACCCATCGACCCGATCTTATTGCCGACCAAAGCGGTACTTACTCGATTTGTCCGCAGAATCCTCAAATTCAACAAGGAACGAGTATCCATTGTTCCAGATGTGAAGACACGTGTCTGGGTCGTAGCTGGTTTTCAGGGGCCTCAGGTAAGGGTCAAAAATACTATCTCTCCACTGGATATCGATCGGAGACTGGCGCGTGCCTCCCGGGACTGAAAGCGGGCTCTGCCAAAGCGGATGCACTAGAAAGAGAACAGAGTGGTCTCTAATGCACGGTGCAGACTGATGTTTTTTTAAAGACTACTTAAGATCTTTTTTTGCAGCAAAAAGCACGTCAGAGTGCAGGCCCGCACAAAAACAGGAACCGATACATTCCACTCTATGACTCATTGCCCAGGGATGTGTGGTAATTGGGGTTATGGCTGTGCCTGCTATCCTTCTTTGAATGCAATTTGTTCTTCAGAGCACTGGTCTTGTTTGCCAGGGAATTTCTCCCTCTACTGTCAATGGCATTCAATAGGGCTTCTGTCTACATATAAAACTCTATTGTGATTTTTGTTCCTTCACCAGCACCATCCACCGTGATTCAGCACAGCTTCAGGGGGAGGCAATTCCTGCTGCAGAGCAGAACTATTCTTTGGAGGCCTCCGTACATGTGGGCCTCTCTCATCCCCCTCTGCCTTTCTGGGCTAACAGACCCCAGCAAGCATTGTTTCTGAAGTGCCCGCTACGACTGTAGCTCATGTCGCGATCTTATAAGATGCTATTTTTTTACTGACAAGAATCCCCATTAGCAATGGCAGGGGGGCCTTGGGCCGATTAGGTTGCAGATCAGGGTTTAGGCATGTATTCAGTACAAGAAGGAGGACTGGAA